>NW_026527072.1:0-300000 GCF_027744825.2 Synchiropus splendidus
AATCTAAGCTGTCTGAAGTGTTTTTCGAAAGTTATCAACACTTTTATGTTTGGCGTTCCGAAACCCACCTTATCTCAGGCTGAAAAGCGTTTTTGTGCATTGTGCCATAACTTTTCAGGGAAGCTTCAGAACATGAAATTTTAACCTCCCACTATAGCAGAAAGGGTCTTTCTAGTAGTTGCACATCAAATCTAAGCTGTCTGAAGTGTTTTTCAAAAGTTATCAACACTTTTATGTTTGGCGTTCCGAAACCCACCTTATCTCAGGCTGAAAAGCGTTTTTGTGCTCTGTGCCATAACTTTTCAGGAAAGCTTCAGAACATGAAATTTTAACCTCCCACTATAGCAGAAAGGGTCTTTCTAGTAGTTGCACATCAAATCTAAACTGTCTGAAGTGTTTTTCCAAAGTTATCAACACTTTTATGTTTGGCGTTCCGAAACCCACCTTATCTCAGGCTGAAAAGCGTTTTTACGCATTGTGCCATAACTTTTCAGGGAAGCTTCAGAACATGAAATTTTAACCTCCCACTATAGCAGAAAGGGTCTTTCTAGTAGGTGCACATCAAATCTAAGCTCTCTGAAGTGTTTTTCGAAAGTTATCAACACTTTTATGTTTGGCGTTCCGAAACCCACCTTATCTCAGGCTGAAAAGCGTTTTTGTGCATTGTGCCATAACTTTTCAGGGAAGCTTCAGAACATGAAATTTTAACCTCCCACTATAGCAGAAAGGGTCTTTCTAGTAGGTGCACATCAAATCTAAGCTGTCTGAAGTGTTTTTCGAAAGTTATCAACACTTTTATGTTTGGCGTTCCGAAACCCACCTTATCTCAGGCTGAAAAGCGTTTTTGTGCATTGTGCCATAACTTTTCAGGGAAGCTTCAAAACATGAAATTTTAACCTCCCACTATAGCAGAAAGGGTCTTTCTAGTAGTTGCACATCAAATCTAAGCTGTCTGAAGTGTTTTGCAAAAGTTATCAACACTTTTATGTTTGGCGTTCCGAAACCCACCTTATCTCAGGCTGAAAAGCGTTTTTGTGCATTGTGCCATAACTTTTCAGGAAAGCTTCAGAACATGAAATTTTAACCTCCCACTATAGCAGAAAGGGTCTTTCTAGTAGTTGCACATCAAATCTAAACTGTCTGAAGTGTTTTTCCAAAGTTATCAACACTTTTATGTTTGGCGTTCCGAAACCCACCTTATCTCAGGCTGAAAAGCGTTTTTACGCATTGTGCCATAACTTTTCAGGGAAGCTTCAGAACATGAAATTTTAACCTCCCACTATAGCAGAAAGGGTCTTTTTAGTAGGTGCACATCAAATCTAAGCTGTCTGAAGTGTTTTTCGAAAGTTATCAACACTTTTATGTTTGGCGTTCCGAAACCCACCTTATCTCAGGCTGAAAAGCGTTTTTGTGCATTGTGCCATAACTTTTCAGGGAAGCTTCAGAACATGAAATTTTAACCTCCCACTATAGCAGAAAGGGTCTTTCTAGTAGTTGCACATCAAATCTAAGCTGTCTGAAGTGTTTTTCAAAAGTTATCAACACTTTTATGTTTGGCGTTCCGAAACCCACCTTATCTCAGGCTGAAAAGCGTTTTTGTGCATTGTGCCATAACTTTTCAGGAAAGCTTCAGAACATGACATTTTAACGTCCCACTATAGCAGAAAGGGTCTTTCTAGTAGTTGCACATCAAATCTAAACTGTCTGAAGTGTTTTTCCAAAGTTATCAACACTTTTATGTTTGGCGTTCCGAAACCCACCTTATCTCAGGCTGAAAAGCGTTTTTACGCATTGTGCCATAACTTTTCAGGGAAGCTTCAGAACATGAAATTTTAACCTCCCACTATAGCAGAAAGGGTCTTTCTAGTAGTTGCACATCAAATCTAAGCTGTCTGAAGTGTTTTTCAAAAGTTATCAACACTTTTATGTTTGGCGTTCCGAAACCCACCTTATCTCAGGCTGAAAAGCGTTTTTGTGCATTGTGCCATAACTTTTCAGGAAAGCTTCAGAACATGAAATTTTAACGTCCCACTATAGCAGAAAGGGTCTTTCTAGTAGTTGCACATCAAATCTAAACTGTCTGAAGTGTTTTTCCAAAGTTATCAACACTTTTATGTTTGGCGTTCCGAAACCCACCTTATCTCAGGCTGAAAAGCGTTTTTACGCATTGTGCCATAACTTTTCAGGGAAGCTTCAGAACATGAAATTTTAACCTCCCACTATAGCAGAAAGGGTCTTTCTAGTAGGTGCACATCAAATCTAAGCTCTCTGAAGTGTTTTTCGAAAGTTATCAACACTTTTATGTTTGGCGTTCCGAAACCCACCTTATCTCAGGCTGAAAAGCGTTTTTGTGCATTGTGCCATAACTTTTCAGGGAAGCTTCAGAACATGAAATTTTAACCTCCCACTATAGCAGAAAGGGTCTTTCTAGTAGTTGCACATCAAATCTAAACTGTCTGAAGTGTTTTTCCAAAGTTATTAACACTTTTATGTTTGGCGTTCCGAAACCCACCTTATCTCAGGCTGAAAAGCGTTTTTGTGCATTGTGCCATAACTTTTCAGGGAAGCTTCAGAACATGAAATTTTAACCTCCCACTATAGCAGAAAGGGTCTTTCTAGTAGTTGCACATCAAATCTAAGCTGTCTGAAGTGTTTTTCAAAAGTTATCAACACTTTTATGTTTGGCGTTCCGAAACCCACCTTATCTCAGGCTGAAAAGCGTTTTTGTGCATTGTGCCATAACTTTTCAGGAAAGCTTCAGAACATGAAATTTTAACCTCCCACTATAGCAGAAAGGGTCTTTCTAGTAGTTGCACATCAAATCTAAACTGTCTGAAGTGTTTTTCCAAAGTTATCAACACTTTTATGTTTGGCGTTCCGAAACCCACCTTATCTCAGGCTGAAAAGCGTTTTTACGCATTGTGCCATAACTTTTCAGGGAAGCTTCAGAACATGAAATTTTAACCTCCCACTATAGCAGAAAGGGTCTTTCTAGTAGGTGCACATCAAATCTAAGCTCTCTGAAGTGTTTTTCGAAAGTTATCAACACTTTTATGTTTGGCGTTCCGAAACCCACCTTATCTCAGGCTGAAAAGCGTTTTTGTGCATTGTGCCATAACTTTTCAGGGAAGCTTCAGAACATGAAATTTTAACCTCCCACTATAGCAGAAAGGGTCTTTCTAGTAGTTGCACATCAAATCCAAACTGTCTGAAGTGTTTTTCCAAAGTTATCAACACTTTTATGTTTGGCGTTCCGAAACCCACCTTATCTCAGGCTGAAAAGCGTTTTTGTGCATTGTGCCATAACTTTTCAGGGAAGCTTCAGAACATGAAATTTTAACCTCCCACTATAGCAGAAAGGGTCTTTCTAGTAGTTGCACATCAAATCTAAACTGTCTGAAGTGTTTTTCCAAAGTTATCAACACTTTTATGTTTGGCGTTCCGAAACCCACCTTATCTCAGGCTGAAAAGCGTTTTTACGCATTGTGCCATAACTTTTCAGGGAAGCTTCAGAACATGAAATTTTAACCTCCCACTATAGCAGAAAGGGTCTTTCTAGTAGGTGCACATCAAATCTAAGCTGTCTGAAGTGTTTTTCGAAAGTTATCAACACTTTTATGTTTGGCGTTCCGAAACCCACCTTATCTCAGGCTGAAAAGCGTTTTTGTGCATTGTGCCATAACTTTTCAGGGAAGCTTCAGAACATGAAATTTTAACCTCCCACTATAGCAGAAAGGGTCTTTCTAGTAGTTGCACATCAAATCTAAGCTGTCTGAAGTGTTTTTCAAAAGTTATCAACACTTTTATGTTTGGCGTTCCGAAACCCACCTTATCTCAGGCTGAAAAGCGTTTTTGTGCTCTGTGCCATAACTTTTCAGGAAAGCTTCAGAACATGAAATTTTAACCTCCCACTATAGCAGAAAGGGTCTTTCTAGTAGTTGCACATCAAATCTAAACTGTCTGAAGTGTTTTTCCAAAGTTATCAACACTTTTATGTTTGGCGTTCCGAAACCCACCTTATCTCAGGCTGAAAAGCGTTTTTACGCATTGTGCCATAACTTTTCAGGGAAGCTTCAGAACATGAAATTTTAACCTCCCACTATAGCAGAAAGGGTCTTTCTAGTAGGTGCACATCAAATCTAAGCTCTCTGAAGTGTTTTTCGAAAGTTATCAACACTTTTATGTTTGGCGTTCCGAAACCCACCTTATCTCAGGCTGAAAAGCGTTTTTGTGCATTGTGCCATAACTTTTCAGGGAAGCTTCAGAACATGAAATTTTAACCTCCCACTATAGCAGAAAGGGTCTTTCTAGTAGGTGCACATCAAATCTAAGCTGTCTGAAGTGTTTTTCGAAAGTTATCAACACTTTTATGTTTGGCGTTCCGAAACCCACCTTATCTCAGGCTGAAAAGCGTTTTTGTGCATTGTGCCATAACTTTTCAGGGAAGCTTCAAAACATGAAATTTTAACCTCCCACTATAGCAGAAAGGGTCTTTCTAGTAGTTGCACATCAAATCTAAGCTGTCTGAAGTGTTTTGCAAAAGTTATCAACACTTTTATGTTTGGCGTTCCGAAACCCACCTTATCTCAGGCTGAAAAGCGTTTTTGTGCATTGTGCCATAACTTTTCAGGAAAGCTTCAGAACATGAAATTTTAACCTCCCACTATAGCAGAAAGGGTCTTTCTAGTAGTTGCACATCAAATCTAAACTGTCTGAAGTGTTTTTCCAAAGTTATCAACACTTTTATGTTTGGCGTTCCGAAACCCACCTTATCTCAGGCTGAAAAGCGTTTTTACGCATTGTGCCATAACTTTTCAGGGAAGCTTCAGAACATGAAATTTTAACCTCCCACTATAGCAGAAAGGGTCTTTTTAGTAGGTGCACATCAAATCTAAGCTGTCTGAAGTGTTTTTCGAAAGTTATCAACACTTTTATGTTTGGCGTTCCGAAACCCACCTTATCTCAGGCTGAAAAGCGTTTTTGTGCATTGTGCCATAACTTTTCAGGGAAGCTTCAGAACATGAAATTTTAACCTCCCACTATAGCAGAAAGGGTCTTTCTAGTAGTTGCACATCAAATCTAAGCTGTCTGAAGTGTTTTTCAAAAGTTATCAACACTTTTATGTTTGGCGTTCCGAAACCCACCTTATCTCAGGCTGAAAAGCGTTTTTGTGCATTGTGCCATAACTTTTCAGGAAAGCTTCAGAACATGACATTTTAACGTCCCACTATAGCAGAAAGGGTCTTTCTAGTAGTTGCACATCAAATCTAAACTGTCTGAAGTGTTTTTCCAAAGTTATCAACACTTTTATGTTTGGCGTTCCGAAACCCACCTTATCTCAGGCTGAAAAGCGTTTTTACGCATTGTGCCATAACTTTTCAGGGAAGCTTCAGAACATGAAATTTTAACCTCCCACTATAGCAGAAAGGGTCTTTCTAGTAGTTGCACATCAAATCTAAGCTGTCTGAAGTGTTTTTCAAAAGTTATCAACACTTTTATGTTTGGCGTTCCGAAACCCACCTTATCTCAGGCTGAAAAGCGTTTTTGTGCATTGTGCCATAACTTTTCAGGAAAGCTTCAGAACATGAAATTTTAACGTCCCACTATAGCAGAAAGGGTCTTTCTAGTAGTTGCACATCAAATCTAAACTGTCTGAAGTGTTTTTCCAAAGTTATCAACACTTTTATGTTTGGCGTTCCGAAACCCACCTTATCTCAGGCTGAAAAGCGTTTTTACGCATTGTGCCATAACTTTTCAGGGAAGCTTCAGAACATGAAATTTTAACCTCCCACTATAGCAGAAAGGGTCTTTCTAGTAGGTGCACATCAAATCTAAGCTCTCTGAAGTGTTTTTCGAAAGTTATCAACACTTTTATGTTTGGCGTTCCGAAACCCACCTTATCTCAGGCTGAAAAGCGTTTTTGTGCATTGTGCCATAACTTTTCAGGGAAGCTTCAGAACATGAAATTTTAACCTCCCACTATAGCAGAAAGGGTCTTTCTAGTAGTTGCACATCAAATCTAAACTGTCTGAAGTGTTTTTCCAAAGTTATTAACACTTTTATGTTTGGCGTTCCGAAACCCACCTTATCTCAGGCTGAAAAGCGTTTTTGTGCATTGTGCCATAACTTTTCAGGGAAGCTTCAGAACATGAAATTTTAACCTCCCACTATAGCAGAAAGGGTCTTTCTAGTAGTTGCACATCAAATCTAAGCTGTCTGAAGTGTTTTTCAAAAGTTATCAACACTTTTATGTTTGGCGTTCCGAAACCCACCTTATCTCAGGCTGAAAAGCGTTTTTGTGCATTGTGCCATAACTTTTCAGGAAAGCTTCAGAACATGAAATTTTAACCTCCCACTATAGCAGAAAGGGTCTTTCTAGTAGTTGCACATCAAATCTAAACTGTCTGAAGTGTTTTTCCAAAGTTATCAACACTTTTATGTTTGGCGTTCCGAAACCCACCTTATCTCAGGCTGAAAAGCGTTTTTACGCATTGTGCCATAACTTTTCAGGGAAGCTTCAGAACATGAAATTTTAACCTCCCACTATAGCAGAAAGGGTCTTTCTAGTAGGTGCACATCAAATCTAAGCTCTCTGAAGTGTTTTTCGAAAGTTATCAACACTTTTATGTTTGGCGTTCCGAAACCCACCTTATCTCAGGCTGAAAAGCGTTTTTGTGCATTGTGCCATAACTTTTCAGGGAAGCTTCAGAACATGAAATTTTAACCTCCCACTATAGCAGAAAGGGTCTTTCTAGTAGTTGCACATCAAATCTAAACTGTCTGAAGTGTTTTTCCAAAGTTATCAACACTTTTATGTTTGGCGTTCCGAAACCCACCTTATCTCAGGCTGAAAAGCGTTTTTGTGCATTGTGCCATAACTTTTCAGGAAAGCTTCAGAACATGAAATTTTAACCTCCCACTATAGCAGAAAGGGTCTTTCTAGTAGTTGCACATCAAATCTAAACTGTCTGAAGTGTTTTTCCAAAGTTATCAACACTTTTATGTTTGGCGTTCCGAAACCCACCTTATCTCAGGCTGAAAAGCGTTTTTGTGCATTGTGCCATAACTTTTCAGGGAAGCTTCAGAACATGAAATTTTAACCTCCCACTATAGCAGAAAGGGTCTTTCTAGTAGTTGCACATCAAATCTAAGCTGTCTGAAGTGTTTTTCAAAAGTTATCAACACTTTTATGTTTGGCGTTCCGAAACCCACCTTATCTCAGGCTGAAAAGCGTTTTTGTGCATTGTGCCATAACTTTTCAGGAAAGCTTCAGAACATGAAATTTTAACCTCCCACTATAGCAGAAAGGGTCTTTCTAGTAGTTGCACATCAAATCTAAACTGTCTGAAGTGTTTTTCCAAAGTTATCAACACTTTTATGTTTGGCGTTCCGAAACCCACCTTATCTCAGGCTGAAAAGCGTTTTTACGCATTGTGCCATAACTTTTCAGGGAAGCTTCAGAACATGAAATTTTAACCTCCCACTATAGCAGAAAGGGTCTTTCTAGTAGGTGCACATCAAATCTAAGCTGTCTGAAGTGTTTTTCGAAAGTTATCAACACTTTTATGTTTGGCGTTCCGAAACCCACCTTATCTCAGGCTGAAAAGCGTTTTTGTGCATTGTGCCATAACTTTTCAGGGAAGCTTCAGAACATGAAATTTTAACCTCCCACTATAGCAGAAAGGGTCTTTCTAGTAGTTGCACATCAAATCTAAGCTGTCTGAAGTGTTTTTCAAAAGTTATCAACACTTTTATGTTTGGCGTTCCGAAACCCACCTTATCTCAGGCTGAAAAGCGTTTTTGTGCATTGTGCCATAACTTTTCAGGAAAGCTTCAGAACATGAAATTTTAACGTCCCACTATAGCAGAAAGGGTCTTTCTAGTAGTTGCACATCAAATCTAAACTGTCTGAAGTGTTTTTCCAAAGTTATCAACACTTTTATGTTTGGCGTTCCGAAACCCACCTTATCTCAGGCTGAAAAGCGTTTTTACGCATTGTGCCATAACTTTTCAGGGAAGCTTCAGAACATGAAATTTTAACCTCCCACTATAGCAGAAAGGGTCTTTCTAGTAGGTGCACATCAAATCTAAGCTCTCTGAAGTGTTTTTCGAAAGTTATCAACACTTTTATGTTTGGCGTTCCGAAACCCACCTTATCTCAGGCTGAAAAGCGTTTTTGTGCATTGTGCCATAACTTTTCAGGGAAGCTTCAGAACATGAAATTTTAACCTCCCACTATAGCAGAAAGGGTCTTTCTAGTAGTTGCACATAAATCTAAGCTGTCTGAAGTGTTTTTCAAAAGTTATCAACACTTTTATGTTTGGCGTTCCGAAACCCACCTTATCTCAGGCTGAAAAGCGTTTTTGTGCATTGTGCCATAACTTTTCAGGAAAGCTTCAGAACATGAAATTTTAACCTCCCACTATAGCAGAAAGGGTCTTTCTAGTAGTTGCACATCAAATCTAAACTGTCTGAAGTGTTTTTCCAAAGTTATCAACACTTTTATGTTTGGCGTTCCGAAACCCACCTTATCTCAGGCTGAAAAGCGTTTTTACGCATTGTGCCATAACTTTTCAGGGAAGCTTCAGAACATGAAATTTTAACCTCCCACTATAGCAGAAAGGGTCTTTCTAGTAGGTGCACATCAAATCTAAGCTCTCTGAAGTGTTTTTCGAAAGTTATCAACACTTTTATGTTTGGCGTTCCGAAACCCACCTTATCTCAGGCTGAAAAGCGTTTTTGTGCATTGTGCCATAACTTTTCAGGAAAGCTTCAGAACATGAAATTTTAACGTCCCACTATAGCAGAAAGGGTCTTTCTAGTAGTTGCACATCAAATCTAAACTGTCTGAAGTGTTTTTCCAAAGTTATCAACACTTTTATGTTTGGCGTTCCGAAACCCACCTTATCTCAGGCTGAAAAGCGTTTTTGTGCATTGTGCCATAACTTTTCAGGAAAGCTTCAGAACATGAAATTTTAACCTCCCACTATAGCAGAAAGGGTCTTTCTAGTAGTTGCACATCAAATCTAAACTGTCTGAAGTGTTTTTCCAAAGTTATCAACACTTTTATGTTTGGCGTTCCGAAACCCACCTTATCTCAGGCTGAAAAGCGTTTTTACGCATTGTGCCATAACTTTTCAGGGAAGCTTCAGAACATGAAATTTTAACCTCCCACTATAGCAGAAAGGGTCTTTCTAGTAGGTGCACATCAAATCTAAGCTCTCTGAAGTGTTTTTCGAAAGTTATCAACACTTTTATGTTTGGCGTTCCGAAACCCACCTTATCTCAGGCTGAAAAGCGTTTTTGTGCATTGTGCCATAACTTTTCAGGGAAGCTTCAGAACATGAAATTTTAACCTCCCACTATAGCAGAAAGGGTCTTTCTAGTAGTTGCACATCAAATCTAAGCTGTCTGAAGTGTTTTTCAAAAGTTATCAACACTTTTATGTTTGGCGTTCCGAAACCCACCTTATCTCAGGCTGAAAAGCGTTTTTGTGCATTGTGCCATAACTTTTCAGGAAAGCTTCAGAACATGAAATTTTAACCTCCCACTATAGCAGAAAGGGTCTTTCTAGTAGTTGCACATCAAATCTAAACTGTCTGAAGTGTTTTTCCAAAGTTATCAACACTTTTATGTTTGGCGTTCCGAAACCCACCTTATCTCAGGCTGAAAAGCGTTTTTACGCATTGTGCCATAACTTTTCAGGGAAGCTTCAGAACATGAAATTTTAACCTCCCACTATAGCAGAAAGGGTCTTTCTAGTAGGTGCACATCAAATCTAAGCTCTCTGAAGTGTTTTTCGAAAGTTATCAACACTTTTATGTTTGGCGTTCCGAAACCCACCTTATCTCAGGCTGAAAAGCGTTTTTGTGCATTGTGCCATAACTTTTCAGGGAAGCTTCAGAACATGAAATTTTAACCTCCCACTATAGCAGAAAGGGTCTTTCTAGTAGTTGCACATCAAATCTAAACTGTCTGAAGTGTTTTTCCAAAGTTATCAACACTTTTATGTTTGGCGTTCCGAAACCCACCTTATCTCAGGCTGAAAAGCGTTTTTGTGCATTGTGCCATAACTTTTCAGGAAAGCTTCAGAACATGAAATTTTAACCTCCCACTATAGCAGAAAGGGTCTTTCTAGTAGTTGCACATCAAATCTAAACTGTCTGAAGTGTTTTTCCAAAGTTATCAACACTTTTATGTTTGGCGTTCCGAAACCCACCTTATCTCAGGCTGAAAAGCGTTTTTGTGCATTGTGCCATAACTTTTCAGGGAAGCTTCAGAACATGAAATTTTAACCTCCCACTATAGCAGAAAGGGTCTTTCTAGTAGTTGCACATCAAATCTAAGCTGTCTGAAGTGTTTTTCAAAAGTTATCAACACTTTTATGTTTGGCGTTCCGAAACCCACCTTATCTCAGGCTGAAAAGCGTTTTTGTGCATTGTGCCATAACTTTTCAGGAAAGCTTCAGAACATGAAATTTTAACCTCCCACTATAGCAGAAAGGGTCTTTCTAGTAGTTGCACATCAAATCTAAACTGTCTGAAGTGTTTTTCCAAAGTTATCAACACTTTTATGTTTGGCGTTCCGAAACCCACCTTATCTCAGGCTGAAAAGCGTTTTTACGCATTGTGCCATAACTTTTCAGGGAAGCTTCAGAACATGAAATTTTAACCTCCCACTATAGCAGAAAGGGTCTTTCTAGTAGGTGCACATCAAATCTAAGCTGTCTGAAGTGTTTTTCGAAAGTTATCAACACTTTTATGTTTGGCGTTCCGAAACCCACCTTATCTCAGGCTGAAAAGCGTTTTTGTGCATTGTGCCATAACTTTTCAGGGAAGCTTCAGAACATGAAATTTTAACCTCCCACTATAGCAGAAAGGGTCTTTCTAGTAGTTGCACATCAAATCTAAGCTGTCTGAAGTGTTTTTCAAAAGTTATCAACACTTTTATGTTTGGCGTTCCGAAACCCACCTTATCTCAGGCTGAAAAGCGTTTTTGTGCATTGTGCCATAACTTTTCAGGAAAGCTTCAGAACATGAAATTTTAACGTCCCACTATAGCAGAAAGGGTCTTTCTAGTAGTTGCACATCAAATCTAAACTGTCTGAAGTGTTTTTCCAAAGTTATCAACACTTTTATGTTTGGCGTTCCGAAACCCACCTTATCTCAGGCTGAAAAGCGTTTTTACGCATTGTGCCATAACTTTCCAGGGAAGCTTCAGAACATGAAATTTTAACCTCCCACTATAGCAGAAAGGGTCTTTCTAGTAGGTGCACATCAAATCTAAGCTCTCTGAAGTGTTTTTCGAAAGTTATCAACACTTTTATGTTTGGCGTTCCGAAACCCACCTTATCTCAGGCTGAAAAGCGTTTTTGTGCATTGTGCCATAACTTTTCAGGGAAGCTTCAGAACATGAAATTTTAACCTCCCACTATAGCAGAAAGGGTCTTTCTAGTAGTTGCACATAAATCTAAGCTGTCTGAAGTGTTTTTCAAAAGTTATCAACACTTTTATGTTTGGCGTTCCGAAACCCACCTTATCTCAGGCTGAAAAGCGTTTTTGTGCATTGTGCCATAACTTTTCAGGAAAGCTTCAGAACATGAAATTTTAACCTCCCACTATAGCAGAAAGGGTCTTTCTAGTAGTTGCACATCAAATCTAAACTGTCTGAAGTGTTTTTCCAAAGTTATCAACACTTTTATGTTTGGCGTTCCGAAACCCACCTTATCTCAGGCTGAAAAGCGTTTTTACGCATTGTGCCATAACTTTTCAGGGAAGCTTCAGAACATGAAATTTTAACCTCCCACTATAGCAGAAAGGGTCTTTCTAGTAGGTGCACATCAAATCTAAGCTCTCTGAAGTGTTTTTCGAAAGTTATCAACACTTTTATGTTTGGCGTTCCGAAACCCACCTTATCTCAGGCTGAAAAGCGTTTTTGTGCATTGTGCCATAACTTTTCAGGGAAGCTTCAGAACATGAAATTTTAACCTCCCACTATAGCAGAAAGGGTCTTTCTAGTAGTTGCACATCAAATCTAAACTGTCTGAAGTGTTTTTCCAAAGTTATCAACACTTTTATGTTTGGCGTTCCGAAACCCACCTTATCTCAGGCTGAAAAGCGTTTTTGTGCATTGTGCCATAACTTTTCAGGAAAGCTTCAGAACATGAAATTTTAACCTCCCACTATAGCAGAAAGGGTCTTTCTAGTAGTTGCACATCAAATCTAAACTGTCTGAAGTGTTTTTCCAAAGTTATCAACACTTTTATGTTTGGCGTTCCGAAACCCACCTTATCTCAGGCTGAAAAGCGTTTTTGTGCATTGTGCCATAACTTTTCAGGGAAGCTTCAGAACATGAAATTTTAACCTCCCACTATAGCAGAAAGGGTCTTTCTAGTAGTTGCACATCAAATCTAAGCTGTCTGAAGTGTTTTTCAAAAGTTATCAACACTTTTATGTTTGGCGTTCCGAAACCCACCTTATCTCAGGCTGAAAAGCGTTTTTGTGCATTGTGCCATAACTTTTCAGGAAAGCTTCAGAACATGAAATTTTAACCTCCCACTATAGCAGAAAGGGTCTTTCTAGTAGTTGCACATCAAATCTAAACTGTCTGAAGTGTTTTTCCAAAGTTATCAACACTTTTATGTTTGGCGTTCCGAAACCCACCTTATCTCAGGCTGAAAAGCGTTTTTACGCATTGTGCCATAACTTTTCAGGGAAGCTTCAGAACATGAAATTTTAACCTCCCACTATAGCAGAAAGGGTCTTTCTAGTAGGTGCACATCAAATCTAAGCTCTCTGAAGTGTTTTTCGAAAGTTATCAACACTTTTATGTTTGGCGTTCCGAAACCCACCTTATCTCAGGCTGAAAAGCGTTTTTGTGCATTGTGCCATAACTTTTCAGGGAAGCTTCAGAACATGAAATTTTAACCTCCCACTATAGCAGAAAGGGTCTTTCTAGTAGTTGCACATCAAATCTAAACTGTCTGAAGTGTTTTTCCAAAGTTATTAACACTTTTATGTTTGGCGTTCCGAAACCCACCTTATCTCAGGCTGAAAAGCGTTTTTGTGCATTGTGCCATAACTTTTCAGGGAACCTTCAGAACATGAAATTTTAACCTCCCACTATAGCAGAAAGGGTCTTTCTAGTAGTTGCACATCAAATCTAAACTGTCTGAAGTGTTTTTCCAAAGTTATCAACACTTTTATGTTTGGCGTTCCGAAACCCACCTTATCTCAGGCTGAAAAGCGTTTTTGTGGATTGTGCCATAACTTTTCAGGGAAGCTTCAGAACATGAAATTTTAACCTCCCACTATAGCAGAAAGGGTCTTTCTAGTAGTTGCACATCAAATCTAAACTGTCTGAAGTGTTTTTCCAAAGTTATCAACACTTTTATGTTTGGCGTTCCGAAACCCACCTTATCTCAGGCTGAAAAGCGTTTTTGTGCATTGTGCCATAACTTTTCAGGGAAGCTTCAGAACATGAAATTTTAACCTCCCACTATAGCAGAAAGGGTCTTTCTAGTAGTTGCACATCAAATCTAAGCTGTCTGAAGTGTTTTTCAAAAGTTATCAACACTTTTATGTTTGGCGTTCCGAAACCCACCTTATCTCAGGCTGAAAAGCGTTTTTGTGCATTGTGCCATAACTTTTCAGGAAAGCTTCAGAACATGAAATTTTAACCTCCCACTATAGCAGAAAGGGTCTTTCTAGTAGTTGCACATCAAATCTAAACTGTCTGAAGAGGTTTTCCAAAGTTATCAACACTTTGATGTTTGGCGTTCCGAAACCCACCTTATCTCAGGCTGAAAAGCGTTTTTGTGCATTGTGCCATAACTTTTCAGGGAAGCTTCAGAACATGAAATTTTAACCTCCCACTATAGCAGAAAGGGTCTTTCTAGTAGTTGCACATCAAATCTAAACTGTCTGAAGTGTTTTTCCAAAGTTATCAACACTTTTATGTTTGGCGTTCCGAAACCCACCTTATCTCAGGCTGAAAAGCGTTTTTACGCATTGTGCCATAACTTTTCAGGGAAGCTTCAGAACATGAAATTTTAACCTCCCACTATAGCAGAAAGGGTCTTTCTAGTAGGTGCACATCAAATCTAAGCTGTCTGAAGTGTTTTTCGAAAGTTATCAACACTTTTATGTTTGGCGTTCCGAAACCCACCTTATCTCAGGCTGAAAAGCGTTTTTGTGCATTGTGCCATAACTTTTCAGGGAAGCTTCAGAACATGAAATTTTAACCTCCCACTATAGCAGAAAGGGTCTTTCTAGTAGTTGCACATCAAATCTAAGCTGTCTGAAGTGTTTTTCAAAGGTTATCAACACTTTTATGTTTGGCGTTCCGAAACACACCTTATCTCAGGCTGAAAAGCGTTTTTGTGCATTGTGCCATAACTTTTCAGGAAAGCTTCAGAACATGAAATTTTAACCTCCCACTATAGCAGAAAGGGTCTTTCTAGTAGTTGCACATCAAATCTAAACTGTCTGAAGTGTTTTTCAAAAGTTATCAACACTTTTATGTTTGGCGTTCCGAAACCCACCTTATCTCAGGCTGAAAAGCGTTTTAACGCATTGTGCCATAACTTTTCAGGGAAGCTTCAGAACATGAAATTTTAACCTCCCACTATAGCAGAAAGGGTCTTTCTAGTAGGTGCACATCAAATCTAAGCTCTCTGAAGTGTTTTTCGAAAGTTATCAACACTTTTATGTTTGGCGTTCCGAAACCCACCTTATCTCAGGCTGAAAAGCGTTTTTGTGCATTGTGCCATAACTTTTCAGGGAAGCTTCAGAACATGAAATTTTAACCTCCCACTATAGCAGAAAGGGTCTTTCTAGTAGGTGCACATCAAATCTAAGCTGTCTGAAGTGTTTTTCCAAAGTTATCAACACTTTTATGTTTGGCGTTCCGAAACCCACCTTATCTCAGGCTGAAAAGCGTTTTTGTGCATTGTGCCATAACTTTTCAGGGAAGCTTCAAAACATGAAATTTTAACCTCCCACTATAGCAGAAAGGGTCTTTCTAGTAGTTGCACATCAAATCTAAGCTGTCTGAAGTGTTTTTCAAAAGTTATTAACACTTTTATGTTTGGCGTTCCGAAACCCACCTTATCTCAGGCTGAAAAGCGTTTTTGTGCATTGTGCCATAACTTTTCAGGAAAGCTTCAGAACATGAAATTTTAACCTCCCACTATAGCAGAAAGGGTCTTTCTAGTAGTTGCACATCAAATCTAAACTGTCTGAAGTGTTTTTCCAAAGTTATCAACACTTTTATGTTTGGCGTTCCGAAACCCACCTTATCTCAGGCTGAAAAGCGTTTTTACGCATTGTGCCATAACTTTTCAGGGAAGCTTCAGAACATGAAATTTTAACCTCCCACTATAGCAGAAAGGGTCTTTCTAGTAGGTGCACATCAAATCTAAGCTCTCTGAAGTGTTTTTCGAAAGTTATCAACACTTTTATGTTTGGCGTTCCGAAACCCACCTTATCTCAGGCTGAAAAGCGTTTTTGTGCATTGTGCCATAACTTTTCAGGGAAGCTTCAGAACATGAAATTTTAACCTCCCACTATAGCAGAAAGGGTCTTTCTAGTAGTTGCACATCAAATCTAAACTGTCTGAAGTGTTTTTCCAAAGTTATTAACACTTTTATGTTTGGCGTTCCGAAACCCACCTTATCTCAGGCTGAAAAGCGTTTTTGTGCATTGTGCCATAACTTTTCAGGGAACCTTCAGAACATGAAATTTTAACCTCCCACTATAGCAGAAAGGGTCTTTCTAGTAGTTGCACATCAAATCTAAACTGTCTGAAGTGTTTTTCCAAAGTTATCAACACTTTTATGTTTGGCGTTCCGAAACCCACCTTATCTCAGGCTGAAAAGCGTTTTTGTGCATTGTGCCATAACTTTTCAGGGAAGCTTCAGAACATGAAATTTTAACCTCCCACTATAGCAGAAAGGGTCTTTCTAGTAGTTGCACATCAAATCTAAGCTGTCTGAAGTGTTTTTCAAAAGTTATCAACACTTTTATGTTTGGCGTTTCGAAACCCACCTTATCTCAGGCTGAAAAGCGTTTTTGTGCATTGTGCCATAACTTTTCAGGGAAGCTTCAGAACATGAAATTTTAACCTCCCACTATAGCAGAAAGGGTCTTTCTAGTAGTTGCACATCAAATCTAAGCTGTCTGAAGTGTTTTTCAAAAGTTATCAACACTTTTATGTTTGGCGTTCCGAAACCCACCTTATCTCAGGCTGAAAAGCGTTTTTGTGCATTGTGCCATAACTTTTCAGGAAAGCTTCAGAACATGAAATTTTAACCTCCCACTATAGCAGAAAGGGTCTTTCTAGTAGTTGCACATCAAATCTAAACTGTCTGAAGTGTTTTTCCAAAGTTATCAACACTTTTATGTTTGGCGTTCCGAAACCCACCTTATCTCAGGCTGAAAAGCGTTTTTGTGCATTGTGCCATAACTTTTCAGGGAAGCTTCAGAACATGAAATTTTAACCTCCCACTATAGCAGAAAGGGTCTTTCTAGTAGTTGCACATCAAATCTAAACTGTCTGAAGTGTTTTTCGAAAGTTATCAACACTTTTATGTTTGGCGTTCCGAAACCCACCTTATCTCAGGCTGAAAAGCGTTTTTACGCATTGTGCCATAACTTTTCAGGGAAGCTTCAGAACATGAAATTTTAACCTCCCACTATAGCAGAAAGGGTCTTTCTAGTAGGTGCACATCAAATCTAAGCTGTCTGAAGTGTTTTTCGAAAGTTATCAACACTTTTATGTTTGGCGTTCCGAAACCCACCTTATCTCAGGCTGAAAAGCGTTTTTGTGCATTGTGCCATAACTTTTCAGGGAAGCTTCAGAACATGAAATTTTAACCTCCCACTATAGCAGAAAGGGTCTTTCTAGTAGTTGCACATCAAATCTAAGCTGTCTGAAGTGTTTTTCAAAAGTTATCAACACTTTTATGTTTGGCGTTCCGAAACCCACCTTATCTCAGGCTGAAAAGCGTTTTTGTGCATTGTGCCATAACTTTTCAGGAAAGCTTCAGAACATGAAATTTTAACCTCCCACTATAGCAGAAAGGGTCTTTCTAGTAGTTGCACATCAAATCTAAACTGTCTGAAGTGTTTTTCAAAAGTTATCAACACTTTTATGTTTGGCGTTCCGAAACCCACCTTATCTCAGGCTGGAAAGCGTTTTTACGCATTGTGCCATAACTTTTCAGGGAAGCTTCAGAACATGAAATTTTAACCTCCCACTATAGCAGAAAGGGTCTTTCTAGTAGGTGCACATCAAATCTAAGCTCTCTGAAGTGTTTTTCGAAAGTTATCAACACTTTTATGTTTGGCGTTCCGAAACCCACCTTATCTCAGGCTGAAAAGCGTTTTTGTGCATTGTGCCATAACTTTTCAGGGAAGCTTCAGAACATGAAATTTTAACCTCCCACTATAGCAGAAAGGGTCTTTCTAGTAGGTGCACATCAAATCTAAGCTGTCTGAAGTGTTTTTCGAAAGTTATCAACACTTTTATGTTTGGCGTTCCGAAACCCACCTTATCTCAGGCTGAAAAGCGTTTTTGTGCATTGTGCCATAACTTTTCAGGAAAGCTTCAGAACATGAAATTTTAACCTCCCACTATAGCAGAAAGGGTCTTTCTAGTAGTTGCACATCAAATCTAAGCTGTCTGAAGTGTTTTTCAAAAGTTATTAACACTTTTATGTTTGGCGTTCCGAAACCCACCTTATCTCAGGCTGAAAAGCGTATTTGTGCATTGTGCCATAACTTTTCAGGAAAGCTTCAGAACATGAAATTTTAACCTCCCACTATAGCAGAAAGGGTCTTTCTAGTAGTTGCACATCAAATCTAAGCTCTCTGAAGTGTTTTTCGAAAGTTATCAACACTTTTATGTTTGGCGTTCCGAAACCCACCTTATCTCAGGCTGAAAAGCGTTTTTGTGCATTGTGCCATAACTTTTCAGGGAAGCTTCAGAACATGAAATTTTAACCTCCCACTATAGCAGAAAGGGTCTTTCTAGTAGTTGCACATCAAATCTAAACTGTCTGAAGTGTTTTTCCAAAGTTATTAACACTTTTATGTTTGGCGTTCCGAAACCCACCTTATCTCAGGCTGAAAAGCGTTTTTGTGCATTGTGCCATAACTTTTCAGGGAACCTTCAGAACATGAAATTTTAACCTCCCACTATAGCAGAAAGGGTCTTTCTAGTAGTTGCACATCAAATCTAAACTGTCTGAAGTGTTTTTCCAAAGTTATCAACACTTTTATGTTTGGCGTTCCGAAACCCACCTTATCTCAGGCTGAAAAGCGTTTTTGTGCATTGTGCCATAACTTTTCAGGGAAGCTTCAGAACATGAAATTTTAACCTCCCACTATAGCAGAAAGGGTCTTTCTAGTAGTTGCACATCAAATCTAAACTGTCTGAAGTGTTTTTCCAAAGTTATCAACACTTTTATGTTTGGCGTTCCGAAACCCACCTTATCTCAGGCTGAAAAGCGTTTTTGTGCATTGTGCCATAACTTTTCAGGGAAGCTTCAGAACATGAAATTTTAACCTCCCACTATAGCAGAAAGGGTCTTTCTAGTAGTTGCACATCAAATCTAAGCTGTCTGAAGTGTTTTTCAAAAGTTATCAACACTTTTATGTTTGGCGTTCCGAAACCCACCTTATCTCAGGCTGAAAAGCGTTTTTGTGCATTGTGCCATAACTTTTCAGGAAAGCTTCAGAACATGAAATTTTAACCTCCCACTATAGCAGAAAGGGTCTTTCTAGTAGTTGCACATCAAATCTAAACTGTCTGAAGTGTTTTTCCAAAGTTATCAACACTTTTATGTTTGGCGTTCCGAAACCCACCTTATCTCAGGCTGAAAAGCGTTTTTGTGCATTGTGCCATAACTTTTCAGGGAAGCTTCAGAACATGAAATTTTAACCTCCCACTATAGCAGAAAGGGTCTTTCTAGTAGTTGCACATCAAATCTAAACTGTCTGAAGTGTTTTTCGAAAGTTATCAACACTTTTATGTTTGGCGTTCCGAAACCCACCTTATCTCAGGCTGAAAAGCGTTTTTACGCATTGTGCCATAACTTTTCAGGGAAGCTTCAGAACATGAAATTTTAACCTCCCACTATAGCAGAAAGGGTCTTTCTAGTAGGTGCACATCAAATCTAAGCTGTCTGAAGTGTTTTTCGAAAGTTATCAACACTTTTATGTTTGGCGTTCCGAAACCCACCTTATCTCAGGCTGAAAAGCGTTTTTGTGCATTGTGCCATAACTTTTCAGGGAAGCTTCAGAACATGAAATTTTAACCTCCCACTATAGCAGAAAGGGTCTTTCTAGTAGTTGCACATCAAATCTAAGCTGTCTGAAGTGTTTTTCAAAAGTTATCAACACTTTTATGTTTGGCGTTCCGAAACCCACCTTATCTCAGGCTGAAAAGCGTTTTTGTGCATTGTGCCATAACTTTTCAGGAAAGCATAAGAACATGAAATTTTAACCTCCCACTATAGCAGAAAGGGTCTTTCTAGTAGTTGCACATCAAATCTAAACTGTCTGAAGTGTTTTTCAAAAGTTATCAACACTTTTATGTTTGGCGTTCCGAAACCCACCTTATCTCAGGCTGAAAAGCGTTTTTGTGCATTGTGCCATAACTTTTCAGGAAAGCTTCAGAACATGAAATTTTAACCTCCCACTATAGCAGAAAGGGTCTTTCTAGTAGTTGCACATCAAATCTAAGCTGTCTGAAGTGTTTTTCAAAAGTTATCAACACTTTTATGTTTGGCGTTCCGAAACCCACCTTATCTCAGGCTGAAAAGCGTTTTTGTGCATTGTGCCATAACTTTTCAGGAAAGCTTCAGAACATGAAATTTTAACCTCCCACTATAGCAGAAAGGGTCTTTCTAGTAGTTGCACATCAAATCTAAACTGTCTGAAGTGTTTTTCCAAAGTTATCAACACTTTTATGTTTGGCGTTCCGAAACCCACCTTATCTCAGGCTGAAAAGCGTTTTTGTGCATTGTGCCATAACTTTTCAGGGAAGCTTCAGAACATGAAATTTTAACCTCCCACTATAGCAGAAAGGGTCTTTCTAGTAGTTGCACATCAAATCTAAACTGTATGAAGTGTTTTTCGAAAGTTATCAACACTTTTATGTTTGGCGTTCCGAAACCCACCTTATCTCAGGCTGAAAAGCGTTTTTACGCATTGTGCCATAACTTTTCAGGGAAGCTTCAGAACATGAAATTTTAACCTCCCACTATAGCAGAAAGGGTCTTTCTAGTAGGTGCACATCAAATCTAAGCTGTCTGAAGTGTTTTTCGAAAGTTATCAACACTTTTATGTTTGGCGTTCCGAAACCCACCTTATCTCAGGCTGAAAAGCGTTTTTGTGCATTGTGCCATAACTTTTCAGGGAAGCTTCAGAACATGAAATTTTAACCTCCCACTATAGCAGAAAGGGTCTTTCTAGTAGTTGCACATCAAATCTAAGCTGTCTGAAGTGTTTTTCAAAAGTTATCAACACTTTTATGTTTGGCGTTCCGAAACCCACCTTATCTCAGGCTGAAAAGCGTTTTTACGCATTGTGCCATAACTTTGCAGGGAAGCTTCAGAACATGAAATTTTAACCTCCCACTATAGCAGAAAGGGTCTTTCTAGTAGGTGCACATCAAATCTAAGCTCTCTGAAGTGTTTTTCGAAAGTTATCAACACTTTTATGTTTGGCGTTCCGAAACCCACCTTATCTCAGGCTGAAAAGCGTTTTTGTGCATTGTGCCATAACTTTTCAGGGAAGCTTCAGAACATGAAATTTTAACCTCCCACTATAGCAGAAAGGGTCTTTCTAGTAGGTGCACATCAAATCTAAGCTGTCTGAAGTGTTTTTCGAAAGTTATCAACACTTTTATGTTTGGCGTTCCGAAACCCACCTTATCTCAGGCTGAAAAGCGTTTTTGTGCATTGTGCCATAACTTTTCAGGAAAGCTTCAGAACATGAAATTTTAACCTCCCACTATAGCAGAAAGGGTCTTTCTAGTAGTTGCACATCAAATCTAAGCTGTCTGAAGTGTTTTTCAAAAGTTATTAACACTTTTATGTTTGGCGTTCCGAAACCCACCTTATCTCAGGCTGAAAAGCGTTTTTGTGCATTGTGCCATAACTTTTCAGGAAAGCTTCAGAACATGAAATTTTAACCTCCCACTATAGCAGAAAGGGTCTTTCTAGTAGTTGCACATCAAATCTAAGCTCTCTGAAGTGTTTTTCGAAAGTTATCAACACTTTTATGTTTGGCGTTCCGAAACCCACCTTATCTCAGGCTGAAAAGCGTTTTTGTGCATTGTGCCATAACTTTTCAGGGAAGCTTCAGAACATGAAATTTTAACCTCCCACTATAGCAGAAAGGGTCTTTCTAGTAGTTGCACATCAAATCTAAACTGTCTGAAGTGTTTTTCCAAAGTTATTAACACTTTTATGTTTGGCGTTCCGAAACCCACCTTATCTCAGGCTGAAAAGCGTTTTTGTGCATTGTGCCATAACTTTTCAGGGAACCTTCAGAACATGAAATTTTAACCTCCCACTATAGCAGAAAGGGTCTTTCTAGTAGTTGCACATCAAATCTAAACTGTCTGAAGTGTTTTTCCAAAGTTATCAACACTTTTATGTTTGGCGTTCCGAAACCCACCTTATCTCAGGCTGAAAAGCGTTTTTGTGCATTGTGCCATAACTTTTCAGGGAAGCTTCAGAACATGAAATTTTAACCTCCCACTATAGCAGAAAGGGTCTTTCTAGTAGTTGCACATCAAATCTAAACTGTCTGAAGTGTTTTTCCAAAGTTATCAACACTTTTATGTTTGGCGTTCCGAAACCCACCTTATCTCAGGCTGAAAAGCGTTTTTGTGCATTGTGCCATAACTTTTCAGGGAAGCTTCAGAACATGAAATTTTAACCTCCCACTATAGCAGAAAGGGTCTTTCTAGTAGTTGCACATCAAATCTAAGCTGTCTGAAGTGTTTTTCAAAAGTTATCAACACTTTTATGTTTGGCGTTCCGAAACCCACCTTATCTCAGGCTGAAAAGCGTTTTTGTGCATTGTGCCATAACTTTTCAGGAAAGCTTCAGAACATGAAATTTTAACCTCCCACTATAGCAGAAAGGGTCTTTCTAGTAGTTGCACATCAAATCTAAACTGTCTGAAGTGTTTTTCCAAAGTTATCAACACTTTTATGTTTGGCGTTCCGAAACCCACCTTATCTCAGGCTGAAAAGCGTTTTTGTGCATTGTGCCATAACTTTTCAGGGAAGCTTCAGAACATGGAATTTTAATCTCCCACTATAGCAGAAAGGGTCTTTCTAGTAGTTGCACATCAAATCTAAACTGTCTGAAGTGTTTTTCGAAAGTTATCAACACTTTTATGTTTGGCGTTCCGAAACCCACCTTATCTCAGGCTGAAAAGCGTTTTTACGCATTGTGCCATAACTTTTCAGGGAAGCTTCAGAACATGAAATTTTAACCTCCCACTATAGCAGAAAGGGTCTTTCTAGTAGGTGCACATCAAATCTAAGCTGTCTGAAGTGTTTTTCGAAAGTTATCAACACTTTTATGTTTGGCGTTCCGAAACCCACCTTATCTCAGGCTGAAAAGCGTTTTTGTGCATTGTGCCATAACTTTTCAGGGAAGCTTCAGAACATGAAATTTTAACCTCCCACTATAGCAGAAAGGGTCTTTCTAGTAGTTGCACATCAAATCTAAGCTGTCTGAAGTGTTTTTCAAAAGTTATCAACACTTTTATGTTTGGCGTTCCGAAACCCACCTTATCTCAGGCTGAAAAGCGTTTTTGTGCATTGTGCCATAACTTTTCAGGAAAGCTTCAGAACATGAAATTTTAACCTCCCACTATAGCAGAAAGGGTCTTTCTAGTAGTTGCACATCAAATCTAAACTGTCTGAAGTGTTTTTCAAAAGTTATCAACACTTTTATGTTTGGCGTTCCGAAACCCACCTTATCTCAGGCTGAAAAGCGTTTTTACGCATTGTGCCATAACTTTTCAGGGAAGCTTCAGAACATGAAATTTTAACCTCCCACTATAGCAGAAAGGGTCTTTCTAGTAGGTGCACATCAAATCTAAGCTCTCTGAAGTGTTTTTCGAAAGTTATCAACACTTTTATGTTTGGCGTTCCGAAACCCACCTTATCTCAGGCTGAAAAGCGTTTTTGTGCATTGTGCCATAACTTTTCAGGGAAGCTTCAGAACATGAAATTTTAACCTCCCACTATAGCAGAAAGGGTCTTTCTAGTAGGTGCACATCAAATCTAAGCTGTCTGAAGTGTTTTTCGAAAGTTATCAACACTTTTATGTTTGGCGTTCCGAAACCCACCTTATCTCAGGCTGAAAAGCGTTTTTGTGCATTGTGCCATAACTTTTCAGGAAAGCTTCAGAACATGAAATTTTAACCTCCCACTATAGCAGAAAGGGTCTTTCTAGTAGTTGCACATCAAATCTAAGCTGTCTGAAGTGTTTTTCAAAAGTTATTAACACTTTTATATTTGGCGTTCCGAAACCCACCTTATCTCAGGCTGAAAAGCGTTTTTGTGCATTGTGCCATAACTTTTCAGGGAAGCTTCAGAACATGAAATTTTAACCTCCCACTATAGCAGAAAGGGTCTTTCTAGTAGTTGCACATCAAATCTAAGCTGTCTGAAGTGTTTTTCAAAAGTTATCAACACTTTTATGTTTGGCGTTCCGAAACCCACCTTATCTCAGGCTGAAAAGCGTTTTTGTGCATTGTGCCATAACTTTTCAGGAAAGCATAAGAACATGAAATTTTAACCTCCCACTATAGCAGAAAGGGTCTTTCTAGTAGTTGCACATCAAATCTAAACTGTCTGAAGTGTTTTTCAAAAGTTATCAACACTTTTATGTTTGGCGTTCCGAAACCCACCTTATCTCAGGCTGAAAAGCGTTTTTGTGCATTGTGCCATAACTTTTCAGGAAAGCTTCAGAACATGAAATTTTAACCTCCCACTATAGCAGAAAGGGTCTTTCTAGTAGTTGCACATCAAATCTAAGCTGTCTGAAGTGTTTTTCAAAAGTTATCAACACTTTTATGTTTGGCGTTCCGAAACCCACCTTATCTCAGGCTGAAAAGCGTTTTTGTGCATTGTGCCATAACTTTTCAGGAAAGCTTCAGAACATGAAATTTTAACCTCCCACTATAGCAGAAAGGGTCTTTCTAGTAGTTGCACATCAAATCTAAACTGTCTGAAGTGTTTTTCCAAAGTTATCAACACTTTTATGTTTGGCGTTCCGAAACCCACCTTATCTCAGGCTGAAAAGCGTTTTTGTGCATTGTGCCATAACTTTTCAGGGAAGCTTCAGAACATGAAATTTTAACCTCCCACTATAGCAGAAAGGGTCTTTCTAGTAGTTGCACATCAAATCTAAACTGTATGAAGTGTTTTTCGAAAGTTATCAACACTTTTATGTTTGGCGTTCCGAAACCCACCTTATCTCAGGCTGAAAAGCGTTTTTACGCATTGTGCCATAACTTTTCAGGGAAGCTTCAGAACATGAAATTTTAACCTCCCACTATAGCAGAAAGGGTCTTTCTAGTAGGTGCACATCAAATCTAAGCTGTCTGAAGTGTTTTTCGAAAGTTATCAACACTTTTATGTTTGGCGTTCCGAAACCCACCTTATCTCAGGCTGAAAAGCGTTTTTGTGCATTGTGCCATAACTTTTCAGGGAAGCTTCAGAACATGAAATTTTAACCTCCCACTATAGCAGAAAGGGTCTTTCTAGTAGTTGCACATCAAATCTAAGCTGTCTGAAGTGTTTTTCAAAAGTTATCAACACTTTTATGTTTGGCGTTCCGAAACCCACCTTATCTCAGGCTGAAAAGCGTTTTTACGCATTGTGCCATAACTTTGCAGGGAAGCTTCAGAACATGAAATTTTAACCTCCCACTATAGCAGAAAGGGTCTTTCTAGTAGGTGCACATCAAATCTAAGCTCTCTGAAGTGTTTTTCGAAAGTTATCAACACTTTTATGTTTGGCGTTCCGAAACCCACCTTATCTCAGGCTGAAAAGCGTTTTTGTGCATTGTGCCATAACTTTTCAGGGAAGCTTCAGAACATGAAATTTTAACCTCCCACTATAGCAGAAAGGGTCTTTCTAGTAGGTGCACATCAAATCTAAGCTGTCTGAAGTGTTTTTCGAAAGTTATCAACACTTTTATGTTTGGCGTTCCGAAACCCACCTTATCTCAGGCTGAAAAGCGTTTTTGTGCATTGTGCCATAACTTTTCAGGAAAGCTTCAGAACATGAAATTTTAACCTCCCACTATAGCAGAAAGGGTCTTTCTAGTAGTTGCACATCAAATCTAAGCTGTCTGAAGTGTTTTTCAAAAGTTATTAACACTTTTATGTTTGGCGTTCCGAAACCCACCTTATCTCAGGCTGAAAAGCGTTTTTGTGCATTGTGCCATAACTTTTCAGGAAAGCTTCAGAACATGAAATTTTAACCTCCCACTATAGCAGAAAGGGTCTTTCTAGTAGTTGCACATCAAATCTAAGCTCTCTGAAGTGTTTTTCGAAAGTTATCAACACTTTTATGTTTGGCGTTCCGAAACCCACCTTATCTCAGGCTGAAAAGCGTTTTTGTGCATTGTGCCATAACTTTTCAGGGAAGCTTCAGAACATGAAATTTTAACCTCCCACTATAGCAGAAAGGGTCTTTCTAGTAGTTGCACATCAAATCTAAACTGTCTGAAGTGTTTTTCCAAAGTTATTAACACTTTTATGTTTGGCGTTCCGAAACCCACCTTATCTCAGGCTGAAAAGCGTTTTTGTGCATTGTGCCATAACTTTTCAGGGAACCTTCAGAACATGAAATTTTAACCTCCCACTATAGCAGAAAGGGTCTTTCTAGTAGTTGCACATCAAATCTAAACTGTCTGAAGTGTTTTTCCAAAGTTATCAACACTTTTATGTTTGGCGTTCCGAAACCCACCTTATCTCAGGCTGAAAAGCGTTTTTGTGCATTGTGCCATAACTTTTCAGGGAAGCTTCAGAACATGAAATTTTAACCTCCCACTATAGCAGAAAGGGTCTTTCTAGTAGTTGCACATCAAATCTAAACTGTCTGAAGTGTTTTTCCAAAGTTATCAACACTTTTATGTTTGGCGTTCCGAAACCCACCTTATCTCAGGCTGAAAAGCGTTTTTGTGCATTGTGCCATAACTTTTCAGGGAAGCTTCAGAACATGAAATTTTAACCTCCCACTATAGCAGAAAGGGTCTTTCTAGTAGTTGCACATCAAATCTAAGCTGTCTGAAGTGTTTTTCAAAAGTTATCAACACTTTTATGTTTGGCGTTCCGAAACCCACCTTATCTCAGGCTGAAAAGCGTTTTTGTGCATTGTGCCATAACTTTTCAGGAAAGCTTCAGAACATGAAATTTTAACCTCCCACTATAGCAGAAAGGGTCTTTCTAGTAGTTGCACATCAAATCTAAACTGTCTGAAGTGTTTTTCCAAAGTTATCAACACTTTTATGTTTGGCGTTCCGAAACCCACCTTATCTCAGGCTGAAAAGCGTTTTTGTGCATTGTGCCATAACTTTTCAGGGAAGCTTCAGAACATGGAATTTTAATCTCCCACTATAGCAGAAAGGGTCTTTCTAGTAGTTGCACATCAAATCTAAACTGTCTGAAGTGTTTTTCGAAAGTTATCAACACTTTTATGTTTGGCGTTCCGAAACCCACCTTATCTCAGGCTGAAAAGCGTTTTTACGCATTGTGCCATAACTTTTCAGGGAAGCTTCAGAACATGAAATTTTAACCTCCCACTATAGCAGAAAGGGTCTTTCTAGTAGGTGCACATCAAATCTAAGCTGTCTGAAGTGTTTTTCGAAAGTTATCAACACTTTTATGTTTGGCGTTCCGAAACCCACCTTATCTCAGGCTGAAAAGCGTTTTTGTGCATTGTGCCATAACTTTTCAGGGAAGCTTCAGAACATGAAATTTTAACCTCCCACTATAGCAGAAAGGGTCTTTCTAGTAGTTGCACATCAAATCTAAGCTGTCTGAAGTGTTTTTCAAAAGTTATCAACACTTTTATGTTTGGCGTTCCGAAACCCACCTTATCTCAGGCTGAAAAGCGTTTTTGTGCATTGTGCCATAACTTTTCAGGAAAGCTTCAGAACATGAAATTTTAACCTCCCACTATAGCAGAAAGGGTCTTTCTAGTAGTTGCACATCAAATCTAAACTGTCTGAAGTGTTTTTCAAAAGTTATCAACACTTTTATGTTTGGCGTTCCGAAACCCACCTTATCTCAGGCTGAAAAGCGTTTTTACGCATTGTGCCATAACTTTTCAGGGAAGCTTCAGAACATGAAATTTTAACCTCCCACTATAGCAGAAAGGGTCTTTCTAGTAGGTGCACATCAAATCTAAGCTCTCTGAAGTGTTTTTCGAAAGTTATCAACACTTTTATGTTTGGCGTTCCGAAACCCACCTTATCTCAGGCTGAAAAGCGTTTTTGTGCATTGTGCCATAACTTTTCAGGGAAGCTTCAGAACATGAAATTTTAACCTCCCACTATAGCAGAAAGGGTCTTTCTAGTAGGTGCACATCAAATCTAAGCTGTCTGAAGTGTTTTTCGAAAGTTATCAACACTTTTATGTTTGGCGTTCCGAAACCCACCTTATCTCAGGCTGAAAAGCGTTTTTGTGCATTGTGCCATAACTTTTCAGGAAAGCTTCAGAACATGAAATTTTAACCTCCCACTATAGCAGAAAGGGTCTTTCTAGTAGTTGCACATCAAATCTAAGCTGTCTGAAGTGTTTTTCAAAAGTTATTAACACTTTTATATTTGGCGTTCCGAAACCCACCTTATCTCAGGCTGAAAAGCGTTTTTGTGCATTGTGCCATAACTTTTCAGGAAAGCTTCAGAACATGAAATTTTAACCTCCCACTATAGCAGAAAGGGTCTTTCTAGTAGTTGCACATCAAATCTAAACTGTCTGAAGTGTTTTTCCAAAGTTATCAACACTTTTATGTTTGGCGTTCCGAAACCCACCTTATCTCAGGCTGAAAAGCGTTTTTACGCATTGTGCCATAACTTTTCAGGGAAGCTTCAGAACATGAAATTTTAACCTCCCACTATAGCAGAAAGGGTCTTTCTAGTAGGTGCACATCAAATCTAAGCTCTCTGAAGTGTTTTTCGAAAGTTATCAACACTTTTATGTTTGGCGTTCCGAAACCCACCTTATCTCAGGCTGAAAAGCGTTTTTGTGCATTGTGCCATAACTTTTCAGGGAAGCTTCAGAACATGAAATTTTAACCTCCCACTATAGCAGAAAGGGTCTTTCTAGTAGTTGCACATCAAATCTAAACTGTCTGAAGTGTTTTTCCAAAGTTATTAACACTTTTATGTTTGGCGTTCCGAAACCCACCTTATCTCAGGCTGAAAAGCGTTTTTGTGCATTGTGCCATAACTTTTCAGGGAAGCTTCAGAACATGAAATTTTAACCTCCCACTATAGCAGAAAGGGTCTTTCTAGTAGTTGCACATCAAATCTAAACTGTCTGAAGTGTTTTTCCAAAGTTATCAACACTTTTATGTTTGGCGTTCCGAAACCCACCTTATCTCAGGCTGAAAAGCGTTTTTACGCATTGTGCCATAACTTTTCAGGGAAGCTTCAGAACATGAAATTTTAACCTCCCACTATAGCAGAAAGGGTCTTTCTAGTAGGTGCACATCAAATCTAAACTGTCTGAAGTGTTTTTCGAAAGTTATCAACACTTTTATGTTTGGCGTTCCGAAACCCACCTTATCTCAGGCTGAAAAGCGTTTTTGTGCATTGTGCCATAACTTTTCAGGGAAGCTTCAGAACATGAAATTTTAACCTCCCACTATAGCAGAAAGGGTCTTTCTAGTAGTTGCACATCAAATCTAAACTGTCTGAAGTGTTTTTCCAAAGTTATTAACACTTTTATGTTTGGCGTTCCGAAACCCACCTTATCTCAGGCTGAAAAGCGTTTTTGTGCATTGTGCCATAACTTTTCAGGGAAGCTTCAGAACATGAAATTTTAACCTCCCACTATAGCAGAAAGGGTCTTTCTAGTAGTTGCACATCAAATCTAAACTGTCTGAAGTGTTTTTCCAAAGTTATCAACACTTTTATGTTTAGCGTTCCGAAACCCACCTTATCTCAGGCTGAAAAGCGTTTTTGTGCATTGTGCCATAACTTTTCAGGGAAGCTTCAGAACATGAAATTTTAACCTCCCACTATAGCAGAAAGGGTCTTTCTAGTAGTTGCACATCAAATCTAAACTGTCTGAAGTGTTTTTCCAAAGTTATCAACACTTTTATGTTTGGCGTTCCGAAACCCACCTTATCTCAGGCTGAAAAGCGTTTTTGTGCATTGTGCCATAACTTTTCAGGGAAGCTTCAGAACATGAAATTTTAACCTCCCACTATAGCAGAAAGGGTCTTTCTAGTAGTTGCACATCAAATCTAAGCTGTCTGAAGTGTTTTTCAAAAGTTATCAACACTTTTATGTTTGGCGTTCCGAAACCCACCTTATCTCAGGCTGAAAAGCGTTTTTGTGCATTGTGCCATAACTTTTCAGGAAAGCTTCAGAACATGAAATTTTAACCTCCCACTATAGCAGAAAGGGTCTTTCTAGTAGTTGCACATCAAATCTAAACTGTCTGAAGTGTTTTTCCAAAGTTATCAACACTTTTATGTTTGGCGTTCCGAAACCCACCTTATCTCAGGCTGAAAAGCGTTTTTGTGCATTGTGCCATAACTTTTCAGGGAAGCTTCAGAACATGAAATTTTAACCTCCCACTATAGCAGAAAGGGTCTTTCTAGTAGTTGCACATCAAATCTAAACTGTCTGAAGTGTTTTTCCAAAGTTATCAACACTTTTATGTTTGGCGTTCCGAAACACACCTTATCTCAGGCTGAAAAGCGTTTTTACGCATTGTGCCATAACTTTTCAGGGAAGCTTCAGAACATGAAATTTTAACCTCCCACTATAGCAGAAAGGGTCTTTCTAGTAGTTGCACATCAAATCTAAGCTGTCTGAAGTGTTTTTCAAAAGTTATCAACACTTTTATGTTTGGCGTTCCGAAACCCACCTTATCTCAGGCTGAAAAGCGTTTTTGTGCATTGTGCCATAACTTTTCAAGGAAGCTTCAGAACATGAAATTTTAACCTCCCACTATAGCAGAAAGGGTCTTTCTAGTAGTTGCACATCAAATCTAAGCTGTCTGAAGTGTTTTTCAAAAGTTATCAACACTTTTATGTTTGGCGTTCCGAAACCCACCTTATCTCAGGCTGAAAAGCGTTTTTGTGCATTGTGCCATAACTTTTCAGGAAAGCTTCAGAACATGAAATTTTAACCTCCCACTATAGCAGAAAGGGTCTTTCTAGTAGTTGCACATCAAATCTAAACTGTCTGAAGTGTTTTTCCAAAGTTATCAACACTTTTATGTTTGGCGTTCCGAAACCCACTTTATCTCAGGCTGAAAAGCGTTTTTACGCATTGTGCCATAACTTTTCAGGGAAGCTTCAGAACATGAAATTTTAACCTCCCACTATAGCAGAAAGGGTCTTTCTAGTAGGTGCACATCAAATCTAAGCTCTCTGAAGTGTTTTTCGAAAGTTATCAACACTTTTATGTTTGGCGTTCCGAAACCCACCTTATCTCAGGCTGAAAAGCGTTTTTGTGCATTGTGCCATAACTTTTCAGGGAAGCTTCAGAACATGAAATTTTAACCTCCCACTATAGCAGAAAGGGTCTTTCTAGTAGTTGCACATCAAATATAAACTGTCTGAAGTGTTTTTCCAAAGTTATTAACACTTTTATGTTTGGCGTTCCGAAACCCACCTTATCTCAGGCTGAAAAGCGTTTTTGTGCATTGTGCCATAACTTTTCAGGGAAGCTTCAGAACATGAAATTTTAACCTCCCACTATAGCAGAAAGGGTCTTTCTAGTAGTTGCACATCAAATCTAAGCTGTCTGAAGTGTTTTTCAAAAGTTATCAACACTTTTATGTTTGGCGTTCCGAAACCCACCTTATCTCAGGCTGAAAAGCGTTTTTGTGCATTGTGCCATAACTTTTCAGGAAAGCTTCAGAACATGAAATTTTAACCTCCCACTATAGCAGAAACGGTCTTTCTAGTAGTTGCACATCAAATCTAAACTGTCTGAAGTGTTTTTCCAAAGTTATCAACACTTTTATGTTTGGCGTTCCGAAACCCACCTTATCTCAGACTGAAAAGCGTTTTTACGCATTGTGCCATAACTTTTCAGGGAAGCTTCAGAACATGAAATTTTAACCTCCCACTATAGCAGAAAGGCTCTTTCTAGTAGTTGCACATCAAATCTAAACTGTCTGAAGTGTTTTTCCAAAGTTATTAACACTTTTATGTTTGGCGTTCCGAAACCCACCTTATCTCAGGCTGAAAAGCGTTTTTGTGCATTGTGCCATAACTTTTCAGGGAACCTTCAGAACATGAAATTTTAACCTCCCACTATAGCAGAAAGGGTCTTTCTAGTAGTTGCACATCAAATCTAAACTGTCTGAAGTGTTTTTCCAAAGTTATCAACACTTTTATGTTTGGCGTTCCGAAACCCACCTTATCTCAGGCTGAAAAGCGTTTTTGTGCATTGTGCCATAACTTTTCAGGGAAGCTTCAGAACATGAAATTTTAACCTCCCACTATAGCAGAAAGGGTCTTTCTAGTAGTTGCACATCAAATCTAAACTGTCTGAAGTGTTTTTCCAAAGTTATCAACACTTTTATGTTTGGCGTTCCGAAACCCACCTTATCTCAGGCTGAAAAGCGTTTTTGTGCATTGTGCCATAACTTTTCAGGGAAGCTTCAGAACATGAAATTTTAACCTCCCACTATAGCAGAAAGGGTCTTTCTAGTAGTTGCACATCAAATCTAAGCTGTCTGAAGTGTTTTTCAAAAGTTATCAACACTTTTATGTTTGGCGTTCCGAAACCCACCTTATCTCAGGCTGAAAAGCGTTTTTGTGCATTGTGCCATAACTTTTCAGGAAAGCTTCAGAACATGAAATTTTAACCTCCCACTATAGCAGAAAGGGTCTTTCTAGTAGTTGCACATCAAATCTAAACTGTCTGAAGTGTTTTTCCAAAGTTATCAACACTTTTATGTTTGGCGTTCCGAAACCCACCTTATCTCAGGCTGAAAAGCGTTTTTGTGCATTGTGCCATAACTTTTCAGGGAAGCTTCAGAACATGGAATTTTAATCTCCCACTATAGCAGAAAGGGTCTTTCTAGTAGTTGCACATCAAATCTAAACTGTCTGAAGTGTTTTTCGAAAGTTATCAACACTTTTATGTTTGGCGTTCCGAAACCCACCTTATCTCAGGCTGAAAAGCGTTTTTACGCATTGTGCCATAACTTTTCAGGGAAGCTTCAGAACATGAAATTTTAACCTCCCACTATAGCAGAAAGGGTCTTTCTAGTAGGTGCACATCAAATCTAAGCTGTCTGAAGTGTTTTTCGAAAGTTATCAACACTTTTATGTTTGGCGTTCCGAAACCCACCTTATCTCAGGCTGAAAAGCGTTTTTGTGCATTGTGCCATAACTTTTCAGGGAAGCTTCAGAACATGAAATTTTAACCTCCCACTATAGCAGAAAGGGTCTTTCTAGTAGTTGCACATCAAATCTAAGCTGTCTGAAGTGTTTTTCAAAAGTTATCAACACTTTTATGTTTGGCGTTCCGAAACCCACCTTATCTCAGGCTGAAAAGCGTTTTTGTGCATTGTGCCATAACTTTTCAGGAAAGCTTCAGAACATGAAATTTTAACCTCCCACTATAGCAGAAAGGGTCTTTCTAGTAGTTGCACATCAAATCTAAACTGTCTGAAGTGTTTTTCAAAAGTTATCAACACTTTTATGTTTGGCGTTCCGAAACCCACCTTATCTCAGGCTGAAAAGCGTTTTTACGCATTGTGCCATAACTTTTCAGGGAAGCTTCAGAACATGAAATTTTAACCTCCCACTATAGCAGAAAGGGTCTTTCTAGTAGGTGCACATCAAATCTAAGCTCTCTGAAGTGTTTTTCGAAAGTTATCAACACTTTTATGTTTGGCGTTCCGAAACCCACCTTATCTCAGGCTGAAAAGCGTTTTTGTGCATTGTGCCATAACTTTTCAGGGAAGCTTCAGAACATGAAATTTTAACCTCCCACTATAGCAGAAAGGGTCTTTCTAGTAGGTGCACATCAAATCTAAGCTGTCTGAAGTGTTTTTCGAAAGTTATCAACACTTTTATGTTTGGCGTTCCGAAACCCACCTTATCTCAGGCTGAAAAGCGTTTTTGTGCATTGTGCCATAACTTTTCAGGAAAGCTTCAGAACATGAAATTTTAACCTCCCACTATAGCAGAAAGGGTCTTTCTAGTAGTTGCACATCAAATCTAAGCTGTCTGAAGTGTTTTTCAAAAGTTATTAACACTTTTATATTTGGCGTTCCGAAACCCACCTTATCTCAGGCTGAAAAGCGTTTTTGTGCATTGTGCCATAACTTTTCAGGAAAGCTTCAGAACATGAAATTTTAACCTCCCACTATAGCAGAAAGGGTCTTTCTAGTAGTTGCACATCAAATCTAAACTGTCTGAAGTGTTTTTCCAAAGTTATCAACACTTTTATGTTTGGCGTTCCGAAACCCACCTTATCTCAGGCTGAAAAGCGTTTTTACGCATTGTGCCATAACTTTTCAGGGAAGCTTCAGAACATGAAATTTTAACCTCCCACTATAGCAGAAAGGGTCTTTCTAGTAGGTGCACATCAAATCTAAGCTCTCTGAAGTGTTTTTCGAAAGTTATCAACACTTTTATGTTTGGCGTTCCGAAACCCACCTTATCTCAGGCTGAAAAGCGTTTTTGTGCATTGTGCCATAACTTTTCAGGGAAGCTTCAGAACATGAAATTTTAACCTCCCACTATAGCAGAAAGGGTCTTTCTAGTAGTTGCACATCAAATCTAAACTGTCTGAAGTGTTTTTCCAAAGTTATTAACACTTTTATGTTTGGCGTTCCGAAACCCACCTTATCTCAGGCTGAAAAGCGTTTTTGTGCATTGTGCCATAACTTTTCAGGGAAGCTTCAGAACATGAAATTTTAACCTCCCACTATAGCAGAAAGGGTCTTTCTAGTAGTTGCACATCAAATCTAAACTGTCTGAAGTGTTTTTCCAAAGTTATCAACACTTTTATGTTTGGCGTTCCGAAACCCACCTTATCTCAGGCTGAAAAGCGTTTTTACGCATTGTGCCATAACTTTTCAGGGAAGCTTCAGAACATGAAATTTTAACCTCCCACTATAGCAGAAAGGGTCTTTCTAGTAGGTGCACATCAAATCTAAACTGTCTGAAGTGTTTTTCGAAAGTTATCAACACTTTTATGTTTGGCGTTCCGAAACCCACCTTATCTCAGGCTGAAAAGCGTTTTTGTGCATTGTGCCATAACTTTTCAGGGAAGCTTCAGAACATGAAATTTTAACCTCCCACTATAGCAGAAAGGGTCTTTCTAGTAGTTGCACATCAAATCTAAACTGTCTGAAGTGTTTTTCCAAAGTTATTAACACTTTTATGTTTGGCGTTCCGAAACCCACCTTATCTCAGGCTGAAAAGCGTTTTTGTGCATTGTGCCATAACTTTTCAGGGAAGCTTCAGAACATGAAATTTTAACCTCCCACTATAGCAGAAAGGGTCTTTCTAGTAGTTGCACATCAAATCTAAACTGTCTGAAGTGTTTTTCCAAAGTTATCAACACTTTTATGTTTAGCGTTCCGAAACCCACCTTATCTCAGGCTGAAAAGCGTTTTTGTGCATTGTGCCATAACTTTTCAGGGAAGCTTCAGAACATGAAATTTTAACCTCCCACTATAGCAGAAAGGGTCTTTCTAGTAGTTGCACATCAAATCTAAACTGTCTGAAGTGTTTTTCCAAAGTTATCAACACTTTTATGTTTGGCGTTCCGAAACCCACCTTATCTCAGGCTGAAAAGCGTTTTTGTGCATTGTGCCATAACTTTTCAGGGAAGCTTCAGAACATGAAATTTTAACCTCCCACTATAGCAGAAAGGGTCTTTCTAGTAGTTGCACATCAAATCTAAGCTGTCTGAAGTGTTTTTCAAAAGTTATCAACACTTTTATGTTTGGCGTTCCGAAACCCACCTTATCTCAGGCTGAAAAGCGTTTTTGTGCATTGTGCCATAACTTTTCAGGAAAGCTTCAGAACATGAAATTTTAACCTCCCACTATAGCAGAAAGGGTCTTTCTAGTAGTTGCACATCAAATCTAAACTGTCTGAAGTGTTTTTCCAAAGTTATCAACACTTTTATGTTTGGCGTTCCGAAACCCACCTTATCTCAGGCTGAAAAGCGTTTTTGTGCATTGTGCCATAACTTTTCAGGGAAGCTTCAGAACATGAAATTTTAACCTCCCACTATAGCAGAAAGGGTCTTTCTAGTAGTTGCACATCAAATCTAAACTGTCTGAAGTGTTTTTCCAAAGTTATCAACACTTTTATGTTTGGCGTTCCGAAACACACCTTATCTCAGGCTGAAAAGCGTTTTTACGCATTGTGCCATAACTTTTCAGGGAAGCTTCAGAACATGAAATTTTAACCTCCCACTATAGCAGAAAGGGTCTTTCTAGTAGTTGCACATCAAATCTAAGCTGTCTGAAGTGTTTTTCAAAAGTTATCAACACTTTTATGTTTGGCGTTCCGAAACCCACCTTATCTCAGGCTGAAAAGCGTTTTTGTGCATTGTGCCATAACTTTTCAAGGAAGCTTCAGAACATGAAATTTTAACCTCCCACTATAGCAGAAAGGGTCTTTCTAGTAGTTGCACATCAAATCTAAGCTGTCTGAAGTGTTTTTCAAAAGTTATCAACACTTTTATGTTTGGCGTTCCGAAACCCTCCTTATCTCAGGCTGAAAAGCGTTTTTGTGCATTGTGCCATAACTTTTCAGGAAAGCTTCAGAACATGAAATTTTAACCTCCCACTATAGCAGAAAGGGTCTTTCTAGTAGTTGCACATCAAATCTAAACTGTCTGAAGTGTTTTTCCAAAGTTATCAACACTTTTATGTTTGGCGTTCCGAAACCCACTTTATCTCAGGCTGAAAAGCGTTTTTACGCATTGTGCCATAACTTTTCAGGGAAGCTTCAGAACATGAAATTTTAACCTCCCACTATAGCAGAAAGGGTCTTTCTAGTAGGTGCACATCAAATCTAAGCTCTCTGAAGTGTTTTTCGAAAGTTATCAACACTTTTATGTTTGGCGTTCCGAAACCCACCTTATCTCAGGCTGAAAAGCGTTTTTGTGCATTGTGCCATAACTTTTCAGGGAAGCTTCAGAACATGAAATTTTAACCTCCCACTATAGCAGAAAGGGTCTTTCTAGTAGTTGCACATCAAATATAAACTGTCTGAAGTGTTTTTCCAAAGTTATTAACACTTTTATGTTTGGCGTTCCGAAACCCACCTTATCTCAGGCTGAAAAGCGTTTTTGTGCATTGTGCCATAACTTTTCAGGGAAGCTTCAGAACATGAAATTTTAACCTCCCACTATAGCAGAAAGGGTCTTTCTAGTAGTTGCACATCAAATCTAAGCTGTCTGAAGTGTTTTTCAAAAGTTATCAACACTTTTATGTTTGGCGTTCCGAAACCCACCTTATCTCAGGCTGAAAAGCGTTTTTGTGCATTGTGCCATAACTTTTCAGGAAAGCTTCAGAACATGAAATTTTAACCTCCCACTATAGCAGAAACGGTCTTTCTAGTAGTTGCACATCAAATCTAAACTGTCTGAAGTGTTTTTCCAAAGTTATCAACACTTTTATGTTTGGCGTTCCGAAACCCACCTTATCTCAGACTGAAAAGCGTTTTTACGCATTGTGCCATAACTTTTCAGGGAAGCTTCAGAACATGAAATTTTAACCTCCCACTATAGCAGAAAGGGTCTTTCTAGTAGGTGCACATCAAATCTAAGCTGTCTGAAGTGTTTTTCGAAAGTTATCAACACTTTTATGTTTGGCGTTCCGAAACCCACCTTATCTCAGGCTGAAAAGCGTTTTTGTGCATTGTGCCATAACTTTTCAGGGAAGCTTCAAAACATGAAATTTTAACCTCCCACTATAGCAGAAAGGGTCTTTCTAGTAGTTGCACATCAAATCTAAGCTGTCTGAAGTGTTTTTCAAAAGTTATCAACACTTTTATGTTTGGCGTTCCGAAACCCACCTTATCTCAGGCTGAAAAGCGTTTTTGTGCGTTGTGCCATAACTTTTCAGGGAAGCTTCAGAACATGAAATTTTAACCTCCCACTATAGCAGAAAGGGTCTTTCTAGTAGTTGCACATCAAATCTAAACTGTCTGAAGTGTTTTTCCAAAGTTATCAACACTTTTATGTTTGGCGTTCCGAAACCCACCTTATCTCAGGCTGAAAAGCGTTTTTGTGCATTGTGCCATAACTTTTCAGGGAAGCTTCAGAACATGAAATTTTAACCTCCCACTATAGCAGAAAGGGTCTTTCTAGTAGTTGCACATCAAATCTAAGCTGTCTGAAGTGTTTTTCAAAAGTTATCAACACTTTTATGTTTGGCGTTCCGAAACCCACCATATCTCAGGCTGAAAAGCGTTTTTGTGCATTGTGCCATAACTTTTCAGGAAAGCTTCAGAACATGAAATTTTAACCTCCCACTATAGCAGAAAGGGTCTTTCTAGTAGTTGCACATCAAATCTAAACTGTCTGAAGTGTTTTTCCAAAGTTATCAACACTTTTATGTTTGGCGTTCCGAAACCCACCTTATCTCAGGCTGAAAAGCGTTTTTACGCATTGTGCCATAACTTTTCAGAGAAGCTTCAGAACATGAAATTTTAACCTCCCACTATAGCAGAAAGGGTCTTTCTAGTAGGTGCACATCAAATCTAAGCTCTCTGAAGTGTTTTTCGAAAGTTATCAACACTTTTATGTTTGGCGTTCCGAAACCCACCTTATCTCAGGCTGAAAAGCGTTTTTGTGCATTGTGCCATAACTTTTCAGGGAAGCTTCAGAACATGAAATTTTAACCTCCCACTATAGCAGAAAGGGTCTTTCTAGTAGTTGCACATCAAATCTAAACTGTCTGAAGTGTTTTTCCAAAGTTATTAACACTTTTATGTTTGGCGTTCCGAAACCCACCTTATCTCAGGCTGAAAAGCGTTTTTGTGCATTGTGCCATAACTTTTCAGGGAAGCTTCAGAACATGAAATTTTAACCTCCCACTATCGCAGAAAGGGTCTTTCTAGTAGTTGCACATCAAATCTAAACTGTCTGAAGTGTTTTTCCAAAGTTATCAACACTTTTATGTTTTGCGTTCCGTAACCCACCTTATCTCAGGCTGAAAAGCGTTTTTGTGCATTGTGCCATAACTTTTCAGGAAAGCTTCAGAACATGAAATTTTAACCTCCCACTATAGCAGAAAAGGTCTTTCTAGTAGTTGCACATCAAATCTAAACTGTCTGAAGTGTTTTTCCAAAGTTATCAACACTTTTATGTTTGGCGTTCCGAAACCCACCTTATCTCAGGCTGAAAAGCGTTTTTACGCATTGTGCCATAACTTTTCAGGGAAGCTTCAGAACATGACATTTTAACCTCCCACTATAGCAGAAAGGGTCTTTCTGGTAGGTGCACATCAAATCTAAGCTCTCTGAAGTGTTTTTCGAAAGTTATCAACACTTTTATGTTTGGCGTTCCGAAACCCACCTTATCTCAGGCTGAAAAGCGTTTTTGTGCATTGTGCCATAACTTTTCAGGAAAGCTTCAGAACATGAAATTTTAACCTCCCACTATAGCAGAAAGGGTCTTTCTAGTAGTTGCACATCAAATCTAAACTGTCTGAAGTGTTTTTCCAAAGTTATCAACACTTTTATGTTTGGCGTTCCGAAACCCACCTTATCTCAGGCTGAAAAGCGTTTTTGTGCATTGTGCCATAACTTTTCAGGGAAGCTTCAGAACATGAAATTTTAACCTCCCACTATAGCAGAAAGGGTCTTTCTAGTAGTTGCACATCAAATCTAAGCTGTCTGAAGTGTTTTTCAAAAGTTATCAACACTTTTATGTTTGGCGTTCCGAAACCCACCTTATCTCAGGCTGAAAAGCGTTTTTGTGCATTGTGCCATAACTTTTCAGGAAAGCTTCAGAACATGAAATTTTAACCTCCCACTATAGCAGAAAGGGTCTTTCTAGTAGTTGCACATCAAATCTAAACTGTCTGAAGTGTTTTTCCAAAGTTATCAACACTTTTATGTTTGGCGTTCCGAAACCCACTTTATCTCAGGCTGAAAAGCGTTTTTGTGCATTGTGCCATAACTTTTCAGGGAAGCTTCAGAACATGAAATTTTAACCTCCCACTATAGCAGAAAGGGTCTTTCTAGTAGTTGCACATCAAATCTAAACTGTCTGAAGTGTTTTTCCAAAGTTATCAACACTTTTATGTTTTGCGTTCCGAAACCCACCTTATCTCAGGCTGAAAAGCGTTTTTGTGCATTGTGCCATAACTTTTCAGGAAAGCTTCAGAACATGAAATTTTAACCTCCCACTATAGCAGAAAAGGTCTTTCTAGTAGTTGCACATCAAATCTAAACTGTCTGAAGTGTTTTTCCAAAGTTATCAACACTTTTATGTTTGGCGTTCCGAAACCCACCTTATCTCAGGCTGAAAAGCGTTTTTACGCATTGTGCCATAACTTTTCAGGGAAGCTTCAGAACATGACATTTTAACCTCCCACTATAGCAGAAAGGGTCTTTCTGGTAGGTGCACATCAAATCTAAGCTCTCTGAAGTGTTTTTCGAAAGTTATCAACACTTTTATGTTTGGCGTTCCGAAACCCACCTTATCTCAGGCTGAAAAGCGTTTTTGTGCATTGTGCCATAACTTTTCAGGAAGGCTTCAGAACATGAAATTTTAACCTCCCACTATAGCAGAAAGGGTCTTTCTAGTAGTTGCACATCAAATCTAAACTGTCTGAAGTGTTTTTCCAAAGTTATCAACACTTTTATGTTTGGCGTTCCGAAACCCACCTTATCTCAGGCTGAAAAGCGTTTTTGTGCATTGTGCCATAACTTTTCAGGGAAGCTTCAGAACATGAAATTTTAACCTCCCACTATAGCAGAAAGGGTCTTTCTAGTAGTTGCACATCAAATCTAAGCTGTCTGAAGTGTTTTGAAAAGTTATCAACACTTTTATGTTTGGCGTTCCGAAACCCACCTTATCTCAGGCTGAAAAGCGTTTTTGTGCATTGTGCCATAACTTTTCAGGAAAGCTTCAGAACATGAAATTTTAACCTCCCACTATAGCAGAAAGGGTCTTTCTAGTAGTTGCACATCAAATCTAAACTGTCTGAAGTGTTTTTCCAAAGTTATCAACACTTTTATGTTTGGCGTTCCGAAACCCACCTTATCTCAGGCTGAAAAGCGTTTTTGTGCATTGTGCCATAACTTTTCAGGGAAGCTTCAGAACATGAAATTTTTACCTCCCACTATAGCAGAAAGGGTCTTTCTAGTAGTTGCACATCAAATCTAAACTGTCTGAAGTGTTTTTCCAAAGTTATCAACACTTTTATGTTTGGCGTTCCGAAACCCACCTTATCTCAGGCTGAAAAGCGTTTTGTACGCATTGTGCCATAACTTTTCAGGGAAGCTTCAGAACATGAAATTTTAACCTCCCACTATAGCAGAAAGGGTCTTTCTAGTAGGTGCACATCAAATCTAAGCTGTCTGAAGTGTTTTTCGAAAGTTATCAACACTTTTATGTTTGGCGTTCCGAAACCCACCTTATCTCAGGCTGAAAAGCGTTTTTGTGCATTGTGCCATAACTTTTCAAGGAAGCTTCAGAACATGAAATTTTAACCTCCCACTATAGCAGAAAGGGTCTTTCTAGTAGTTGCACATCAAATCTAAGCTGTCTGAAGTGTTTTTCAAAAGTTATCAACACTTTTATGTTTGGCGTTCCGAAACCCACCTTATCTCAGGCTGAAAAGCGTTTTTGTGCATTGTGCCATAACTTTTCAGGAAAGCTTCAGAACATGAAATTTTAACCTCCCACTATAGCAGAAAGGGTCTTTCTAGTAGTTGCACATCAAATCTAAACTGTCTGAAGTGTTTTTCCAAAGTTATCAACACTTTTATGTTTGGCGTTCCGAAACCCACTTTATCTCAGGCTGAAAAGCGTTTTTACGCATTGTGCCATAACTTTTCAGGGAAGCTTCAGAACATGAAATTTTAACCTCCCACTATAGCAGAAAGGGTCTTTCTAGTAGGTGCACATCAAATCTAAGCTCTCTGAAGTGTTTTTCGAAAGTTATCAACACTTTTATGTTTGGCGTTCCGAAACCCACCTTATCTCAGGCTGAAAAGCGTTTTTGTGCATTGTGCCATAACTTTTCAGGGAAGCTTCAGAACATGAAATTTTAACCTCCCACTATAGCAGAAAGGGTCTTTCTAGTAGTTGCACATCAAATATAAACTGTCTGAAGTGTTTTTCCAAAGTTATTAACACTTTTATGTTTGGCGTTCCGAAACCCACCTTATCTCAGGCTGAAAAGCGTTTTTGTGCATTGTGCCATAACTTTTCAGGGAAGCTTCAGAACATGAAATTTTAACCTCCCACTATAGCAGAAAGGGTCTTTCTAGTAGTTGCACATCAAATCTAAGCTGTCTGAAGTGTTTTTCAAAAGTTATCAACACTTTTATGTTTGGCGTTCCGAAACCCACCTTATCTCAGGCTGAAAAGCGTTTTTGTGCATTGTGCCATAACTTTTCAGGAAAGCTTCAGAACATGAAATTTTAACCTCCCACTATAGCAGAAACGGTCTTTCTAGTAGTTGCACATCAAATCTAAACTGTCTGAAGTGTTTTTCCAAAGTTATCAACACTTTTATGTTTGGCGTTCCGAAACCCACCTTATCTCAGACTGAAAAGCGTTTTTACGCATTGTGCCATAACTTTTCAGGGAAGCTTCAGAACATGAAATTTTAACCTCCCACTATAGCAGAAAGGGTCTTTCTAGTAGGTGCACATCAAATCTAAGCTGTCTGAAGTGTTTTTCGAAAGTTATCAACACTTTTATGTTTGGCGTTCCGAAACCCACCTTATCTCAGGCTGAAAAGCGTTTTTGTGCATTGTGCCATAACTTTTCAGGGAAGCTTCAAAACATGAAATTTTAACCTCCCACTATAGCAGAAAGGGTCTTTCTAGTAGTTGCACATCAAATCTAAGCTGTCTGAAGTGTTTTTCCAAAGTTATCAACACTTTTATGTTTGGCGTTCCGAAACCCACCTTATCTCAGGCTGAAAAGCGTTTTTGTGCGTTGTGCCATAACTTTTCAGGGAAGCTTCAGAACATGAAATTTTAACCTCCCACTATAGCAGAAAGGGTCTTTCTAGTAGTTGCACATCAAATCTAAACTGTCTGAAGTGTTTTTCCAAAGTTATCAACACTTTTATGTTTGGCGTTCCGAAACCCACCTTATCTCAGGCTGAAAAGCGTTTTTGTGCATTGTGCCATAACTTTTCAGGGAAGCTTCAGAACATGAAATTTTAACCTCCCACTATAGCAGAAAGGGTCTTTCTAGTAGTTGCACATCAAATCTAAGCTGTCTGAAGTGTTTTTCAAAAGTTATCAACACTTTTATGTTTGGCGTTCCGAAACCCACCATATCTCAGGCTGAAAAGCGTTTTTGTGCATTGTGCCATAACTTTTCAGGAAAGCTTCAGAACATGAAATTTTAACCTCCCACTATAGCAGAAAGGGTCTTTCTAGTAGTTGCACATCAAATCTAAACTGTCTGAAGTGTTTTTCCAAAGTTATCAACACTTTTATGTTTGGCGTTCCGAAACCCACCTTATCTCAGGCTGAAAAGCGTTTTTACGCATTGTGCCATAACTTTTCAGAGAAGCTTCAGAACATGAAATTTTAACCTCCCACTATAGCAGAAAGGGTCTTTCTAGTAGGTGCACATCAAATCTAAGCTCTCTGAAGTGTTTTTCGAAAGTTATCAACACTTTTATGTTTGGCGTTCCGAAACCCACCTTATCTCAGGCTGAAAAGCGTTTTTGTGCATTGTGCCATAACTTTTCAGGGAAGCTTCAGAACATGAAATTTTAACCTCCCACTATAGCAGAAAGGGTCTTTCTAGTAGTTGCACATCAAATCTAAACTGTCTGAAGTGTTTTTCCAAAGTTATTAACACTTTTATGTTTGGCGTTCCGAAACCCACCTTATCTCAGGCTGAAAAGCGTTTTTGTGCATTGTGCCATAACTTTTCAGGGAAGCTTCAGAACATGAAATTTTAACCTCCCACTATAGCAGAAAGGGTCTTTCTAGTAGTTGCACATCAAATCTAAACTGTCTGAAGTGTTTTTCCAAAGTTATCAACACTTTTATGTTTTGCGTTCCGTAACCCACCTTATCTCAGGCTGAAAAGCGTTTTTGTGCATTGTGCCATAACTTTTCAGGAAAGCTTCAGAACATGAAATTTTAACCTCCCACTATAGCAGAAAAGGTCTTTCTAGTAGTTGCACATCAAATCTAAACTGTCTGAAGTGTTTTTCCAAAGTTATCAACACTTTTATGTTTGGCGTTCCGAAACCCACCTTATCTCAGGCTGAAAAGCGTTTTTACGCATTGTGCCATAACTTTTCAGGGAAGCTTCAGAACATGACATTTTAACCTCCCACTATAGCAGAAAGGGTCTTTCTGGTAGGTGCACATCAAATCTAAGCTCTCTGAAGTGTTTTTCGAAAGTTATCAACACTTTTATGTTTGGCGTTCCGAAACCCACCTTATCTCAGGCTGAAAAGCGTTTTTGTGCATTGTGCCATAACTTTTCAGGAAAGCTTCAGAACATGAAATTTTAACCTCCCACTATAGCAGAAAGGGTCTTTCTAGTAGTTGCACATCAAATCTAAGCTGTCTGAAGTGTTTTTCAAAAGTTATCAACACTTTTATGTTTGGCGTTCCGAAACCCACCTTATCTCAGGCTGAAAAGCGTTTTTGTGCATTGTGCCATAACTTTTCAGGAAAGCTTCAGAACATGAAATTTTAACCTCCCACTATAGCAGAAAGGGTCTTTCTAGTAGTTGCACATCAAATCTAAACTGTCTGAAGTGTTTTTCCAAAGTTATCAACACTTTTATGTTTGGCGTTCCGAAACCCACTTTATCTCAGGCTGAAAAGCGTTTTTACGCATTGTGCCATAACTTTTCAGGGAAGCTTCAGAACATGAAATTTTAACCTCCCACTATAGCAGAAAGGGTCTTTCTAGTAGGTGCACATCAAATCTAAGCTCTCTGAAGTGTTTTTCGAAAGTTATCAACACTTTTATGTTTGGCGTTCCGAAACCCACCTTATCTCAGGCTGAAAAGCGTTTTTGTGCATTGTGCCATAACTTTTCAGGGAAGCTTCAGAACATGAAATTTTAACCTCCCACTATAGCAGAAAGGGTCTTTCTAGTAGTTGCACATCAAATATAAACTGTCTGAAGTGTTTTTCCAAAGTTATCAACACTTTTATGTTTGGCGTTCCGAAACCCACCTTATCTCAGGCTGAAAAGCGTTTTTACGCATTGTGCCATAACTTTTCAGAGAAGCTTCAGAACATGAAATTTTAACCTCCCACTATAGCAGAAAGGGTCTTTCTAGTAGGTGCACATCAAATCTAAGCTCTCTGAAGTGTTTTTCGAAAGTTATCAACACTTTTATGTTTGGCGTTCCGAAACCCACCTTATCTCAGGCTGAAAAGCGTTTTTGTGCATTGTGCCATAACTTTTCAGGGAAGCTTCAGAACATGAAATTTTAACCTCCCACTATAGCAGAAAGGGTCTTTCTAGTAGTTGCACATCAAATCTAAACTGTCTGAAGTGTTTTTCCAAAGTTATTAACACTTTTATGTTTGGCGTTCCGAAACCCACCTTATCTCAGGCTGAAAAGCGTTTTTGTGCATTGTGCCATAACTTTTCAGGGAAGCTTCAGAACATGAAATTTTAACCTCCCACTATAGCAGAAAGGGTCTTTCTAGTAGGTGCACATCAAATCTAAACTGTCTGAAGTGTTTTTCCAAAGTTATCAACACTTTTATGTTTTGCGTTCCGTAACCCACCTTATCTCAGGCTGAAAAGCGTTTTTGTGCATTGTGCCATAACTTTTCAGGAAAGCTTCAGAACATGAAATTTTAACCTCCCACTATAGCAGAAAAGGTCTTTCTAGTAGTTGCACATCAAATCTAAACTGTCTGAAGTGTTTTTCCAAAGTTATCAACACTTTTATGTTTGGCGTTCCGAAACCCACCTTATCTCAGGCTGAAAAGCGTTTTTACGCATTGTGCCATAACTTTTCAGGGAAGCTTCAGAACATGACATTTTAACCTCCCACTATAGCAGAAAGGGTCTTTCTGGTAGGTGCACATCAAATCTAAGCTGTCTGAAGTGTTTTTCGAAAGTTATCAACACTTTTATGTTTGGCGTTCCGAAACCCACCTTATCTCAGGCTGAAAAGCGTTTTTGTGCATTGTGCCATAACTTTTCAGGAAAGCTTCAGAACATGAAATTTTAACCTCCCACTATAGCAGAAAGGGTCTTTCTAGTAGTTGCACATCAAATCTAAACTGTCTGAAGTGTTTTTCCAAAGTTATCAACACTTTTATGTTTGGCGTTCCGAAACCCACCTTATCTCAGGCTGAAAAGCGTTTTTGTGCATTGTGCCATAACTTTTCAGGGAAGCTTCAGAACATGAAATTTTAACCTCCCACTATAGCAGAAAGGGTCTTTCTAGTAGTTGCACATCAAATCTAAGCTGTCTGAAGTGTTTTTCAAAAGTTATCAACACTTTTATGTTTGGCGTTCCGAAACCCACCTTATCTCAGGCTGAAAAGCGTTTTTGTGCATTGTGCCATAACTTTTCAGGAAAGCTTCAGAACATGAAATTTTAACCTCCCACTATAGCAGAAAGGGTCTTTCTAGTAGTTGCACATCAAATCTAAACTGTCTGAAGTGTTTTTCCAAAGTTATCAACACTTTTATGTTTGGCGTTCCGAAACCCACTTTATCTCAGGCTGAAAAGCGTTTTTGTGCATTGTGCCATAACTTTTCAGGGAAGCTTCAGAACATGAAATTTTAACCTCCCACTATAGCAGAAAGGGTCTTTCTAGTAGTTGCACATCAAATCTAAACTGTCTGAAGTGTTTTTCCAAAGTTATCAACACTTTTATGTTTTGCGTTCCGAAACCCACCTTATCTCAGGCTGAAAAGCGTTTTTGTGCATTGTGCCATAACTTTTCAGGAAAGCTTCAGAACATGAAATTTTAACCTCCCACTATAGCAGAAAAGGTCTTTCTAGTAGTTGCACATCAAATCTAAACTGTCTGAAGTGTTTTTCCAAAGTTATCAACACTTTTATGTTTGGCGTTCCGAAACCCACCTTATCTCAGGCTGAAAAGCGTTTTTACGCATTGTGCCATAACTTTTCAGGGAAGCTTCAGAACATGACATTTTAACCTCCCACTATAGCAGAAAGGGTCTTTCTGGTAGGTGCACATCAAATCTAAGCTCTCTGAAGTGTTTTTCGAAAGTTATCAACACTTTTATGTTTGGCGTTCCGAAACCCACCTTATCTCAGGCTGAAAAGCGTTTTTGTGCATTGTGCCATAACTTTTCAGGAAGGCTTCAGAACATGAAATTTTAACCTCCCACTATAGCAGAAAGGGTCTTTCTAGTAGTTGCACATCAAATCTAAACTGTCTGAAGTGTTTTTCCAAAGTTATCAACACTTTTATGTTTGGCGTTCCGAAACCCACCTTATCTCAGGCTGAAAAGCGTTTTTGTGCATTGTGCCATAACTTTTCAGGGAAGCTTCAGAACATGAAATTTTAACCTCCCACTATAGCAGAAAGGGTCTTTCTAGTAGTTGCACATCAAATCTAAGCTGTCTGAAGTGTTTTTCAAAAGTTATCAACACTTTTATGTTTGGCGTTCCGAAACCCACCTTATCTCAGGCTGAAAAGCGTTTTTGTGCATTGTGCCATAACTTTTCAGGAAAGCTTCAGAACATGAAATTTTAACCTCCCACTATAGCAGAAAGGGTCTTTCTAGTAGTTGCACATCAAATCTAAACTGTCTGAAGTGTTTTTCCAAAGTTATCAACACTTTTATGTTTGGCGTTCCGAAACCCACCTTATCTCAGGCTGAAAAGCGTTTTTGTGCATTGTGCCATAACTTTTCAGGGAAGCTTCAGAACATGAAATTTTAACCTCCCACTATAGCAGAAAGGGTCTTTCTAGTAGTTGCACATCAAATCTAAACTGTCTGAAGTGTTTTTCCAAAGTTATCAACACTTTTATGTTTGGCGTTCCGAAACCCACCTTATCTCAGGCTGAAAAGCGTTTTGTACGCATTGTGCCATAACTTTTCAGGGAAGCTTCAGAACATGAAATTTTAACCTCCCACTATAGCAGAAAGGGTCTTTCTAGTAGGTGCACATCAAATCTAAGCTGTCTGAAGTGTTTTTCGAAAGTTATCAACACTTTTATGTTTGGCGTTCCGAAACCCACCTTATCTCAGGCTGAAAAGCGTTTTTGTGCATTGTGCCATAACTTTTCAAGGAAGCTTCAGAACATGAAATTTTAACCTCCCACTATAGCAGAAAGGGTCTTTCTAGTAGTTGCACATCAAATCTAAGCTGTCTGAAGTGTTTTTCAAAAGTTATCAACACTTTTATGTTTGGCGTTCCGAAACCCACCTTATCTCAGGCTGAAAAGCGTTTTTGTGCATTGTGCCATAACTTTTCAGGAAAGCTTCAGAACATGAAATTTTAACCTCCCACTATAGCAGAAAGGGTCTTTCTAGTAGTTGCACATCAAATCTAAACTGTCTGAAGTGTTTTTCCAAAGTTATCAACACTTTTATGTTTGGCGTTCCGAAACCCACTTTATCTCAGGCTGAAAAGCGTTTTTACGCATTGTGCCATAACTTTTCAGGGAAGCTTCAGAACATGAAATTTTAACCTCCCACTATAGCAGAAAGGGTCTTTCTAGTAGGTGCACATCAAATCTAAGCTCTCTGAAGTGTTTTTCGAAAGTTATCAACACTTTTATGTTTGGCGTTCCGAAACCCACCTTATCTCAGGCTGAAAAGCGTTTTTGTGCATTGTGCCATAACTTTTCAGGGAAGCTTCAGAACATGAAATTTTAACCTCCCACTATAGCAGAAAGGGTCTTTCTAGTAGTTGCACATCAAATATAAACTGTCTGAAGTGTTTTTCCAAAGTTATTAACACTTTTATGTTTGGCGTTCCGAAACCCACCTTATCTCAGGCTGAAAAGCGTTTTTGTGCATTGTGCCATAACTTTTCAGGGAAGCTTCAGAACATGAAATTTTAACCTCCCACTATAGCAGAAAGGGTCTTTCTAGTAGTTGCACATCAAATCTAAGCTGTCTGAAGTGTTTTTCAAAAGTTATCAACACTTTTATGTTTGGCGTTCCGAAACCCACCTTATCTCAGGCTGAAAAGCGTTTTTGTGCATTGTGCCATAACTTTTCAGGAAAGCTTCAGAACATGAAATTTTAACCTCCCACTATAGCAGAAACGGTCTTTCTAGTAGTTGCACATCAAATCTAAACTGTCTGAAGTGTTTTTCCAAAGTTATCAACACTTTTATGTTTGGCGTTCCGAAACCCAACTTATCTCAGACTGAAAAGCGTTTTTACGCATTGTGCCATAACTTTTCAGGGAAGCTTCAGAACATGACATTTTAACCTCCCACTATAGCAGAAAGGGTCTTTCTGGTAGGTGCACATCAAATCTAAGCTCTCTGAAGTGTTTTTCGAAAGTTATCAACACTTTTATGTTTGGCGTTCCGAAACCCACCTTATCTCAGGCTGAAAAGCGTTTTTGTGCATTGTGCCATAACTTTTCAGGAAGGCTTCAGAACATGAAATTTTAACCTCCCACTATAGCAGAAAGGGTCTTTCTAGTAGTTGCACATCAAATCTAAACTGTCTGAAGTGTTTTTCCAAAGTTATCAACACTTTTATGTTTGGCGTTCCGAAACCCACCTTATCTCAGGCTGAAAAGCGTTTTTGTGCATTGTGCCATAACTTTTCAGGGAAGCTTCAGAACATGAAATTTTAACCTCCCACTATAGCAGAAAGGGTCTTTCTAGTAGTTGCACATCAAATCTAAGCTGTCTGAAGTGTTTTTCAAAAGTTATCAACACTTTTATGTTTGGCGTTCCGAAACCCACCTTATCTCAGGCTGAAAAGCGTTTTTGTGCATTGTGCCATAACTTTTCAGGAAAGCTTCAGAACATGAAATTTTAACCTCCCACTATAGCAGAAAGGGTCTTTCTAGTAGTTGCACATCAAATCTAAACTGTCTGAAGTGTTTTTCCAAAGTTATCAACACTTTTATGTTTGGCGTTCCGAAACCCACCTTATCTCAGGCTGAAAAGCGTTTTTGTGCATTGTGCCATAACTTTTCAGGGAAGCTTCAGAACATGAAATTTTAACCTCCCACTATAGCAGAAAGGGTCTTTCTAGTAGTTGCACATCAAATCTAAACTGTCTGAAGTGTTTTTCCAAAGTTATCAACACTTTTATGTTTGGCGTTCCGAAACCCACCTTATCTCAGGCTGAAAAGCGTTTTGTACGCATTGTGCCATAACTTTTCAGGGAAGCTTCAGAACATGAAATTTTAACCTCCCACTATAGCAGAAAGGGTCTTTCTAGTAGGTGCACATCAAATCTAAGCTGTCTGAAGTGTTTTTCGAAAGTTATCAACACTTTTATGTTTGGCGTTCCGAAACCCACCTTATCTCAGGCTGAAAAGCGTTTTTGTGCATTGTGCCATAACTTTTCAAGGAAGCTTCAGAACATGAAATTTTAACCTCCCACTATAGCAGAAAGGGTCTTTCTAGTAGTTGCACATCAAATCTAAGCTGTCTGAAGTGTTTTTCAAAAGTTATCAACACTTTTATGTTTGGCGTTCCGAAACCCACCTTATCTCAGGCTGAAAAGCGTTTTTGTGCATTGTGCCATAACTTTTCAGGAAAGCTTCAGAACATGAAATTTTAACCTCCCACTATAGCAGAAAGGGTCTTTCTAGTAGTTGCACATCAAATCTAAACTGTCTGAAGTGTTTTTCCAAAGTTATCAACACTTTTATGTTTGGCGTTCCGAAACCCACTTTATCTCAGGCTGAAAAGCGTTTTTACGCATTGTGCCATAACTTTTCAGGGAAGCTTCAGAACATGAAATTTTAACCTCCCACTATAGCAGAAAGGGTCTTTCTAGTAGGTGCACATCAAATCTAAGCTCTCTGAAGTGTTTTTCGAAAGTTATCAACACTTTTATGTTTGGCGTTCCGAAACCCACCTTATCTCAGGCTGAAAAGCGTTTTTGTGCATTGTGCCATAACTTTTCAGGGAAGCTTCAGAACATGAAATTTTAACCTCCCACTATAGCAGAAAGGGTCTTTCTAGTAGTTGCACATCAAATATAAACTGTCTGAAGTGTTTTTCCAAAGTTATTAACACTTTTATGTTTGGCGTTCCGAAACCCACCTTATCTCAGGCTGAAAAGCGTTTTTGTGCATTGTGCCATAACTTTTCAGGGAAGCTTCAGAACATGAAATTTTAACCTCCCACTATAGCAGAAAGGGTCTTTCTAGTAGTTGCACATCAAATCTAAGCTGTCTGAAGTGTTTTTCAAAAGTTATCAACACTTTTATGTTTGGCGTTCCGAAACCCACCTTATCTCAGGCTGAAAAGCGTTTTTGTGCATTGTGCCATAACTTTTCAGGAAAGCTTCAGAACATGAAATTTTAACCTCCCACTATAGCAGAAACGGTCTTTCTAGTAGTTGCACATCAAATCTAAACTGTCTGAAGTGTTTTTCCAAAGTTATCAACACTTTTATGTTTGGCGTTCCGAAACCCACCTTATCTCAGACTGAAAAGCGTTTTTACGCATTGTGCCATAACTTTTCAGGGAAGCTTCAGAACATGAAATTTTAACCTCCCACTATAGCAGAAAGGGTCTTTCTAGTAGGTGCACATCAAATCTAAGCTGTCTGAAGTGTTTTTCGAAAGTTATCAACACTTTTATGTTTGGCGTGCCGAAACCCACCTTATCTCAGGCTGAAAAGCGTTTTTGTGCATTGTGCCATAACTTTTCAGGGAAGCTTCAAAACATGAAATTTTAACCTCCCACTATAGCAGAAAGGGTCTTTCTAGTAGTTGCACATCAAATCTAAGCTGTCTGAAGTGTTTTTCAAAAGTTATCAACACTTTTATGTTTGGCGTTCCGAAACCCACCTTATCTCAGGCTGAAAAGCGTTTTTGTGCGTTGTGCCATAACTTTTCAGGGAAGCTTCAGAACATGAAATTTTAACCTCCCACTATAGCAGAAAGGGTCTTTCTAGTAGTTGCACATCAAATCTAAACTGTCTGAAGTGTTTTTCCAAAGTTATCAACACTTTTATGTTTGGCGTTCCGAAACCCACCTTATCTCAGGCTGAAAAGCGTTTTTGTGCATTGTGCCATAACTTTTCAGGGAAGCTTCAGAACATGAAATTTTAACCTCCCACTATAGCAGAAAGGGTCTTTCTAGTAGTTGCACATCAAATCTAAGCTGTCTGAAGTGTTTTTCAAAAGTTATCAACACTTTTATGTTTGGCGTTCCGAAACCCACCATATCTCAGGCTGAAAAGCGTTTTTGTGCATTGTGCCATAACTTTTCAGGAAAGCTTCAGAACATGAAATTTTAACCTCCCACTATAGCAGAAAGGGTCTTTCTAGTAGTTGCACATCAAATCTAAACTGTCTGAAGTGTTTTTCCAAAGTTATCAACACTTTTATGTTTGGCGTTCCGAAACCCACCTTATCTCAGGCTGAAAAGCGTTTTTACGCATTGTGCCATAACTTTTCAGAGAAGCTTCAGAACATGAAATTTTAACCTCCCACTATAGCAGAAAGGGTCTTTCTAGTAGGTGCACATCAAATCTAAGCTCTCTGAAGTGTTTTTCGAAAGTTATCAACACTTTTATGTTTGGCGTTCCGAAACCCACCTTATCTCAGGCTGAAAAGCGTTTTTGTGCATTGTGCCATAACTTTTCAGGGAAGCTTCAGAACATGAAATTTTAACCTCCCACTATAGCAGAAAGGGTCTTTCTAGTAGTTGCACATCAAATCTAAACTGTCTGAAGTGTTTTTCCAAAGTTATTAACACTTTTATGTTTGGCGTTCCGAAACCCACCTTATCTCAGGCTGAAAAGCGTTTTTGTGCATTGTGCCATAACTTTTCAGGGAAGCTTCAGAACATGAAATTTTAACCTCCCACTATAGCAGAAAGGGTCTTTCTAGTAGTTGCACATCAAATCTAAACTGTCTGAAGTGTTTTTCCAAAGTTATCAACACTTTTATGTTTTGCGTTCCGTAACCCACCTTATCTCAGGCTGAAAAGCGTTTTTGTGCATTGTGCCATAACTTTTCAGGAAAGCTTCAGAACATGAAATTTTAACCTCCCACTATAGCAGAAAAGGTCTTTCTAGTAGTTGCACATCAAATCTAAACTGTCTGAAGTGTTTTTCCAAAGTTATCAACACTTTTATGTTTGGCGTTCCGAAACCCACCTTATCTCAGGCTGAAAAGCGTTTTTACGCATTGTGCCATAACTTTTCAGGGAAGCTTCAGAACATGACATTTTAACCTCCCACTATAGCAGAAAGGGTCTTTCTGGTAGGTGCACATCAAATCTAAGCTCTCTGAAGTGTTTTTCGAAAGTTATCAACACTTTTATGTTTGGCGTTCCGAAACCCACCTTATCTCAGGCTGAAAAGCGTTTTTGTGCATTGTGCCATAACTTTTCAGGAAAGCTTCAGAACATGAAATTTTAACCTCCCACTATAGCAGAAAGGGTCTTTCTAGTAGTTGCACATCAAATCTAAACTGTCTGAAGTGTTTTTCCAAAGTTATCAACACTTTTATGTTTGGCGTTCCGAAACCCACCTTATCTCAGGCTGAAAAGCGTTTTTGTGCATTGTGCCATAACTTTTCAGGGAAGCTTCAGAACATGAAATTTTAACCTCCCACTATAGCAGAAAGGGTCTTTCTAGTAGTTGCACATCAAATCTAAGCTGTCTGAAGTGTTTTTCAAAAGTTATCAACACTTTTATGTTTGGCGTTCCGAAACCCACCTTATCTCAGGCTGAAAAGCGTTTTTGTGCATTGTGCCATAACTTTTCAGGAAAGCTTCAGAACATGAAATTTTAACCTCCCACTATAGCAGAAAGGGTCTTTCTAGTAGTTGCACATCAAATCTAAACTGTCTGAAGTGTTTTTCCAAAGTTATCAACACTTTTATGTTTGGCGTTCCGAACCCCACCTTATCTCAGGCTGAAAAGCGTTTTTGTGCATTGTGCCATAACTTTTCAGGGAAGCTTCAGAACATGAAATTTTAACCTCCCACTATAGCAGAAAGGGTCTTTCTAGTAGTTGCACATCAAATCTAAACTGTCTGAAGTGTTTTTCCAAAGTTATCAACACTTTTATGTTTTGCGTTCCGAAACCCACCTTATCTCAGGCTGAAAAGCGTTTTTGTGCATTGTGCCATAACTTTTCAGGAAAGCTTCAGAACATGAAATTTTAACCTCCCACTATAGCAGAAAAGGTCTTTCTAGTAGTTGCACATCAAATCTAAACTGTCTGAAGTGTTTTTCCAAAGTTATCAACACTTTTATGTTTGGCGTTCCGAAACCCACCTTATCTCAGGCTGAAAAGCGTTTTTGTGCATTGTGCCATAACTTTTCAGGGAAGCTTCAGAACATGAAATTTTAACCTCCCACTATAGCAGAAAGGGTCTTTCTAGTAGTTGCACATCAAATCTAAGCTGTCTGAAGTGTTTTTCAAAAGTTATCAACACTTTTATGTTTGGCGTTCCGAAACCCACCTTATCTCAGGCTGAAAAGCGTTTTTGTGCATTGTGCCATAACTTTTCAGGAAAGCTTCAGAACATGAAATTTTAACCTCCCACTATAGCAGAAAGGGTCTTTCTAGTAGTTGCACATCAAATCTAAACTGTCTGAAGTGTTTTTCCAAAGTTATCAACACTTTTATGTTTGGCGTTCCGAAACCCACCTTATCTCAGGCTGAAAAGCGTTTTTGTGCATTGTGCCATAACTTTTCAGGGAAGCTTCAGAACATGAAATTTTAACCTCCCACTATAGCAGAAAGGGTCTTTCTAGTAGTTGCACATCAAATCTAAACTGTCTGAAGTGTTTTTCCAAAGTTATCAACACTTTTATGTTTGGCGTTCCGAAACCCACCTTATCTCAGGCTGAAAAGCGTTTTGTACGCATTGTGCCATAACTTTTCAGGGAAGCTTCAGAACATGAAATTTTAACCTCCCACTATAGCAGAAAGGGTCTTTCTAGTAGGTGCACATCAAATCTAAGCTGTCTGAAGTGTTTTTCGAAAGTTATCAACACTTTTATGTTTGGCGTTCCGAAACCCACCCTATCTCAGGCTGAAAAGCGTTTTTGTGCATTGTGCCATAACTTTTCAGGGAAGCTTCAGAACATGAAATTTTAACCTCCCACTATAGCAGAAAGGGTCTTTCTAGTAGTTGCACATCAAATCTAAGCTGTCTGAAGTGTTTTTCAAAAGTTATCAACACTTTTATGTTTGGCGTTCCGAAACCCACCTTATCTCAGGCTGAAAAGCGTTTTTGTGCATTGTGCCATAACTTTTCAGGAAAGCTTCAGAACATGAAATTTTAACCTCCCACTATAGCAGAAAGGGTCTTTCTAGTAGTTGCACATCAAATCTAAACTGTCTGAAGTGTTTTTCCAAAGTTATCAACACTTTTATGTTTGGCGTTCCGAAACCCACCTTATCTCAGGCTGAAAAGCGTTTTTACGCATTGTGCCATAACTTTTCAGGGAAGCTTCAGAACATGAAATTTTAACCTCCCACTATAGCAGAAAGGGTCTTTCTAGTAGGTGCACATCAAATCTAAGCTCTCTGAAGTGTTTTTCGAAAGTTATCAACACTTTTATGTTTGGCGTTCCGAAACCCACCTTATCTCAGGCTGAAAAGCGTTTTTGTGCATTGTGCCATAACTTTTCAGGGAAGCTTCAGAACATGAAATTTTAACCTCCCACTATAGCAGAAAGGGTCTTTCTAGTAGTTGCACATCAAATCTAAACTGTCTGAAGTGTTTTTCCAAAGTTATTAACACTTTTATGTTTGGCGTTCCGAAACCCACCTTATCTCAGGCTGAAAAGCGTTTTTGTGCATTGTGCCATAACTTTTCAGGGAAGCTTCAGAACATGAAATTTTAACCTCCCACTATAGCAGAAAGGGTCTTTCTAGTAGTTGCACATCAAATCTAAGCTGTCTGAAGTGTTTTTCAAAAGTTATCAACACTTTTATGTTTGGCGTTCCGAAACCCACCTTATCTCAGGCTGAAAAGCGTTTTTACGCATTGTGCCATAACTTTTCAGGGAAGCTTCAGAACATGAAATTTTAACCTCCCACTATAGCAGAAAGGGTCTTTCTAGTAGTTGCACATCAAATCTAAACTGTCTGAAGTGTTTTTCCAAAGTTATCAACACTTTTATGTTTGGCGTTCCGAAACCCACCTTATCTCAGGCTGAAAAGCGTTTTTACGCATTGTGCCATAACTTTTCAGGGAAGCTTCAGAACATGAAATTTTAACCTCCCACTATAGCAGAAAGGGTCTTTCTAGTAGGTGCACATCAAATCTAAGCTCTCTGAAGTGTTTTTCGAAAGTTATCAACACTTTTATGTTTGGCGTTCCGAAACCCACCTTATCTCAGGCTGAAAAGCGTTTTTGTGCATTGTGCCATAACTTTTCAGGGAAGCTTCAGAACATGAAATTTTAACCTCCCACTATAGCAGAAAGGGTCTTTCTAGTAGTTGCACATCAAATCTAAACTGTCTGAAGTGTTTTTCCAAAGTTATTAACACTTTTATGTTTGGCGTTCCGAAACCCACCTTATCTCAGGCTGAAAAGCGTTTTTGTGCATTGTGCCATAATTTTTCAGGGAAGCTTCAGAACATGAAATTTTAACCTCCCACTATAGCAGAAAGGGTCTTTCTAGTAGTTGCACATCAAATCTAAGCTGTCTGAAGTGTTTTTCAAAAGTTATCAACACTTTTATGTTTGGCGTTCCGAAACCCACCTTATCTCAGGCTGAAAAGCGTTTTTGTGCATTGTGCCATAACTTTTCAGGAAAGCTTCAGAACATGAAATTTTAACCTCCCACTATAGCAGAAAGGGTCTTTCTAGTAGTTGCACATCAAATCTAAGCTGTCTGAAGTGTTTTTCCAAAGTTATCAACACTTTTATGTTTGGCGTTCCGAAACCCACCTTATCTCAGGCTGAAAAGCGTTTTTGTGCATTGTGCCATAACTTTTCAGGGAAGCTTCAGAACATGAAATTTTAACCTCCCACTATAGCAGAAAGGGTCTTTCTAGTAGTTGCACATCAAATCTAAGCTGTCTGAAGTGTTTTTCAAAAGTTATCAACACTTTTATGTTTGGCGTTCCGAAACCCACCTTATCTCAGGCTGAAAAGCGTTTTTGTGCATTGTGCCATAACTTTTCAGGAAAGCTTCAGAACATGAAATTTTAACCTCCCACTATAGCAGAAAAGGTCTTTCTAGTAGTTGCACATCAAATCTAAACTGTCTGAAGTGTTTTTCCAAAGTTATCAACACTTTTATGTTTGGCGTTCCGAAACCCACCTTATCTCAGGCTGAAAAGCGTTTTTACGCATTGTGCCATAACTTTTCAGGGAAGCTTCAGAACATGAAATTTTAACCTCCCACTATAGCAGAAAGGGTCTTTCTAGTAGTTGCACATCAAATCTAAACTGTCTGAAGTGTTTTTCCAAAGTTATTAACACTTTTATGTTTGGCGTTCCGAAACCCACCTTATCTCTGGCTGAAAAGCGTTTTTGTGCATTGTGCCATAACTTTTCAGGGAAGCTTCAGAACATGAAATTTTAACCTCCCACTATAGCAGAAAGGGTCTTTCTAGTAGTTGCACATCAAATCTAAACTGTCTGAAGTGTTTTTCCAAAGTTATTAACACTTTTATGTTTGGCGTTCCGAAACCCCCCTTATCTCAGGCTGAAAAGCGTTTTTGTGCATTGTGCCATAACTTTTCAGGGAAGCTTCAGAACATGAAATTTTAACCTCCCACTATAGCAGAAAGGGTCTTTCTAGTAGTTGCACATCAAATCTAAACTGTCTGAAGTGTTTTTCCAAAGTTATCAACACTTTTATGTTTGGCGTTCCGAAACCCACCTTATCTCAGGCTGAAAAGCGTTTTTGTGCATTGTGCTATAACTTTTCAGGAAAGCTTCAGAACATGAAATTTTAACCTCCCACTATAGCAGAAAGGGTCTTTCTAGTAGTTGCACATCAAATCTAAACTGTCTGAAGTGTTTTTCCAAAGTTATCAACACTTTTATGTTTGGCGTTCCGAAACCCACCTTATCTCAGGCTGAAAAGCGTTTTTGTGCATTGTGCCATAACTTTTCAGGGAAGCTTCAGAACATGAAATTTTAACCTCCCACTATAGCAGAAAGGGTCTTTCTAGTAGTTGCACATCAAATCTAAGCTGTCTGAAGTGTTTTTCAAAAGTTATCAACACTTTTATGTTTGGCGTTCCGAAACCCACCTTATCTCAGGCTGAAAAGCGTTTTTGTGCATTGTGCCATAACTTTTCAGGAAAGCTTCAGAACATGAAATTTTAACCTCCCACTATAGCAGAAAGGGTCTTTCTAGTAGTTGCACATCAAATCTAAACTGTCTGAAGTGTTTTTCTAAAGTTATCAACACTTTTATGTTTGGCGTTCCGAAACCCACCTTATCTCAGGCTGAAAAGCGTTTTTACGCATTGTGCCATAACTTTTCAGGGAAGCTTCAGAACATGAAATTTTAACCTCCCACTATAGCAGAAAGGGTCTTTCTAGTAGTTGCACATCAAATCTAAGCTCTCTGAAGTGTTTTTCGAAAGTTATCAACACTTTTATGTTTGGCGTTCCGAAACCCACCTTATCTCAGGCTGAAAAGCGTTTTTGTGCATTGTGCCATAACTTTTCAGGGAAGCTTCAGAACATGAAATTTTAACCTCCCACTATAGCAGAAAGGGTCTTTCTAGTAGTTGCACATCAAATCTAAACTGTCTGAAGTGTTTTTCCAAAGTTATTAACACTTTTATGTTTGGCGTTCCGAAACCCACCTTATCTCAGGCTGAAAAGCGTTTTTGTGCATTGTGCCATAACTTTTCAGGAAAGCTTCAGAACATGAAATTTTAACCTCCCACTATAGCAGAAAGGGTCTTTCTAGTAGTTGCACATCAAATCTAAACTGTCTGAAGTGTTTTTCCAAAGTTATCAACACTTTTATGTTTGGCGTTCCGAAACCCACCTTATCTCAGGCTGAAAAGCTTTTTTGTGCATTGTGCCATAACTTTTCAGGGAAGCTTCAGAACATGAAATTTTAACCTCCCACTATAGCAGAAAGGGTCTTTCTAGTAGTTGCACATCAAATCTAAACTGTCTGAAGTGTTTTTCTAAAGTTATCAACACTTTTATGTTTGGCGTTCCGAAACCCACCTTATCTCAGGCTGAAAAGCGTTTTTACGCATTGTGCCATAACTTTTCAGGGAAGCTTCAGAACATGAAATTTTAACCTCCCACTATAGCAGAAAGGGTCTTTCTAGTAGTTGCACATCAAATCTAAGCTCTCTGAAGTGTTTTTCGAAAGTTATCAACACTTTTATGTTTGGCGTTCCGAAACCCACCTTATCTCAGGCTGAAAAGCGTTTTTGTGCATTGTGCCATAACTTTTCAGGGAAGCTTCAGAACATGAAATTTTAACCTCCCACTATAGCAGAAAGGGTCTTTCTAGTAGTTGCACATCAAATCTAAACTGTCTGAAGTGTTTTTCCAAAGTTATTAACACTTTTATGTTTGGCGTTCCGAAACCCACCTTATCTCAGGCTGAAAAGCGTTTTTGTGCATTGTGCCATAACTTTTCAGGAAAGCTTCAGAACATGAAATTTTAACCTCCCACTATAGCAGAAAGGGTCTTTCTAGTAGTTGCACATCAAATCTAAACTGTCTGAAGTGTTTTTCCAAAGTTATCAACACTTTTATGTTTGGCGTTCCGAAACCCACCTTATCTCAGGCTGAAAAGCTTTTTTGTGCATTGTGCCATAACTTTTCAGGGAAGCTTCAGAACATGAAATTTTAACCTCCCACTATAGCAGAAAGGGTCTTTCTAGTAGTTGCACATCAAATCTAAGCTGTCTGAAGTGTTTTTCAAAAGTTATCAACACTTTTATGTTTGGCGTTCCGAAACCCACCTTATCTCAGGCTGAAAAGCGTTTTTGTGCATTGTGCCATAACTTTTCAGGAAAGCTTCAGAACATGAAATTTTAACCTCCCACTATAGCAGAAAGGGTCTTTCTAGTAGTTGCACATCAAATCTAAACTGTCTGAAGTGTTTTTCCAAAGTTATCAACACTTTTATGTTTGGCGTTCCGAAACCCACCTTATCTCAGGCTGAAAAGCGTTTTTACGCATTGTGCCATAACTTTTCAGGGAAGCTTCAGAACATGAAATTTTAACCTCCCACTATAGCAGAAAGGGTCTTTCTAGTAGGTGCACATCAAATCTAAGCTCTCTGAAGTGTTTTTCGAAAGTTATCAACACTTTTATGTTTGGCGTTCCGAAACCCACCTTATCTCAGGCTGAAAAGCGTTTTTGTGCATTGTGCCATAACTTTTCAGGGAAGATTCAGAACATGAAATTTTAACCTCCCACTATAGCAGAAAGGGTCTTTCTAGTAGTTGCACATCAAATCTAAACTGTCTGAAGTGTTTTTCCAAAGTTATTAACACTTTTATGTTTGGCGTTCCGAAACCCACCTTATCTCAGGCTGAAAAGCGTTTTTGTGCATTGTGCCATAACTTTTAAGGGAAGCTTCAGAACATGAAATTTTAACCTCCCACTATAGCAGAAAGGGTCTTTCTAGTAGTTGCACATCAAATCTAAACTGTCTGAAGTGTTTTTCAAAAGTTATCAACACTTTTATGTTTGGCGTTCCGAAACCCACCTTATCTCAGGCTGAAAGGCGTTTTTGTGCATTGTGCCATAACTTTTCAGGAAAGCTTCAGAACATGAAATTTTAACCTCCCACTATAGCAGAAAGGGTCTTTCTAGTAGTTGCACATCAAATCTAAACTGTCTGAAGTGTTTTTCCAAAGTTATCAACACTTTTATGTTTGGCGTTCCGAAACCCACCTTATCTCAGGCTGAAAAGCGTTTTTGTGCATTGTGCCATAACTTTTCAGGGAAGCTTCAGAACATGAAATTTTAACCTCCCACTATAGCAGAAAGGGTCTTTCTAGTAGTTGCACATCAAATCTAAACTGTCTGAAGTGTTTTTCCAAAGTTATTAACACTTTTATGTTTGGCGTTCCGAAACCCACCTTATCTCAGCTGAAAAGCGTTTTTGTGCATTGTGCCATAACTTTTCAGGGAAGCTTCAGAACATGAAATTTTAACCTCCCACTATAGCAGAAAAGGTCTTTCTAGTAGTTGCACATCAAATCTAAACTGTCTGAAGTGTTTTTCAAAAGTTATCAACACTTTTATGTTTGGCGTTCCGAAACCCACCTTATCTCAGGCTGAAAAGCGTTTTTGTGCATTGTGCCATAACTTTTCAGGGAAGCTTCAGAACATGAAATTTTAACCTCCCACTATAGCAGAAAGGGTCTTTCTAGTAGTTGCACATCAAATCTAAACTGTCTGAAGTGTTTTTCCAAAGTTATCAACACTTTTATGTTTTGCGTTCCGAAACCCACCTTATCTCAGGCTGAAAAGCGTTTTTACGCATTGTGCCATAACTTTTCAGGGAAGCTTCAGAACATGAAATTTTAACCTCCCACTATAGCAGAAAGGGTCTTTCTAGTAGGTGCACATCAAATCTAAGCTGTCTGAAGTGTTTTTCGAAAGTTATCAACACTTTTATGTTTGGCGTTCCGAAACCCACCTTATCTCAGGCTGAAAAGCGTTTTTGTGCATAGTGCCATAACTTTTCAGGAAAGCTTCAGAACATGAAATTTTAACCTCCCACTATAGCAGAAAGGGTCTTTCTAGTAGTTGCACATCAAATCTAAACTGTCTGAAGTGTTTTTCCAAAGTTATCAACACTTTTATGTTTGGCGTTCCGAAACCCACCTTATCTCAGGCTGAAAAGCGTTTTTACGCATTGTGCCATAACTTTTCAGGGAAGCTTCAGAACATGAAATTTTAACCTCCCACTATAGCAGAAAGGGTCTTTCTAGTAGGTGCACATCAAATCTAAGCTCTCTGAAGTGTTTTTCGAAAGTTATCAACACTTTTATGTTTGGCGTTCCGAAACCCACCTTATCTCAGGCTGAAAAGCGTTTTTGTGCATTGTGCCATAACTTTTCAGGGAAGCTTCAGAACATGAAATTTTAACCTTCCACTATAGCAGAAAGGGTCTTTCTAGTAGTTGCACATCAAATCTAAACTGTCTGAAGTGTTTTTCCAAAGTTATCAACACTTTTATGTTTGGCGTTCCGAAACCCACCTTATCTCAGGCTGAAAAGCGTTTTTGTGCATTGTGCCATAACTTTTCAGGGAAGCTTCAGAACATGAAATTTTAACCTCCCACTATAGCAGAAAGGGTCTTTCTAGTAGGTGCACATCAAATCTAAGCTCTCTGAAGTGTTTTTCGAAAGTTAACAACACTTTTATGTTTGGCGTTCCGAAACCCACCTTATCTCAGGCTGAAAAGCGTTTTTGTGCATTGTGCCATAACTTTTCAGGGAAGCTTCAGAACATGAAATTTTAACCTCCCACTATAGCAGAAAGGGTCTTTCTAGTAGTTGCACATCAAATCTAAACTGTCTGAAGTGTTTTTCCAAAGTTATTAACACTTTTATGTTTGGCGTTCCGAAACCCACCTTATCTCAGGCTGAAAAGCGTTTTTGTGCATTGTGCCATAACTTTTCAGGGAAGCTTCAGAACATGAAATTTTAACCTCCCACTATAGCAGAAAGGGTCTTTCTAGTAGTTGCACATCAAATCTAAGCTGTCTGAAGTGTTTTTCAAAAGTTATCAACACTTTTATGTTTGGCGTTCCGAAACCCACCTTATCTCAGGCTGAAAAGCGTTTTTGTGCATTGTGCCATAACTTTTCAGGAAAGCTTCAGAACATGAAATTTTAACCTCCCACTATAGCAGAAAGGGTCTTTCTAGTAGTTGCACATCAAATCTAAACTGTCTGAAGTGTTTTTCCAAAGTTATCAGCACTTTTATGTTTGGCGTTCCGAAACCCACCTTATCTCAGGCTGAAAAGCGTTTTTGTGCATTGTGCCATAACTTTTCAGGGAAGCTTCAGAACATGAAATTTTAACCTCCCACTATAGCAGAAAGGGTCTTTCTAGTAGTTGCACATCAAATCTAAGCTGTCTGAAGTGTTTTTCAAAAGTTATCAACACTTTTATGTTTGGCGTTCCGAAACCCACCTTATCTCAGGCTGAAAAGCGTTTTTGTGCATTGTGCCGTAACTTTTCAGGAAAGCTTCAGAACATGAAATTTTAACCTCCCACTATAGCAGAAAAGGTCTTTCTAGTAGTTGCACATCAAATCTAAACTGTCTGAAGTGTTTTTCCAAAGTTATCAACACTTTTATGTTTGGCGTTCCGAAACCCACCTTATCTCAGGCTGAAAAGCGTTTTTACGCATTGTGCCATAACTTTTCAGGGAAGCTTCAGAACATGAAATTTTAACCTCCCACTATAGCAGAAAGGGTCTTTCTAGTAGGTGCACATCAAATCTAAGCTCTCTGAAGTGTTTTTCGAAAGTTATCAACACTTTTATGTTTGGCGTTCCGAAACCCACCTTATCTCAGGCTGAAAAGCGTTTTTGTGCATTGTGCCATAACTTTTCAGGGAAGCTTCAGAACATGAAATTTTAACCTCCCACTATAGCAGAAAGGGTCTTTCTAGTAGTTGCACATCAAATCTAAACTGTCTGAAGTGTTTTTCCAAAGTTATCAACACTTTTATGTTTGGCGTTCCGAAACCCACCTTGTCTCAGGCTGAAAAGCGTTTTTGTGCATAGTGCCATAACTTTTCAGGAAAGCTTCAGAACATGAAATTTTAACCTCCCACTATAGCAGAAAGGGTCTTTCTAGTAGTTGCACATCAAATCTAAACTGTCTGAAGTGTTTTTCCAAAGTTATCAACACTTTTATGTTTGGCGTTCCGAAACCCACCTTATCTCAGGCTGAAAAGCGTTTTTACGCATTGTGCCATAACTTTTCAGGGAAGCTTCAGAACATGAAATTTTAACCTCCCACTATAGCAGAAAGGGTCTTTCTAGTAGGTGCACATCAAATCTAAGCTCTCTGAAGTGTTTTTCGAAAGTTATCAACACTTTTATGTTTGGCGTTCCGAAACCCACCTTATCTCAGGCTGAAAAGCGTTTTTGTGCATTGTGCCATAACTTTTCAGGGAAGCTTCAGAACATGAAATTTTAACCTCCCACTATAGCAGAAAGGGTCTTTCTAGTAGTTGCACATCAAATCTAAACTGTCTGAACTGTTTTTCCAAAGTTATCAACACTTTTATGTTTGGCGTTCCGAAACCCACCTTATGTCAGGCTGAAAAGCGTTTTTGTGCATTGTGCCATAACTTTTCAGGAAAGCTTCAGAACATGAAATTTTAACCTCCCACTATAGCAGAAAGGGTCTTTCTAGTAGTTGCACATCAAATCTAAGCTGTCTGAAGTGTTTTTCAAAAGTTATCAACACTTTTATGTTTGGCGTTCCGAAACCCACCTTATCTCAGGCTGAAAAGCGTTTTTGTGCATTGTGCTATAACTTTTCAGGAAAGCTTCAGAACATGAAATTTTAACCTCCCACTATAGCAGAAAGGGTCTTTCTAGTAGTTGCACATCAAATCTAAACTGTCTGAAGTGTTTTTCCAAAGTTATCAACACTTTTATGTTTGGCGTTCCGAAACCCACCTTATCTCAGGCTGAAAAGCGTTTTTGTGCATTGTGCCATAACTTTTCAGGGAAGCTTCAGAACATGAAATTTTAACCTCCCACTATAGCAGAAAGGGTCTTTCTAGTAGTTGCACATCAAATCTAAGCTGTCTGAAGTGTTTTTCAAAAGTTATCAACACTTTTATGTTTGGCGTTCCGAAACCCACCTTATCTCAGGCTGAAAAGCGTTTTTGTGCATTGTGCCATAACTTTTCAGGAAAGCTTCAGAACATGAAATTTTAACCTCCCACTATAGCAGAAAGGGTCTTTCTAGTAGTTGCACATCAAATCTAAACTGTCTGAAGTGTTTTTCTAAAGTTATCAACACTTTTATGTTTGGCGTTCCGAAACCCACCTTATCTCAGGCTGAAAAGCGTTTTTACGCATTGTGCCATAACTTTTCAGGGAAGCTTCAGAACATGAAATTTTAACCTCCCACTATAGCAGAAAGGGTCTTTCTAGTAGTTGCACATCAAATCTAAGCTCTCTGAAGTGTTTTTCGAAAGTTATCAACACTTTTATGTTTGGCGTTCCGAAACCCACCTTATCTCAGGCTGAAAAGCGTTTTTGTGCATTGTGCCATAACTTTTCAGGGAAGCTTCAGAACATGAAATTTTAACCTCCCACTATAGCAGAAAGGGTCTTTCTAGTAGTTGCACATCAAATCTAAACTGTCTGAAGTGTTTTTCCAAAGTTATTAACACTTTTATGTTTGGCGTTCCGAAACCCACCTTATCTCAGGCTGAAAAGCGTTTTTGTGCATTGTGCCATAACTTTTCAGGAAAGCTTCAGAACATGAAATTTTAACCTCCCACTATAGCAGAAAGGGTCTTTCTAGTAGTTGCACATCAAATCTAAACTGTCTGAAGTGTTTTTCCAAAGTTATCAACACTTTTATGTTTGGCGTTCCGAAACCCACCTTATCTCAGGCTGAAAAGCTTTTTTGTGCATTGTGCCATAACTTTTCAGGGAAGCTTCAGAACATGAAATTTTAACCTCCCACTATAGCAGAAAGGGTCTTTCTAGTAGTTGCACATCAAATCTAAGCTGTCTGAAGTGTTTTTCAAAAGTTATCAACACTTTTATGTTTGGCGTTCCGAAACCCACCTTATCTCAGGCTGAAAAGCGTTTTTGTGCATTGTGCCATAACTTTTCAGGAAAGCTTCAGAACATGAAATTTTAACCTCCCACTATAGCAGAAAGGGTCTTTCTAGTAGTTGCACATCAAATCTAAACTGTCTGAAGTGTTTTTCCAAAGTTATCAACACTTTTATGTTTGGCGTTCCGAAACCCACCTTATCTCAGGCTGAAAAGCGTTTTTGTGCATTGTGCCATAACTTTTCAGGGAAGCTTCAGAACATGAAATTTTAACCTCCCACTATAGCAGAAAGGGTCTTTCTAGTAGTTGCACATCAAATCTAAACTGTCTGAAGTGTTTTTCCAAAGTTATTAACACTTTTATGTTTGGCGTTCCGAAACCCACCTTATCTCAGGCTGAAAAGCGTTTTTGTGCATTGTGCCATAACTTTTCAGGGAAGCTTCAGAACATGAAATTTTAACCTCCCACTATAGCAGAAAAGGTCTTTCTAGTAGTTGCACATCAAATCTAAACTGTCTGAAGTGTTTTTCAAAAGTTATCAACACTTTTATGTTTGGCGTTCCGAAACCCACCTTATCTCAGGCTGAAAAGCGTTTTTGTGCATTGTGCCATAACTTTTCAGGGAAGCTTCAGAACATGAAATTTTAACCTCCCACTATAGCAGAAAGGGTCTTTCTAGTAGTTGCACATCAAATCTAAACTGTCTGAAGTGTTTTTCCAAAGTTATCAACACTTTTATGTTTTGCGTTCCGAAACCCACCTTATCTCAGGCTGAAAAGCGTTTTTACGCATTGTGCCATAACTTTTCAGGGAAGCTTCAGAACATGAAATTTTAACCTCCCACTATAGCAGAAAGGGTCTTTCTAGTAGGTGCACATCAAATCTAAGCTCTCTGAAGTGTTTTTCGAAAGTTATCAACACTTTTATGTTTGGCGTTCCGAAACCCACCTTATCTCAGGCTGAAAAGCGTTTTTGTGCATTGTGCCATAACTTTTCAGGGAAGCTTCAGAACATGAAATTTTAACCTCCCACTATAGCAGAAAGGGTCTTTCTAGTAGTTGCACATCAAATCTAAACTGTCTGAAGTGTTTTTCCAAAGTTATCAACACTTTTATGTTTGGCGTTCCGAAACCCACCTTATCTCAGGCTGAAAAGCGTTTTTGTGCATTGTGCCATAACTTTTCAGGAAAGCTTCAGAACATGAAATTTTAACCTCCCACTATAGCAGAAAGGGTCTTTCTAGTAGTTGCACATCAAATCTAAGCTGTCTGAAGTGTTTTTCAAAAGTTATCAACACTTTTATGTTTGGCGTTCCGAAACCCACCTTATCTCAGGCTGAAAAGCGTTTTTGTGCATAGTGCCATAACTTTTCAGGAAAGCTTCAGAACATGAAATTTTAACCTCCCACTATAGCAGAAAGGGTCTTTCTAGTAGTTGCACATCAAATCTAAACTGTCTGAAGTGTTTTTCCAAAGTTATCAACACTTTTATGTTTGGCGTTCCGAAACCCACCTTATCTCAGGCTGAAAAGCGTTTTTACGCATTGTGCCATAACTTTTCAGGGAAGCTTCAGAACATGAAATTTTAACCTCCCACTATAGCAGAAAGGGTCTTTCTAGTAGGTGCACATCAAATCTAAGCTCTCTGAAGTGTTTTTCGAAAGTTATCAACACTTTTATGTTTGGCGTTCCGAAACCCACCTTATCTCAGGCTGAAAAGCGTTTTTGTGCATTGTGCCATAACTTTTCAGGGAAGCTTCAGAACATGAAATTTTAACCTTCCACTATAGCAGAAAGGGTCTTTCTAGTAGTTGCACATCAAATCTAAACTGTCTGAAGTGTTTTTCCAAAGTTATCAACACTTTTATGTTTGGCGTTCCGAAACCCACCTTATCTCAGGCTGAAAAGCGTTTTTGTGCATTGTGCCATAACTTTTCAGGGAAGCTTCAGAACATGAAATTTTAACCTCCCACTATAGCAGAAAGGGTCTTTCTAGTAGGTGCACATCAAATCTAAGCTCTCTGAAGTGTTTTTCGAAAGTTATCAACACTTTTATGTTTGGCGTTCCGAAACCCACCTTATCTCAGGCTGAAAAGCGTTTTTGTGCATTGTGCCATAACTTTTCAGGGAAGCTTCAGAACATGAAATTTTAACCTCCCATTATAGCAGAAAGGGTCTTTCTAGTAGTTGCACATCAAATCTGAACTGTCTGAAGTGTTTTTCCAAAGTTATTAACACTTTTATGTTTGGCGTTCCGAAACCCACCTTATCTCAGGCTGAAAAGCGTTTTTGTGCATTGTGCCATAACTTTTCAGGGAAGCTTCAGAACATGAAATTTTAACCTCCCACTATAGCAGAAAGGGTCTTTCTAGTAGTTGCACATCAAATCTAAGCTGTCTGAAGTGTTTTTCAAAAGTTATCAACACTTTTATGTTTGGCGTTCCGAAACCCACCTTATCTCAGGCTGAAAAGCGTTTTTGTGCATTGTGCCATAACTTTTCAGGAAAGCTACAGAACATGAAATTTTAACCTCCCACTATAGCAGAAAGGGTCTTTCTAGTAGTTGCACATCAAATCTAAACTGTCTGAAGTGTTTTTCCAAAGTTATCAGCACTTTTATGTTTGGCGTTCCGAAACCCACCTTATCTCAGGCTGAAAAGCGTTTTTGTGCATTGTGCCATAACTTTTCAGGGAAGCTTCAGAACATGAAATTTTAACCTCCCACTATAGCAGAAAGGGTCTTTCTAGTAGTTGCACATCAAATCTAAGCTGTCTGAAGTGTTTTTCAAAAGTTATCAACACTTTTATGTTTGGCGTTCCGAAACCCACCTTATCTCAGGCTGAAAAGCGTTTTTGTGCATTGTGCCATAACTTTTCAGGAAAGCTTCAGAACATGAAATTTTAACCTCCCACTATAGCAGAAAAGGTCTTTCTAGTAGTTGCACATTAAATCTAAACTGTCTGAAGTGTTTTTCCAAAGTTATCAACACTTTTATGTTTGGCGTTCCGAAACCCACCTTATCTCAGGCTGAAAAGCGTTTTTACGCATTGTGCCATAACTTTTCAGGGAAGCTTCAGAACATGAAATTTTAACCTCCCACTATAGCAGAAAGGGTCTTTCTAGTAGGTGCACATCAAATCTAAGCTCTCTGAAGTGTTTTTCGAAAGTTATCAACACTTTTATGTTTGGCGTTCCGAAACCCACCTTATCTCAGGCTGAAAAGCGTTTTTGTGCATTGTGCCATAACTTTTCAGGGAAGCTTCAGAACATGAAATTTTAACCTCCCACTATAGCAGAAAGGGTCTTTCTAGTAGTTGCACATCAAATCTAAACTGTCTGAAGTGTTTTTCCAAAGTTATCAACACTTTTATGTTTGGCGTTCCGAAACCCACCTTGTCTCAGGCTGAAAAGCGTTTTTGTGCATAGTGCCATAACTTTTCAGGAAAGCTTCAGAACATGAAATTTTAACCTCCCACTATAGCAGAAAGGGTCTTTCTAGTAGTTGCACATCAAATCTAAACTGTCTGAAGTGTTTTTCCAAAGTTATCAACACTTTTATGTTTGGCGTTCCGAAACCCACCTTATCTCAGGCTGAAAAGCGTTTTTACGCATTGTGCCATAACTTTTCAGGGAAGCTTCAGAACATGAAATTTTAACCTCCCACTATAGCAGAAAGGGTCTTTCTAGTAGGTGCACATCAAATCTAAGCTCTCTGAAGTGTTTTTCGAAAGTTATCAACACTTTTATGTTTGGCGTTCCGAAACCCACCTTATCTCAGGCTGAAAAGCGTTTTTGTGCATTGTGCCATAACTTTTCAGGGAAGCTTCAGAACATGAAATTTTAACCTCCCACTATAGCAGAAAGGGTCTTTCTAGTAGTTGCACATCAAATCTAAACTGTCTGAAGTGTTTTTCCAAAGTTATGAACACTTTTATGTTTGGCGTTCCGAAACCCACCTTATCTCAGGCTGAAAAGCGTTTTTGTGCATTGTGCCATAACTTTTCAGGAAAGCTTCAGAACATGAAATTTTAACCTCCCACTATAGCAGAAAAGGTCTTTCTAGTAGTTGCACATTAAATCTAAACTGTCTGAAGTGTTTTTCCAAAGTTATCAACACTTTTATGTTTGGCGTTCCGAAACCCACCTTATCTCTGGCTGAAAAGCGTTTTTACGCATTGTGCCATAACTTTTCAGGAAAGCTTCAGAACATGAAATTTTAACCTCCCACTATAGCAGAAAGGGTCTTTCTAGTAGTTGCACATCAAATCTAAGCTGTCTGAAGTGTTTTTCAAAAGTTATCAACACTTTTATGTTTGGCGTTCCGAAACCCACCTTATCTCAGGCTGAAAAGCGTTTTTGTGCATAGTGCCATAACTTTTCAGGAAAGCTTCAGAACATGAAATTTTAACCTCCCACTATAGCAGAAAGGGTCTTTCTAGTAGTTGCACATCAAATCTAAACTGTCTGAAGTGTTTTTCCAAAGTTATCAACACTTTTATGTTTGGCGTTCCGAAACCCACCTTATCTCAGGCTGAAAAGCGTTATTACGCATTGTGCCATAACTTTTCAGGGAAGCTTCAGAACATGAAATTTTAACCTCCCACTATAGCAGAAAGGGTCTTTCTAGTAGGTGCACATCAAATCTAAGCTCTCTGAAGTGTTTTTCGAAAGTTATCAACACTTTTATGTTTGGCGTTCCGAAACCCACCTTATCTCAGGCTGAAAAGCGTTTTTGTGCATTGTGCCATAACTTTTCAGGGAAGCTTCAGAACATGAAATTTTAACCTTCCACTATAGCAGAAAGGGTCTTTCTAGTAGTTGCACATCAAATCTAAACTGTCTGAAGTGTTTTTCCAAAGTTATCAACACTTTTATGTTTGGCGTTCCGAAACCCACCTTATCTCAGGCTGAAAAGCGTTTTTGTGCATTGTGCCATAACTTTTCAGGGAAGCTTCAGAACATGAAATTTTAACCTCCCACTATAGCAGAAAGGATCTTTCTAGTAGGTGCACATCAAATCTAAGCTCTCTGAAGTGTTTTTCGAAAGTTATCAACACTTTTATGTTTGGCGTTCCGAAACCCACCTTATCTCAGGCTGAAAAGCGTTTTTGTGCATTGTGCCATAACTTTTCAGGGAAGCTTCAGAACATGAAATTTTAACCTCCCACTATAGCAGAAAGGGTCTTTCTAGTAGTTGCACATCAAATCTAAACTGTCTGAAGTGTTTTTCCAAAGTTATTAACACTTTTATGTTTGGCGTTCCGAAACCCACCTTATCTCAGGCTGAAAAGCGTTTTTGTGCATTGTGCCATAACTTTTAAGGGAAGCTTCAGAACATGAAATTTTAACCTCCCACTATAGCAGAAAGGGTCTTTCTAGTAGTTGCACATCAAATCTAAACTGTCTGAAGTGTTTTTCCAAAGTTATCAACACTTTTATGTTTGGCGTTCCGAAACCCACCTTATCTCAGGCTGAAAAGCGTTTTTGTGCATTGTGCCATAACTTTTCAGGAAAGCTTCAGAACATGAAATTTTAACCTCCCACTATAGCAGAAAGGGTCTTTCTAGTAGTTGCACATCAAATCTAAACTGTCTGAAGTGTTTTTCCAAAGTTATCAACACTTTTATGTTTGGCGTTCCGAAACCCACCTTATCTCAGGCTGAAAAGCGTTTTTACGCATTGTGCCATAACTTTTCAGGGAAGCTTCAGAACATGAAATTTTAACCTCCCACTATAGCAGAAAGGGTCTTTCTAGTAGGTGCACATCAAATCTAAGCTGTCTGAAGTGTTTTTCGAAAGTTATCAACACTTTTATGTTTGGCGTTCCGAAACCCACCTTATCTCAGGCTGAAAAGCGTTTTTGTGCATTGTGCCATAACTTTTCAGGGAAGCTTCAGAACATTAAATTTTAACCTCCCACTATAGCAGAAAGGGTCTTTCTAGTAGTTGCACATCAAATCTAAACTGTCTGAAGTGTTTTTCCAAAGTTATCAACACTTTTATGTTTGGCGTTCCGAAACCCACCTTATCTCAGGCTGAAAAGCGTTTTTGTGCATTGTGCCATAACTTTTCAGGGAAGCTTCAGAACATGAAATTTTAACCTCCCACTATAGCAGAAAGGGTCTTTCTAGTAGGTGCACATCAAATCTAAGCTCTCTGAAGTGTTTTTCGAAAGTTATCAACACTTTTATGTTTGGCGTTCCGAAACCCACCTTATCTCAGGCTGAAAAGCGTTTTTGTGCATTGTGCCATAACTTTTCAGGGAAGCTTCAGAACATGAAATTTTAACCTCCCACTATAGCAGAAAGGGTCTTTCTAGTAGGTGCACATCAAATCTAAGCTGTCTGAAGTGTTTTTCGAAAGTTATCAACACTTTTATGTTTGGCGTTCCGAAACCCACCTTATCTCAGGCTGAAAAGCGTTTTTGTGCATTGTGCCATAACTTTTCAGGGAAGCTTCAGAACATTAAATTTTAACCTCCCACTATAGCAGAAAGGGTCTTTCTAGTAGTTGCACATCAAATCTAAACTGTCTGAAGTGTTTTTCCAAAGTTATTAACACTTTTATGTTTGGCGTTCCGAAACCCACCTTATCTCAGGCTGAAAAGCGTTTTTGTGCATTGTGCCATAACTTTTCAGGGAAGCTTCAGAACATGAAATTTTAACCTCCCACTATAGCAGAAAGGGTCTTTCTAGTAGGTGCACATCAAATCTAAGCTCTCTGAAGTGTTTTTCGAAAGTTATCAACACTTTTATGTTTGGCGTTCCGAAACCCACCTTATCTCAGGCTGAAAAGCGTTTTTGTGCATTGTGCCATAACTTTTCAGGGAAGCTTCAGAACATGAAATTTTAACCTCCCACTATAGGAGAAAGGGTCTTTCTAGTAGTTGCACATCAAATCTAAACTGTCTGAAGTGTTTTTCCAAAGTTATTAACACTTTTATGTTTGGCGTTCCGAAACCCACCTTATCTCAGGCTGAAAAGCGTTTTTGTGCATTGTGCCATAACTTTTAAGGGAAGCTTCAGAACATGAAATTTTAACCTCCCACTATAGCAGAAAGGGTCTTTCTAGTAGTTGCACATCAAATCTAAACTGTCTGAAGTGTTTTTCAAAAGTTATCAACACTTTTATGTTTGGCGTTCCGAAACCCACCTTATCTCAGGCTGAAAAGCGTTTTTGTGCATTGTGCCATAACTTTTCAGGAAAGCTTCAGAACATGAAATTTTAACCTCCCACTATAGCAGAAAGGGTCTTTCTAGTAGTTGCACATCAAATCTAAACTGTCTGAAGTGTTTTTCCAAAGTTATCAACACTTTTATGTTTGGCGTTCCGAAACCCACCTTATCTCAGGCTGAAAAGCGTTTTTACGCATTGTGCCATAACTTTTCAGGGAAGCTTCAGAACATGAAATTTTAACCTCCCACTATAGCAGAAAGGGTCTTTCTAGTAGGTGCACATCAAATCTAAGCTGTCTGAAGTGTTTTTCGAAAGTTATCAACACTTTTATGTTTGGCGTTCCGAAACCCACCTTATCTCAGGCTGAAAAGCGTTTTTGTGCATTGTGCCATAACTTTTCAGGGAAGCTTCAGAACATTAAATTTTAACCTCCCACTATAGCAGAAAGGGTCTTTCTAGTAGTTGCACATCAAATCTAAACTGTCTGAAGTGTTTTTCCAAAGTTATCAACACTTTTATGTTTGGCGTTCCGAAACCCACCTTATCTCAGGCTGAAAAGCGTTTTTGTGCATTGTGCCATAACTTTTCAGGGAAGCTTCAGAACATGAAATTTTAACCTCCCACTATAGCAGAAAGGGTCTTTCTAGTAGTTGCACATCAAATCTAAACTGTCTGAAGTGTTTTTCCAAAGTTATTAACACTTTTATGTTTGGCGTTCCGAAACCCACCTTATCTCAGGCTGAAAAGCGTTTTTGTGCATTGTGCCATAACTTTTCAGGGAAGCTTCAGAACATGAAATTTTAACCTCCCACTATAGCAGAAAGGGTCTTTCTAGTAGTTGCACATCAAATCTAAGCTGTCTGAAGTGTTTTTCAAAAGTTATCAACACTTTTATGTTTGGCGTTCCGAAACCCACCTTATCTCAGGCTGAAAAGCGTTTTTGTGCATTGTGCCATAACTTTTCAGGAAAGCTTCAGAACATGAAATTTTAACCTCCCACTATAGCAGAAAGGGTCTTTCTAGTAGGTGCACATCAAATCTAAACTGTCTGAAGTGTTTTTCCAAAGTTATTAACACTTTTATGTTTGGCGTTCCGAAACCCACCTTATCTCAGGCTGAAAAGCGTTTTTGTGCATTGTGCCATAACTTTTCAGGGAAGCTTCAGAACATGAAATTTTAACCTCCCACTATAGCAGAAAGGGTCTTTCTAGTAGTTGCACATCAAATCTAAACTGTCTGAAGTGTTTTTCCAAAGTTATCAACACTTTTATGTTTGGCGTTCCGAAACCCACCTTATCTCAGGCTGAAAAGCGTTTTTACGCATTGTGCCATAACTTTTCAGGGAAGCTTCAGAACATGAAATTTTAACCTCCCACTAAAGCAGAAAGGGTCTTTCTAGTAGGTGCACATCAAATCTAAGCTGTCTGAAGTGTTTTTCCAAAGTTATTAACACTTTTATGTTTGGCGTTCCGAAACCCACCTTATCTCAGGCTGAAAAGCGTTTTTGTGCATTGTGCCATAACTTTTCAGGGAAGCTTCAGAACATGAAATTTTAACCTCCCACTATAGCAGAAAGGGTCTTTCTAGTAGTTGCACATCAAATCTAAACTGTCTGAAGTGTTTTTCCAAAGTTATCAACACTTTTATGTTTGGCGTTCCGAAACCCACCTTATCTCAGGCTGAAAAGCGTTTTTACGCATTGTGCCATAACTTTTCAGGGAAGCTTCAGAACATGAAATTTTAACCTCCCACTATAGCAGAAAGGGTCTTTCTAGTAGGTGCACATCAAATCTAAGCTGTCTGAAGTGTTTTTCGAAAGTTATCAACACTTTTATGTTTGGCGTTCCGAAACCCACCTTATCTCAGGCTGAAAAGCGTTTTTGTGCATTGTGCCATAACTTTTCAGGAAAGCTTCAGAACATGAAATTTTAACCTCCCACTATAGCAGAAAGGGTCTTTCTAGTAGTTGCACATCAAATCTAAACTGTCTGAAGTGTTTTTCCAAAGTTATCAACACTTTTATGTTTGGCGTTCCGAAACCCACCTTATCTCAGGCTGAAAAGCGTTTTTGTGCATTGTGCCATAACTTTTCAGGAAAGCTTCAGAACATGAAATTTTAACCTCCCACTATAGCAGAAAGGGTCTTTCTAGTAGTTGCACATCAAATCTAAACTGTCTGAAGTGTTTTTCCAAAGTTATCAACACTTTTATGTTTGGCGTTCCGAAACCCACCTTATCTCAGGCTGAAAAGCGTTTTTGTGCATTGTGCCATAACTTTTCAGGGAAGCTTCAGAACATGAAATTTTAACCTCCCACTATAGCAGAAAGGATCTTTCTAGTAGGTGCACATCAAATCTAAGCTCTCTGAAGTGTTTTTCGAAAGTTATCAACACTTTTATGTTTGGCGTTCCGAAACCCACCTTATCTCAGGCTGAAAAGCGTTTTTGTGCATTGTGCCATAACTTTTCAGGGAAGCTTCAGAACATGAAATTTTAACCTCCCACTATAGCAGAAAGGGTCTTTCTAGTAGTTGCACTTCAAATCTAAACTGTCTGAAGTGTTTTTCCAAAGTTATTAACACTTTTATGTTTGGCGTTCCGAAACCCACCTTATCTCAGGCTGAAAAGCGTTTTTGTGCATTGTGCCATAACTTTTAAGGGAAGCTTCAGAACATGAAATTTTAACCTCCCACTATAGCAGAAAGGGTCTTTCTAGTAGTTGCACATCAAATCTAAACTGTCTGAAGTGTTTTTCCAAAGTTATCAACACTTTTATGTTTGGCGTTCCGAAACCCACCTTATCTCAGGCTGAAAAGCGTTTTTGTGCATTGTGCCATAACTTTTCAGGAAAGCTTCAGAACATGAAATTTTAACCTCCCACTATAGCAGAAAGGGTCTTTCTAGTAGTTGCACATCAAATCTAAACTGTCTGAAGTGTTTTTCCAAAGTTATCAACACTTTTATGTTTGGCGTTCCGAAACCCACCTTATCTCAGGCTGAAAAGCGTTTTTGTGCATTGTGCCATAACTTTTCAGGGAAGCTTCAGAACATGAAATTTTAACCTCCCACTATAGCAGAAAGGATCTTTCTAGTAGGTGCACATCAAATCTAAGCTGTCTGAAGTGTTTTTCGAAAGTTATCAACACTTTTATGTTTGGCGTTCCGAAACCCACCTTATCTCAGGCTGAAAAGCGTTTTTGTGCATTGTGCCATAACTTTTCAGGGAAGCTTCAGAACATGAAATTTTAACCTCCCACTATAGCAGAAAGGGTCTTTCTAGTAGGTGCACATCAAATCTAAGCTCTCTGAAGTGTTTTTCGAAAGTTATCAACACTTTTATGTTTGGCGTTCCGAAACCCACCTTATCTCAGGCTGAAAAGCGTTTTTGTGCATTGTGCCATAACTTTTCAGGGAAGCTTCAGAACATGAAATTTTAACCTCCCACTATAGCAGAAAGGGTCTTTCTAGTAGGTGCACATCAAATCTAAGCTGTCTGAAGTGTTTTTCGAAAGTTATCAACACTTTTATGTTTGGCGTTCCGAAACCCACCTTATCTCAGGCTGAAAAGCGTTTTTGTGCATTGTGCCATAACTTTTCAGGGAAGCTTCAGAACATTAAATTTTAACCTCCCACTATAGCAGAAAGGGTCTTTCTAGTAGTTGCACATCAAATCTAAACTGTCTGAAGTGTTTTTCCAAAGTTATTAACACTTTTATGTTTGGCGTTCCGAAACCCACCTTATCTCAGGCTGAAAAGCGTTTTTGTGCATTGTGCCATAACTTTTCAGGGAAGCTTCAGAACATGAAATTTTAACCTCCCACTATAGCAGAAAGGGTCTTTCTAGTAGGTGCACATCAAATCTAAGCTCTCTGAAGTGTTTTTCCAAAGTTATCAACACTTTTATGTTTGGCGTTCCGAAACCCACCTTATCTCAGGCTGAAAAGCGTTTTTGTGCATTGTGCCATAACTTTTCAGGGAAGCTTCAGAACATGAAATTTTAACCTCCCACTATAGCAGAAAGGGTCTTTCTAGTAGTTGCACATCAAATCTAAACTGTCTGAAGTGTTTTTCCAAAGTTATTAACACTTTTATGTTTGGCGTTCCGAAACCCACCTTATCTCAGGCTGAAAAGCGTTTTTGTGCATTGTGCCATAACTTTTAAGGGAAGCTTCAGAACATGAAATTTTAACCTCCCACTATAGCAGAAAGGGTCTTTCTAGTAGTTGCACATCAAATCTAAACTGTCTGAAGTGTTTTTCAAAAGTTATCAACACTTTTATGTTTGGCGTTCCGAAACCCACCTTATCTCAGGCTGAAAAGCGTTTTTGTGCATTGTGCAATAACTTTTCAGGAAAGCTTCAGAACATGAAATTTTAACCTCCCACTATAGCAGAAAGGGTCTTTCTAGTAGTTGCACATCAAATCTAAACTGTCTGAAGTGTTTTTCCAAAGTTATCAACACTTTTATGTTTGGCGTTCCGAAACCCACCTTATCTCAGGCTGAAAAGCGTTTTTACGCATTGTGCCATAACTTTTCAGGGAAGCTTCAGAACATGAAATTTTAACCTCCCACTATAGCAGAAAGGGTCTTTCTAGTAGGTGCACATCAAATCTAAGCTGTCTGAAGTGTTTTTCGAAAGTTATCAACACTTTTATGTTTGGCGTTCCGAAACCCACCTTATCTCAGGCTGAAAAGCGTTTTTGTGCATTGTGCCATAACTTTTCAGGGAAGCTTCAGAACATTAAATTTTAACCTCCCACTATAGCAGAAAGGGTCTTTCTAGTAGTTGCACATCAAATCTAAACTGTCTGAAGTGTTTTTCCAAAGTTATCAACACTTTTATGTTTGGCGTTCCGAAACCCACCTTATCTCAGGCTGAAAAGCGTTTTTGTGCATTGTGCCATAACTTTTCAGGGAAGCTTCAGAACATGAAATTTTAACCTCCCACTATAGCAGAAAGGGTCTTTCTAGTAGTTGCACATCAAATCTAAACTGTCTGAAGTGTTTTTCCAAAGTTATTAACACTTTTATGTTTGGCGTTCCGAAACCCACCTTATCTCAGGCTGAAAAGCGTTTTTGTGCATTGTGCCATAACTTTTCAGGGAAGCTTCAGAACATGAAATTTTAACCTCCCACTATAGCAGAAAGGGTCTTTCTAGTAGTTGCACATCAAATCTAAGCTGTCTGAAGTGTTTTTCAAAAGTTATCAACACTTTTATGTTTGGCGTTCCGAAACCCACCTTATCTCAGGCTGAAAAGCGTTTTTGTGCATTGTGCCATAACTTTTCAGGAAAGCTTCAGAACATGAAATTTTAACCTCCCACTATAGCAGAAAGGGTCTTTCTAGTAGGTGCACATCAAATCTAAACTGTCTGAAGTGTTTTTCCAAAGTTATTAACACTTTTATGTTTGGCGTTCCGAAACCCACCTTATCTCAGGCTGAAAAGCGTTTTTGTGCATTGTGCCATAACTTTTCAGGGAAGCTTCAGAACATGAAATTTTAACCTCCCACTATAGCAGAAAGGGTCTTTCTAGTAGTTGCACATCAAATCTAAACTGTCTGAAGTGTTTTTCCAAAGTTATCAACACTTTTATGTTTGGCGTTCCGAAACCCACCTTATCTCAGGCTGAAAAGCGTTTTTACGCATTGTGCCATAACTTTTCAGGGAAGCTTCAGAACATGAAATTTTAACCTCCCACTATAGCAGAAAGGGTCTTTCTAGTAGGTGCACATCAAATCTAAGCTGTCTGAAGTGTTTTTCCAAAGTTATTAACACTTTTATGTTTGGCGTTCCGAAACCCACCTTATCTCAGGCTGAAAAGCGTTTTTGTGCATTGTGCCATAACTTTTCAGGGAAGCTTCAGAACATGAAATTTTAACCTCCCACTATAGCAGAAAGGGTCTTTCTAGTAGTTGCACATCAAATCTAAACTGTCTGAAGTGTTTTTCCAAAGTTATCAACACTTTTATGTTTGGCGTTCCGAAACCCACCTTATCTCAGGCTGAAAAGCGTTTTTACGCATTGTGCCATAACTTTTCAGGGAAGCTTCAGAACATGAAATTTTAACCTCCCACTATAGCAGAAAGGGTCTTTCTAGTAGGTGCACATCAAATCTAAGCTGTCTGAAGTGTTTTTCGAAAGTTATCAACACTTTTATGTTTGGCGTTCCGAAACCCACCTTATCTCAGGCTGAAAAGCGTTTTTGTGCATTGTGCCATAACTTTTCAGGAAAGCTTCAGAACATGAAATTTTAACCTCCCACTATAGCAGAAAGGGTCTTTCTAGTAGTTGCACATCAAATCTAAACTGTCTGAAGTGTTTTTCCAAAGTTATCAACACTTTTATGTTTGGCGTTCCGAAACCCACCTTATCTCAGGCTGAAAAGCGTTTTTACGCATTGTGCCATAACTTTTCAGGGAAGCTTCAGAACATGAAATTTTAACCTCCCACTATAGCAGAAAGGGTCTTTCTAGTAGGTGCACATCAAATCTAAGCTGTCTGAAGTGTTTTTCGAAAGTTATCAACACTTTTATGTTTGGCGTTCCGAAACCCACCTTATCTCAGGCTGAAAAGCGTTTTTGTGCATTGTGCCATAACTTTTCAGGGAAGCTTCAGAACATGAAATTTTAACCTTCCACTATAGCAGAAAGGGTCTTTCTAGTAGTTGCACATCAAATCTAAACTGTCTGAAGTGTTTTTCCAAAGTTATCAACACTTTTATGTTTGGCGTTCCGAAACCCACCTTATCTCAGGCTGAAAAGCGTTTTTGTGCATTGTGCCATAACTTTTCAGGGAAGCTTCAGAACATGAAATTTTAACCTCCCACTATAGCAGAAAGGGTCTTTCTAGTAGTTGCACATCAAATCTAAACTGTCTGAAGTGTTTTTCCAAAGTTATTAACACTTTTATGTTTGGCGTTCCGAAACCCACCTTATCTCAGGCTGAAAAGCGTTTTTGTGCATTGTGCCATAACTTTTCAGGGAAGCTTCAGAACATGAAATTTTAACCTCCCACTATAGCAGAAAGGGTCTTTCTAGTAGGTGCACATCAAATCTAAGCTCTCTGAAGTGTTTTTCGAAAGTTATCAACACTTTTATGTTTGGCGTTCCGAAACCCACCTTATCTCAGGCTGAAAAGCGTTTTTGTGCATTGTGCCATAACTTTTCAGGGAAGCTTCAGAACATGAAATTTTAACCTCCCACTATAGCAGAAAGGGTCTTTCTAGTAGTTGCACATCAAATCTAAACTGTCTGAAGTGTTTTTCCAAAGTTATTAACACTTTTATGTTTGGCGTTCCGAAACCCACCTTATCTCAGGCTGAAAAGTGTTTTTGTGCATTGTGCCATAACTTTTAAGGGAAGCTTCAGAACATGAAATTTTAACCTCCCACTATAGCAGAAAGGGTCTTTCTAGTAGTTGCACATCAAATCTAAACTGTCTGAAGTGTTTTTCAAAAGTTATCAACACTTTTATGTTTGGCGTTCCGAAACCCACCTTATCTCAGGCTGAAAAGCGTTTTTGTGCATTGTGCCATAACTTTTCAGGAAAGCTTCAGAACATGAAATTTTAACCTCCCACTATAGCAGAAAGGGTCTTTCTAGTAGTTGCACATCAAATCTAAACTGTCTGAAGTGTTTTTCCAAAGTTATCAACACTTTTATGTTTGGCGTTCCGAAACCCACCTTATCTCAGGCTGAAAAGCGTTTTTACGCATTGTGCCATAACTTTTCAGGGAAGCTTCAGAACATGAAATTTTAACCTCCCACTATAGCAGAAAGGGTCTTTCTAGTAGGTGCACATCAAATCTAAGCTGTCTGAAGTGTTTTTCGAAAGTTATCAACACTTTTATGTTTGGCGTTCCGAAACCCACCTTATCTCAGGCTGAAAAGCGTTTTTGTGCATTGTGCCATAACTTTTCAGGGAAGCTTCAGAACATGAAATTTTAACCTCCCACTATAGCAGAAATGGTCTTTCTAGTAGTTGCACATCAAATCTAAACTGTCTGAAGTGTTTTTCCAAAGTTATCAACACTTTTATGTTTGGCGTTCCGAAACCCACCTTATCTCAGGCTGAAAAGCGTTTTTGTGCATTGTGCCATAACTTTTCAGGGAAGCTTCAGAACATGAAATTTTAACCTCCCACTATAGCAGAAAGGGTCTTTCTAGTAGGTGCACATCAAATCTAAGCTGTCTGAAGTGTTTTTCGAAAGTTATCAACACTTTTATGTTTGGCGTTCCGAAACCCACCTTATCTCAGGCTGAAAAGCGTTTTTGTGCATTGTGCCATAACTTTTCAGGAAAGCTTCAGAACATGAAATTTTAACCTCCCACTATAGCAGAAAGGGTCTTTCTAGTAGTTGCACATCAAATCTAAACTGTCTGAAGTGTTTTTCCAAAGTTATCAACACTTTTATGTTTGGCGTTCCGAAACCCACCTTATCTCAGGCTGAAAAGCGTTTTTACGCATTGTGCCATAACTTTTCAGGGAAGCTTCAGAACATGAAATTTTAACCTCCCACTATAGCAGAAAGGGTCTTTCTAGTAGGTGCACATCAAATCTAAGCTGTCTGAAGTGTTTTTCGAAAGTTATCAACACTTTTATGTTTGGCGTTCCGAAACCCACCTTATCTCAGGCTGAAAAGCGTTTTTGTGCATTGTGCCATAACTTTTCAGGGAAGCTTCAGAACATGAAATTTTAACCTTCCACTATAGCAGAAAGGGTCTTTCTAGTAGTTGCACATCAAATCTAAACTGTCTGAAGTGTTTTTCCAAAGTTATCAACACTTTTATGTTTGGCGTTCCGAAACCCACCTTATCTCAGGCTGAAAAGCGTTTTTGTGCATTGTGCCATAACTTTTCAGGGAAGCTTCAGAACATGAAATTTTAACCTCCCACTATAGCAGAAAGGGTCTTTCTAGTAGTTGCACATCAAATCTAAACTGTCTGAAGTGTTTTTCCAAAGTTATTAACACTTTTATGTTTGGCGTTCCGAAACCCACCTTATCTCAGGCTGAAAAGCGTTTTTGTGCATTGTGCCATAACTTTTCAGGGAAGCTTCAGAACATGAAATTTTAACCTCCCACTATAGCAGAAAGGGTCTTTCTAGTAGGTGCACATCAAATCTAAGCTCTCTGAAGTGTTTTTCGAAAGTTATCAACACTTTTATGTTTGGCGTTCCGAAACCCACCTTATCTCAGGCTGAAAAGCGTTTTTGTGCATTGTGCCATAACTTTTCAGGGAAGCTTCAGAACATGAAATTTTAACCTCCCACTATAGCAGAAAGGGTCTTTCTAGTAGTTGCACATCAAATCTAAACTGTCTGAAGTGTTTTTCCAAAGTTATTAACACTTTTATGTTTGGCGTTCCGAAACCCACCTTATCTCAGGCTGAAAAGTGTTTTTGTGCATTGTGCCATAACTTTTAAGGGAAGCTTCAGAACATGAAATTTTAACCTCCCACTATAGCAGAAAGGGTCTTTCTAGTAGTTGCACATCAAATCTAAACTGTCTGAAGTGTTTTTCAAAAGTTATCAACACTTTTATGTTTGGCGTTCCGAAACCCACCTTATCTCAGGCTGAAAAGCGTTTTTGTGCATTGTGCCATAACTTTTCAGGAAAGCTTCAGAACATGAAATTTTAACCTCCCACTATAGCAGAAAGGGTCTTTCTAGTAGTTGCACATCAAATCTAAACTGTCTGAAGTGTTTTTCCAAAGTTATCAACACTTTTATGTTTGGCGTTCCGAAACCCACCTTATCTCAGGCTGAAAAGCGTTTTTACGCATTGTGCCATAACTTTTCAGGGAAGCTTCAGAACATGAAATTTTAACCTCCCACTATAGCAGAAAGGGTCTTTCTAGTAGGTGCACATCAAATCTAAGCTGTCTGAAGTGTTTTTCGAAAGTTATCAACACTTTTATGTTTGGCGTTCCGAAACCCACCTTATCTCAGGCTGAAAAGCGTTTTTGTGCATTGTGCCATAACTTTTCAGGGAAGCTTCAGAACATGAAATTTTAACCTCCCACTATAGCAGAAATGGTCTTTCTAGTAGTTGCACATCAAATCTAAACTGTCTGAAGTGTTTTTCCAAAGTTATCAACACTTTTATGTTTGGCGTTCCGAAACCCACCTTATCTCAGGCTGAAAAGCGTTTTTGTGCATTGTGCCATAACTTTTCAGGGAAGCTTCAGAACATGAAATTTTAACCTCCCACTATAGCAGAAAGGGTCTTTCTAGTAGTTGCACATCAAATCTAAACTGTCTGAAGTGTTTTTCCAAAGTTATTAACACTTTTATGTTTGGCGTTCCGAAACCCACCTTATCTCAGGCTGAAAAGCGTTTTTGTGCATTGTGCCATAACTTTTCAGGGAAGCTTCAGAACATGAAATTTTAACCTCCCACTATAGCAGAAAGGGTCTTTCTAGTAGTTGCACATCAAATCTAAGCTGTCTGAAGTGTTTTTCAAAAGTTATCAACACTTTTATGTTTGGCGTTCCGAAACCCACCTTATCTCAGGCTGAAAAGCGTTTTTGTGCATTGTGCCATAACTTTTCAGGAAAGCTTCAGAACATGAAATTTTAACCTCCCACTATAGCAGAAAGGGTCTTTCTAGTAGGTGCACATCAAATCTAAACTGTCTGAAGTGTTTTTCCAAAGTTATCAACACTTTTATGTTTGGCGTTCCGAAACCCACCTTATCTCAGGCTGAAAAGCGTTTTTGTGCATTGTGCCATAACTTTTCAGGGAAGCTTCAGAACATGAAATTTTAACCTCCCACTATAGCAGAAAGGGTCTTTCTAGTAGTTGCACATCAAATCTAAACTGTCTGAAGTGTTTTTCCAAAGTTATCAACACTTTTATGTTTGGCGTTCCGAAACCCACCTTATCTCAGGCTGAAAAGCGTTTTTACGCATTGTGCCATAACTTTTCAGGGAAGCTTCAGAACATGAAATTTTAACCTCCCACTATAGCAGAAAGGGTCTTTCTAGTAGGTGCACATCAAATCTAAGCTGTCTGAAGTGTTTTTCCAAAGTTATTAACACTTTTATGTTTGGCGTTCCGAAACCCACCTTATCTCAGGCTGAAAAGCGTTTTTGTGCATTGTGCCATAACTTTTCAGGGAAGCTTCAGAACATGAAATTTTAACCTCCCACTATAGCAGAAAGGGTCTTTCTAGTAGTTGCACATCAAATCTAAACTGTCTGAAGTGTTTTTCCAAAGTTATCAACACTTTTATGTTTGGCGTTCCGAAACCCACCTTATCTCAGGCTGAAAAGCGTTTTTATGCATTGTGCCATAACTTTTCAGGGAAGCTTCAGAACATGAAATTTTAACCTCCCACTATAGCAGAAAGGGTCTTTCTAGTAGGTGCACATCAAATCTAAGCTGTCTGAAGTGTTTTTCGAAAGTTATCAACACTTTTATGTTTGGCGTTCCGAAACCCACCTTATCTCAGGCTGAAAAGCGTTTTTGTGCATTGTGCCATAACTTTTCAGGAAAGCTTCAGAACATGAAATTTTAACCTCCCACTATAGCAGAAAGGGTCTTTCTAGTAGTTGCACATCAAATCCAAACTGTCTGAAGTGTTTTTCCAAAGTTATCAACACTTTTATGTTTGGCGTTCCGAAACCCACCTTATCTCAGGCTGAAAAGCGTTTTTACGCATTGTGCCATAACTTTTCAGGGAAGCTTCAGAACATGAAATTTTAACCTCCCACTATAGCAGAAAGGGTCTTTCTAGTAGGTGCACATCAAATCTAAGCTGTCTGAAGTGTTTTTCGAAAGTTATCAACACTTTTATGTTTGGCGTTCCGAAACCCACCTTATCTCAGGCTGAAAAGCGTTTTTGTGCATTGTGCCATAACTTTTCAGGGAAGCTTCAGAACATGAAATTTTAACCTCCCACTATAGCAGAAAGGGTCTTTCTAGTAGTTGCACATCAAATCTAAACTGTCTGAAGTGTTTTTCCAAAGTTATCAACACTTTTATGTTTGGCGTTCCGAAACCCACCTTATCTCAGGCTGAAAAGCATTTTTGTGCATTGTGCCATAACTTTTCAGGGAAGCTTCAGAACATGAAATTTTAACCTCCCACTATAGCAGAAAGGGTCTTTCTAGTAGTTGCACATCAAATCTAAACTGTCTGAAGTGTTTTTCCAAAGTTATTAACACTTTTATGTTTGGCGTTCCGAAACCCACCTTATCTCAGGCTGAAAAGCGTTTTTGTGCATTGTGCCATAACTTTTCAGGGAAGCTTCAGAACATGAAATTTTAACATCCCACTATAGCAGAAAGGGTCTTTCTAGTAGTTGCACATCAAATCTAAGCTGTCTGAAGTGTTTTTCAAAAGTTATCAACACTTTTATGTTTGGCGTTCCGAAACCCACCTTATCTCAGGCTGAAAAGCGTTTTTGTGCATTGTGCCATAACTTTTCAGGAAAGCTTCAGAACATGAAATTTTAACCTCCCACTATAGCAGAAAGGGTCTTTCTAGTAGGTGCACATCAAATCTAAACTGTCTGAAGTGTTTTTCCAAAGTTATTAACACTTTTATGTTTGGCGTTCCGAAACCCACCTTATCTCAGGCTGAAAAGCGTTTTTGTGCATTGTGCCATAACTTTTCAGGGAAGCTTCAGAACATGAAATTTTAACCTCCCACTATAGCAGAAAGGGTCTTTCTAGTAGTTGCACATCAAATCTAAACTGTCTGAAGTGTTTTTCCAAAGTTATCAACACTTTTATGTTTGGCGTTCCGAAACCCACCTTATCTCAGGCTGAAAAGCGTTTTTGTGCATTGTGCAATAACTTTTCAGGAAAGCTTCAGAACATGAAATTTTAACCTCCCACTATAGCAGAAAGGGTCTTTCTAGTAGTTGCACATCAAATCTAAACTGTCTGAAGTGTTTTTCCAAAGTTATCAACACTTTTATGTTTGGCGTTCCGAAACCCACCTTATCTCAGGCTGAAAAGCGTTTTTACGCATTGTGCCATAACTTTTCAGGGAAGCTTCAGAACATGAAATTTTAACCTCCCACTATAGCAGAAAGGGTCTTTCTAGTAGGTGCACATCAAATCAAAGCTCTCTGAAGTGTTTTTCGAAAGTTATCAACACTTTTATGTTTGGCGTTCCGAAACCCACCTTATCTCAGGCTGAAAAGCGTTTTTGTGCATTGTGCCATAACTTTTCAGGGAAGCTTCAGAACATGAAATTTTAACCTCCCACTATAGCAGAAAGGGTCTTTCTAGTAGGTGCACATCAAATCTAAGCTCTCTGAAGTGTTTTTCGAAAGTTATCAACACTTTTATGTTTGGCGTTCCGAAACCCACCTTATCTCAGGCTGAAAAGCGTTTTTGTGCATTGTGCCATAACTTTTCAGGGAAGCTTCAGAACATGAAATTTTAACCTCCCACTATAGCAGAAAGGGTCTTTCTAGTAGTTGCACATCAAATCTAAACTGTCTGAAGTGTTTTTCCAAAGTTATTAACACTTTTATGTTTGGCGTTCCGAAACCCACCTTATCTCAGGCTGAAAAGCGTTTTTGTGCATTGTGCCATAACTTTTCAGGGAAGCTTCAGAACATGAAATTTTAACCTCCCACTATAGCAGAAAGGGTCTTTCTAGTAGTTGCACATCAAATCTAAGCTGTCTGAAGTGTTTTTCAAAAGTTATCAACACTTTTATGTTTGGCGTTCCGAAACCCACCTTATCTCAGGCTGAAAAGCGTTTTTGTGCATTGTGCCATAACTTTTCAGGGAAGCTTCAGAACATGAAATTTTAACCTCCCACTATAGCAGAAAGGGTCTTTCTAGTAGTTGCACATCAAATCTAAGCTGTCTGAAGTGTTTTTCAAAAGTTATCAACACTCTTATGTTTGGCGTTCCGAAACCCACCTTATCTCAGGCTGAAAAGCGTTTTTGTGCATTGTGCCATAACTTTTCAGGAAAGCTTCAGAACATGAAATTTTAACCTCCCACTATAGCAGAAAGGGTCTTTCTAGTAGTTGCACATCAAATCTAAACTGTCTGAAGTGTTTTTCCAAAGTTATCAACACTTTTATGTTTGGCGTTCCGAAACCCACCTTATCTCAGGCTGAAAAGCGTTTTTACGCATTGTGCCATAACTTTTCAGGGAAGCTTCAGAACATGAAATTTTAACCTCCCACTATAGCAGAAAGGGTCTTTCTAGTAGTTGCACATCAAATCTAAGCTCTCTGAACTGTTTTTCGAAAGTTATCAACACTTTTATGTTTGGCGTTCCGAAACCCACCTTATCTCAGGCTGAAAAGCGTTTTTGTGCATTGTGCCATAACTTTTCAGGGAAGCTTCAGAACATGAAATTTTAACCTCCCACTATAGCAGAAAGGGTCTTTCTAGTAGTTGCACATCAAATCTAAACTGTCTGAAGTGTTTTTCCAAAGTTATTAACACTTTTATGTTTGCCGTTCCGAAACCCACCTTATCTCTGGCTGAAAAGCGTTTTTGTGCATTGTGCCATAACTTTTCAGGGAAGCTTCAGAACATGAAATTTTAACCTCCCACTATAGCAGAAAGGGTCTTTCTAGTAGTTGCACATCAAATCTAAACTGTCTGAAGTGTTTTTCCAAAGTTATTAACACTTTTATGTTTGGCGTTCCGAAACCCACCTTATCTCAGGCTGAAAAGCGTTTTTGTGCATTGTGCCATAACTTTTCAGGGAAGCTTCAGAACATGAAATTTTAACCTCCCACTATAGCAGAAAGGGTCTTTCTAGTAGTTGCACATCAAATCTAAACTGTCTGAAGTGTTTTTCCAAAGTTATCAACACTTTTATGTTTGGCGTTCCGAAACCCACCTTATCTCAGGCTGAAAAGCGTTTTTGTGCATTGTGCCATAACTTTTCAGGAAAGCTTCAGAACATGAAATTTTAACCTCCCACTATAGCAGAAAGGGTCTTTCTAGTAGTTGCACATCAAATCTAAACTGTCTGAAGTGTTTTTCCAAAGTTATCAACACTTTTATGTTTGGCGTTCCGAAACCCACCTTATCTCAGGCTGAAAAGCGTTTTTGTGCATTGTGCCATAACTTTTCAGGGAAGCTTTAGAACATGAAATTTTAACCTCCCACTATAGCAGAAAGGGTCTTTCTAGTAGTTGCACATCAAATCTAAGCTGTCTGAAGTGTTTTTCAAAAGTTATCAACACTTTTATGTTTGGCGTTCCGAAACCCACCTTATCTCAGGCTGAAAAGCGTTTTTGTGCATTGTGCCATAACTTTTCAGGAAAGCTTCAGAACATGAAATTTTAACCTCCCACTATAGCAGAAAGGGTCTTTCTAGTAGTTGCACATCAAATCTAAGCTGTCTGAAGTGTTTTTCAAAAGTTATCAACACTTTTATGTTTGGCGTTCCGAAACCCACCTTATCTCAGGCTGAAAAGCGTTTTTGTGCATTGTGCCATAACTTTTCAGGAAAGCTTCAGAACATGAAATTTTAACCTCCCACTATAGCAGAAAGGGTCTTTCTAGTAGTTGCACATCAAATCTAAACTGTCTGAAGTGTTTTTCCAAAGTTATCAACAATTTTATGTTTGGCGTTCCAAAACCCACCTTATCTCAGGCTGAAAAGCGTTTTTACGCATTGTGCCATAACTTTTCAGGGAAGCTTCAGAACATGAAATTTTAACCTCCCACTATAGCAGAAAGGGTCTTTCTAGTAGGTGCACATCAAATCTAAGCTCTCTGAAGTGTTTTTCGAAAGTTATCAACACTTTTATGTTTGGCGTTCCGAAACCCACCTTATCTCAGGCTGAAAAGCGTTTTTGTGCATTGTGCCATAACTTTTCAGGGAAGCTTCAGAACATGAAATTTTAACCTCCCACTATAGCAGAAAGGGTCTTTCTAGTAGTTGCATATCAAATCTAAACTGTCTGAAGTGTTTTTCCAAAGTTATTAACACTTTTATGTTTGGCGTTCCGAAACCCACCTTATCTCAGGCTGAAAAGCGTTTTTGTGCATTGTGCCATAACTTTTCAGGGAAGCTTCAGAACATGAAATTTTAACCTCCCACTATAGCAGAAAGGGTCTTTCTAGTAGTTGCACATCAAATCTAAACTGTCTGAAGTGTTTTTCAAAAGTTATCAACACTTTTATGTTTGGCGTTCCGAAACCCACCTTATCTCAAGCTGAAAAGCGTTTTTGTGCATTGTGCCATAACTTTTCAGGAAAGCTTCAGAACATGAAATTTTAACCTCCCACTATAGCAGAAAGGGTCTTTCTAGTAGTTGCACATCAAATCTAAACTGTCTGAAGTGTTTTTCCAAAGTTATCAACACTTTTATGTTTGGCGTTCCGAAACCCACCTTATCTCAGGCTGAAAAGCGTTTTTGTGCATTGTGCCATAACTTTTCAGGGAAGCTTCAGAACATGAAATTTTAACCTCCCACTATAGCAGAAAGGGTCTTTCTAGTAGTTGCACATCAAATCTAAACTGTCTGAAGTGTTTTTCCAAAGTTATTAACACTTTTATGTTTGGCGTTCCCAAACCCACCTTATCTCAGGCTGAAAAGCGTTTTTGTGCATTGTGCCATAACTTTTCAGGGAAGCTTCAGAACATGAAATTTTAACCTCCCACTATAGCAGAAAGGGTCTTTCTAGTAGGTGCACATCAAATCTAAGCTCTCTGAAGTGTTTTTCGAAAGTTATCAACACTTTTATGTTTGGCGTTCCGAAACCCACCTTATCTCAGGCTGAAAAGCGTTTTTGTGCATTGTGCCATAACTTTTCAGGGAAGCTTCAGAACATGAAATTTTAACCTCCCACTATAGCAGAAAGGGTCTTTCTAGTAGTTGCACATCAAATCTAAACTGTCTGAAGTGTTTTTCCAAAGTTATTAACACTTTTATGTTTGGCGTTCCGAAACCCACCTTATCTCAGGCTGAAAAGCGTTTTTGTGCATTGTGCCATAACTTTTCAGGGAAGCTTCAGAACATGAAATTTTAACCTCCCACTATAGCAGAAAGGGTCTTTCTAGTAGTTGCACATCAAATCTAAACTGTCTGGAGTGTTTTTCAAAAGTTATCAACACTTTTATGTTTGGCGTTCCGAAACCCACCTTATCTCAGGCTGAAAAGCGTTTTTGTGCATTGTGCCATAACTTTTCAGGAAAGCTTCAGAACATGAAATTTTAACCTCCCACTATAGCAGAAAGGGTCTTTCTAGTAGTTGCACATCAAATCTAAACTGTCTGAAGTGTTTTTCCAAAGTTATCAACACTTTTATGTTTGGCGTTCCGAAACCCACCTTGTCTCAGGCTGAAAAGCGTTTTTGTGCATTGTGCCATAACTTTTCAGGGAAGCTTCAGAACATGAAATTTTAACCTCCCACTATAGCAGAAAGGGTCTTTCTAGTAGTTGCACATCAAATCTAAACTGTCTGAAGTGTTTTTCCAAAGTTATTAACACTTTTATGTTTGGCGTTCCCAAACCCACCTTATCTCAGGGTGAAAAGCGTTTTTGTGCATTGTGCCATAACTTTTCAGGGAAGCTTCAGAACATGAAATTTTAACCTCCCACTATAGCAGAAAGGGTCTTTCTAGTAGTTGCACATCAAATCTAAGCTGTCTGAAGTGTTTTTCAAAAGTTATCAACACTTTTATGTTTGGCGTTCCGAAACCCACCTTATCTCAGGCTGAAAAGCGTTTTTGTGCATTGTGCCATAACTTTTCAGGAAAGCTTCAGAACATGAAATTTTAACCTCCCACTATCGCAGAAAGGGTCTTTCTAGTAGTTGCACATCAAATCTAAACTGTCTGAAGTGTTTTTCCAAAGTTATCAACACTTTTATGTTTGGCGTTCCGAAACCCACCTTATCTCAGGCTGAAAAGCGTTTTTACGCATTGTGCCATAACTTTTCAGGGAAGCTTCAGAACATGAAATTTTAACCTCCCACTATAGCAGAAAGGGTCTTTCTAGTAGGTGCACATCAAATCTAAGCTCTCTGACGTGTTTTTCGATAGTTATCAACACTTTTATGTTTGGCGTTCCGAAACCCACCTTATCTCAGGCTGAAAAGCGTTTTTGTGCAGTGTGCCATAACTTTTCAGGGAAGCTTCAGAACATGAAATTTTAACCTCCCACTATAGCAGAAAGGGTCTTTCTAGTAGTTGCACATCAAATCTAAACTGTCTGAAGTGTTTTTCCAAAGTTATTAACACTTTTATGTTTGGCGTTCCGAAACCCACCTTATCTCAGGCTGAAAAGCGTTTTTGTGCATTGTGCCATAACTTTTCAGGGAAGCTTCAGAACATGAAATTTTAACCTCCCACTATAGCAGAAAGGGTCTTTCTAGTAGTTGCACATCAAATCTAAACTGTCTGAAGTGTTTTTCCAAAGTTATTAACACTTTTATGTTTGGCGTTCCGAAACCCACCTTATCTCAGGCTGAAAAGCGTTTTTGTGCATTGTGCCATAACTTTTCAGGGAAGCTTCAGAACATGAAATTTTAACCTCCCACTATAGCAGAAAGGGTCTTTCTAGTAGTTGCACATCAAATCTAAACTGTCTGAAGTGTTTTTCCAAAGTTATTAACACTTTTATGTTTGGCGTTCCGAAACCCACCTTATCTCAGGCTGAAAAGCGTTTTTGTGCATTGTGCCATAACTTTTCAGGGAAGCTTCAGAACATGAAATTTTAACCTCCCACTATAGCAGAAAGGGTCTTTCTAGTAGTTGCACATCAAATCTAAACTGTCTGAAGTGTTTTTCCAAAGTTATTAACACTTTTATGTTTGGCGTTCCGAAACCCACCTTATCTCAGGCTGAAAAGCGTTTTTGTGCATTGTGCCATAACTTTTCAGGGAAGCTTCAGAACATGAAATTTTAACCTCCCACTATAGCAGAAAGAGTGTTTCTAGTAGTTGCACATCAAATCTAAGCTGTCTGAAGTGTTTTTCAAAAGTTATCAACAATTTTATGTTTGGCGTTCCAAAACCCACCTTATCTCAGGCTGAAAAGCGTTTTTACGCATTGTGCCATAACTTTTCAGGGAAGCTTCAGAACATGAAATTTTAACCTCCCACTATAGCAGAAAGGGTCTTTCTAGTAGGTGCACATCAAATCTAAGCTCTCTGAAGTGTTTTTCGAAAGTTATCAACACTTTTATGTTTGGCGTTCCGAAACCCACCTTATCTCAGGCTGAAAAGCGTTTTTGTGCATTGTGCCATAACTTTTCAGGGAAGCTTCAGAACATGAAATTTTAACCTCCCACTATAGCAGAAAGGGTCTTTCTAGTAGTTGCATATCAAATCTAAACTGTCTGAAGTGTTTTTCCAAAGTTATTAACACTTTTATGTTTGGCGTTCCGAAACCCACCTTATCTCAGGCTGAAAAGCGTTTTTGTGCATTGTGCCATAACTTTTCAGGGAAGCTTCAGAACATGAAATTTTAACCTCCCACTATAGCAGAAAGGGTCTTTCTAGTAGTTGCACATCAAATCTAAACTGTCTGAAGTGTTTTTCAAAAGTTATCAACACTTTTATGTTTGGCGTTCCGAAACCCACCTTATCTCAAGCTGAAAAGCGTTTTTGTGCATTGTGCCATAACTTTTCAGGAAAGCTTCAGAACATGAAATTTTAACCTCCCACTATAGCAGAAAGGGTCTTTCTAGTAGTTGCACATCAAATCTAAACTGTCTGAAGTGTTTTTCCAAAGTTATCAACACTTTTATGTTTGGCGTTCCGAAACCCACCTTATCTCAGGCTGAAAAGCGTTTTTGTGCATTGTGCCATAACTTTTCAGGGAAGCTTCAGAACATGAAATTTTAACCTCCCACTATCGCAGAAAGGGTCTTTCTAGTAGTTGCACATCAAATCTAAACTGTCTGAAGTGTTTTTCCAAAGTTATCAACACTTTTATGTTTGGCGTTCCGAAACCCACCTTATCTCAGGCTGAAAAGCGTTTTTACGCATTGTGCCATAACTTTTCAGGGAAGCTTCAGAACATGAAATTTTAACCTCCCACTATAGCAGAAAGGGTCTTTCTAGTAGGTGCACATCAAATCTAAGCTCTCTGACGTGTTTTTCGATAGTTATCAACACTTTTATGTTTGGCGTTCCGAAACCCACCTTATCTCAGGCTGAAAAGCGTTTTTGTGCAGTGTGCCATAACTTTTCAGGGAAGCTTCAGAACATGAAATTTTAACCTCCCACTATAGCAGAAAGGGTCTTTCTAGTAGTTGCACATCAAATCTAAACTGTCTGAAGTGTTTTTCCAAAGTTATTAACACTTTTATGTTTGGCGTTCCGAAACCCACCTTATCTCAGGCTGAAAAGCGTTTTTGTGCATTGTGCCATAACTTTTCAGGGAAGCTTCAGAACATGAAATTTTAACCTCCCACTATAGCAGAAAGGGTCTTTCTAGTAGTTGCACATCAAATCTAAACTGTCTGAAGTGTTTTTCCAAAGTTATTAACACTTTTATGTTTGGCGTTCCGAAACCCACCTTATCTCAGGCTGAAAAGCGTTTTTGTGCATTGTGCCATAACTTTTCAGGGAAGCTTCAGAACATGAAATTTTAACCTCCCACTATAGCAGAAAGGGTCTTTCTAGTAGTTGCACATCAAATCTAAACTGTCTGAAGTGTTTTTCCAAAGTTATTAACACTTTTATGTTTGGCGTTCCGAAACCCACCTTATCTCAGGCTGAAAAGCGTTTTTGTGCATTGTGCCATAACTTTTCAGGGAAGCTTCAGAACATGAAATTTTAACCTCCCACTATAGCAGAAAGGGTCTTTCTAGTAGTTGCACATCAAATCTAAACTGTCTGAAGTGTTTTTCCAAAGTTATTAACACTTTTATGTTTGGCGTTCCGAAACCCACCTTATCTCAGGCTGAAAAGCGTTTTTGTGCATTGTGCCATAACTTTTCAGGGAAGCTTCAGAACATGAAATTTTAACCTCCCACTATAGCAGAAAGAGTGTTTCTAGTAGTTGCACATCAAATCTAAGCTGTCTGAAGTGTTTTTCAAAAGTTATCAACAATTTTATGTTTGGCGTTCCAAAACCCACCTTATCTCAGGCTGAAAAGCGTTTTTACGCATTGTGCCATAACTTTTCAGGGAAGCTTCAGAACATGAAATTTTAACCTCCCACTATAGCAGAAAGGGTCTTTCTAGTAGGTGCACATCAAATCTAAGCTCTCTGAAGTGTTTTTCGAAAGTTATCAACACTTTTATGTTTGGCGTTCCGAAACCCACCTTATCTCAGGCTGAAAAGCGTTTTTGTGCATTGTGCCATAACTTTTCAGGGAAGCTTCAGAACATGAAATTTTAACCTCCCACTATAGCAGAAAGGGTCTTTCTAGTAGTTGCATATCAAATCTAAACTGTCTGAAGTGTTTTTCCAAAGTTATTAACACTTTTATGTTTGGCGTTCCGAAACCCACCTTATCTCAGGCTGAAAAGCGTTTTTGTGCATTGTGCCATAACTTTTCAGGGAAGCTTCAGAACATGAAATTTTAACCTCCCACTATAGCAGAAAGGGTCTTTCTAGTAGTTGCACATCAAATCTAAACTGTCTGAAGTGTTTTTCAAAAGTTATCAACACTTTTATGTTTGGCGTTCCGAAACCCACCTTATCTCAAGCTGAAAAGCGTTTTTGTGCATTGTGCCATAACTTTTCAGGAAAGCTTCAGAACATGAAATTTTAACCTCCCACTATAGCAGAAAGGGTCTTTCTAGTAGTTGCACATCAAATCTAAACTGTCTGAAGTGTTTTTCCAAAGTTATCAACACTTTTATGTTTGGCGTTCCGAAACCCACCTTATCTCAGGCTGAAAAGCGTTTTTGTGCATTGTGCCATAACTTTTCAGGGAAGCTTCAGAACATGAAATTTTAACCTCCCACTATAGCAGAAAGGGTCTTTCTAGTAGTTGCACATCAAATCTAAACTGTCTGAAGTGTTTTTCCAAAGTTATTAACACTTTTATGTTTGGCGTTCCCAAACCCACCTTATCTCAGGCTGAAAAGCGTTTTTGTGCATTGTGCCATAACTTTTCAGGGAAGCTTCAGAACATGAAATTTTAACCTCCCACTATAGCAGAAAGGGTCTTTCTAGTAGGTGCACATCAAATCTAAGCTCTCTGAAGTGTTTTTCGAAAGTTATCAACACTTTTATGTTTGGCGTTCCGAAACCCACCTTATCTCAGGCTGAAAAGCGTTTTTGTGCATTGTGCCATAACTTTTCAGGGAAGCTTCAGAACATGAAATTTTAACCTCCCACTATAGCAGAAAGGGTCTTTCTAGTAGTTGCACATCAAATCTAAACTGTCTGAAGTGTTTTTCCAAAGTTATTAACACTTTTATGTTTGGCGTTCCGAAACCCACCTTATCTCAGGCTGAAAAGCGTTTTTGTGCATTGTGCCATAACTTTTCAGGGAAGCTTCAGAACATGAAATTTTAACCTCCCACTATAGCAGAAAGGGTCTTTCTAGTAGTTGCACATCAAATCTAAACTGTCTGGAGTGTTTTTCAAAAGTTATCAACACTTTTATGTTTGGCGTTCCGAAACCCACCTTATCTCAGGCTGAAAAGCGTTTTTGTGCATTGTGCCATAACTTTTCAGGAAAGCTTCAGAACATGAAATTTTAACCTCCCACTATAGCAGAAAGGGTCTTTCTAGTAGTTGCACATCAAATCTAAACTGTCTGAAGTGTTTTTCCAAAGTTATCAACACTTTTATGTTTGGCGTTCCGAAACCCACCTTGTCTCAGGCTGAAAAGCGTTTTTGTGCATTGTGCCATAACTTTTCAGGGAAGCTTCAGAACATGAAATTTTAACCTCCCACTATAGCAGAAAGGGTCTTTCTAGTAGTTGCACATCAAATCTAAACTGTCTGAAGTGTTTTTCCAAAGTTATTAACACTTTTATGTTTGGCGTTCCCAAACCCACCTTATCTCAGGGTGAAAAGCGTTTTTGTGCATTGTGCCATAACTTTTCAGGGAAGCTTCAGAACATGAAATTTTAACCTCCCACTATAGCAGAAAGGGTCTTTCTAGTAGTTGCACATCAAATCTAAGCTGTCTGAAGTGTTTTTCAAAAGTTATCAACACTTTTATGTTTGGCGTTCCGAAACCCACCTTATCTCAGGCTGAAAAGCGTTTTTGTGCATTGTGCCATAACTTTTCAGGAAAGCTTCAGAACATGAAATTTTAACCTCCCACTATCGCAGAAAGGGTCTTTCTAGTAGTTGCACATCAAATCTAAACTGTCTGAAGTGTTTTTCCAAAGTTATCAACACTTTTATGTTTGGCGTTCCGAAACCCACCTTATCTCAGGCTGAAAAGCGTTTTTACGCATTGTGCCATAACTTTTCAGGGAAGCTTCAGAACATGAAATTTTAACCTCCCACTATAGCAGAAAGGGTCTTTCTAGTAGGTGCACATCAAATCTAAGCTCTCTGACGTGTTTTTCGATAGTTATCAACACTTTTATGTTTGGCGTTCCGAAACCCACCTTATCTCAGGCTGAAAAGCGTTTTTGTGCATTGTGCCATAACTTTTCAGGGAAGCTTCAGAACATGAAATTTTAACCTCCCACTATAGCAGAAAGGGTCTTTCTAGTAGTTGCACATCAAATCTAAACTGTCTGAAGTGTTTTTCCAAAGTTATTAACACTTTTATGTTTGGCGTTCCGAAACCCACCTTATCTCAGGCTGAAAAGCGTTTTTGTGCATTGTGCCATAACTTTTCAGGGAAGCTTCAGAACATGAAATTTTAACCTCCCACTATAGCAGAAAGGGTCTTTCTAGTAGTTGCACATCAAATCTAAACTGTCTGAAGTGTTTTTCCAAAGTTATCAACACTTTTATGTTTGGCGTTCCGAAACCCACCTTATCTCAGGCTGAAAAGCGTTTTTGTGCATTGTGCCATAACTTTTCAGGGAAGCTTCAGAACATGAAATTTTAACCTCCCACTATAGCAGAAAGGGTCTTTCTAGTAGGTGCACATCAAATCTAAGCTCTCTGAAGTGTTTTTCGAAAGTTATCAACACTTTTATGTTTGGCGTTCCGAAACCCACCTTATCTCAGGCTGAAAAGCGTTTTTGTGCATTGTGCCATAACTTTTCAGGGAAGCTTCAGAACATGAAATTTTAACCTCCCACTATAGCAGAAAGGGTCTTTCTAGTAGTTGCACATCAAATCTAAACTGTCTGAAGTGTTTTTCCAAAGTTATTAACACTTTTATGTTTGGCGTTCCGAAACCCACCTTATCTCAGGCTGAAAAGCGTTTTTGTGCATTGTGCCATAACTTTTCAGGGAAGCTTCAGAACATGAAATTTTAACCTCCCACTATAGCAGAAAGGGTCTTTCTAGTAGTTGCACATCAAATCTAAACTGTCTGAAGTGTTTTTCAAAAGTTATCAACACTTTTATGTTTGGCGTTCCGAAACCCACCTTATCTCAGGCTGAAAAGCGTTTTTGTGCATTGTGCCATAACTTTTCAGGAAAGCTTCAGAACATGAAATTTTAACCTCCCACTATAGCAGAAAGGGTCTTTCTAGTAGTTGCACATCAAATCTAAACTGTCTGAAGTGTTTTTCCAAAGTTATCAACACTTTTATGTTTGGCGTTCCGAAACCCACCTTATCTCAGGCTGAAAAGCGTTTTTGTGCATTGTGCCATAACTTTTCAGGGAAGCTTCAGAACATGAAATTTTAACCTCCCACTATAGCAGAAAGGGTCTTTCTAGTAGTTGCACATCAAATCTAAACTGTCTGAAGTGTTTTTCCAAAGTTATTAACACTTTTATGTTTGGCGTTCCCAAACCCACCTTATCTCAGGCTGAAAAGCGTTTTTGTGCATTGTGCCATAACTTTTCAGGGAAGCTTCAGAACATGAAATTTTAACCTCCCACTATAGCAGAAAGGGTATTTCTAGTAGTTGCACATCAAATCTAAACTGTCTGAAGTGTTTTTCCAAAGTTATCAACACTTTTATGTTTGGCGTTCCGAAACCCACCTTATCTCAGGCTGAAAAGCGTTTTTACGCATTGTGCCATAACTTTTCAGGGAAGCTTCAGAACATGAAATTTTAACCTCCCACTATAGCAGAAAGGGTCTTTCTCGTAGGTGCACATCAAATCTAAGCTCTCTGAAGTGTTTTTCGAAAGTTATCAACACTTTTATGTTTGGCGTTCCGAAACCCACCTTATCTCAGGCTGAAGAGCGTTTTTGTGCATTGTGCCATAACTTTTCAGGGAAGCTTCAGAACATGAAATTTTAACCTCCCACTATAGCAGAAAGGGTCTTTCTAGTAGTTGCACATCAAATCTAAGCTGTCTGAAGTGTTTTTCAAAAGTTATCAACACTTTTATGTTTGGCGTTCCGAAACCCACCTTATCTCAGGCTGAAAAGCGTTTTTGTGCATTGTGCCATAACTTTTCAGGAAAGCTTCAGAACATGAAATTTTAACCTCCCACTATAGCAGAAAGGGTCTTTCTAGTAGTTGCACATCAAATCTAAACTGTCTGAAGTGTTTTTCCAAAGTTATCAACACTTTTATGTTTGGCGTTCCGAAACCCACCTTATCTCAGGCTGAAAAGCGTTTTTGTGCATTGTGCCATAACTTTTCAGGGAAGCTTCAGAACATGAAATTTTAACCTCCCACTATAGCAGAAAGGGTCTTTCTAGTAGTTGCACATCAAATCTAAGCTGTCTGAAGTGTTTTTCAAAAGTTATCAACACTTTTATGTTTGGCGTTCCGAAACCCACCTTATCTCAGGCTGAAAAGCGTTTTTGTGCATTGTGCCATAACTTTTCAGGAAAGCTTCAGAACATGAAATTTTAACCTCCCAATATAGCAGAAAGGGTCTTTCTAGTAGGTGCACATCAAATCTAAACTGTCTGAAGTGTTTTTCCAAAGTTATTAACACTTTTATGTTTGGCGTTCCGAAACCCACCTTATCTCAGGCTGAAAAGCGTTTTTGTGCATTGTGCCATAACTTTTCAGGGAAGCTTCAGAACATGAAATTTTAACCTCCCACTATAGCAGAAAGGGTCTTTCTAGTAGTTGCACATCAAATCTAAACTGTCTGAAGTGTTTTTCCAAAGTTATCAACACTTTTATGTTTGGCGTTCCGAAACCCACCTTATCTCAGGCTGAAAAGCGTTTTTAAGCATTGTGCCATAACTTTTCAGGGAAGCTTCAGAACATGAAATTTTAACCTCCCACTATAGCAGAAAGGGTCTTTCTAGTAGGTGCACATCAAATCTAAGCTCTCTGAAGTGTTTTTCGAAAGTTATCAACACTTTTATGTTTGGCGTTCCGAAACCCACCTTATCTCAGGCTGAAAAGCGTTCTTGTGCATTGTGCCATAACTTTTCAGGGAAGCTTCAGAACATGAAATTTTAACCTCCCACTATAGCAGAAAGGGTCTTTCTAGTAGTTGCACATCAAATCTAAACTGTCTGAAGTGTTTTTCCAAAGTTATTAACACTTTTATGTTTGGCGTTCCGAAACCCACCTTATCTCAGGCTGAAAAGCGTTTTTGTGCATTGTGCCATAACTTTTCAGGGAAGCTTCAGAACATGAAATTTTAACCTCCCACTATAGCAGAAAGAGTGTTTCTAGTAGTTGCACATCAAATCTAAGCTGTCTGAAGTGTTTTTCAAAAGTTATCAACACTTTTATGTTTGGCGTTCCGAAACCCACCTTATCTCAGGCTGAAAAGCGTTTTTGTGCATTGTGCCATAACTTTTCAGGAAAGCTTCAGAACATGAAATTTTAACCTCCCACTATAGCAGAAAGGGTCTTTCTAGTAGTTGCACATCAAATCTAAACTGTCTGAAGTGTTTTTCCAAAGTTATCAACACTTTTATGTTTGGCGTTCCGAAACCCACCTTATCTCAGGGTGAAAAGCGTTTTTGTGCATTGTGCCATAACTTTTCAGGAAAGCTTCAGAACATGAAATTTTAACCTCCCACTATAGCAGAAAGGGTCTTTCTAGTAGTTGCACATCAAATCTAAACTGTCTGAAGTGTTTTTCCAAAGTTATCAACACTTTTATGTTTGGCGTTCCGAAACCCACCTTATCTCAGGCTGAAAAGCGTTTTTGTGCATTGTGCCATAACTTTTCAGGGAAGCTTCAGAACATGAAATTTTAACCTCCCACTATAGCAGAAAGGGTCTTTCTAGTAGTTGCACATCAAATCTAAACTGTCTGAAGTGTTTTTCCAAAGTTATCAACACTTTTATGTTTGGCGTTCCGAAACCCACCTTATCTCAGGCTGAAAAGCGTTTTTGTGCATTGTGCCATAACTTTTCAGGGAAGCTTCAGAACATGAAATTTTAACCTTCCACTATAGCAGAAAGGGTCTTTCTAGTAGTTGCACATCAAATCTAAACTGTCTGAAGTGTTTTTCCAAAGTTATCAACACTTTTATGTTTGGCGTTCCGAAACCCACCTTATCTCAGGCTGAAAAGCGTTTTTGTGCATTGTGCCATAACTTTTCAGGGAAGCTTCAGAACATGAAATTTTAACCTCCCACTATAGCAGAAAGGATCTTTCTAGTAGGTGCACATCAAATCTAAGCTCTCTGAAGTGTTTTTCGAAAGTTATCAACACTTTTATGTTTGGCGTTCCGAAACCCACCTTATCTCAGGCTGAAAAGCGTTCTTGTGCATTGTGCCATAACTTTTCAGGGAAGCTTCAGAACATGAAATTTTAACCTCCCACTATAGCAGAAAGGGTCTTTCTAGTAGTTGCACATCAAATCTAAACTGTCTGAAGTGTTTTTCCAAAGTTATTAACACTTTTATGTTTGGCGTTCCGAAACCCACCTTATCTCAGGCTGAAAAGCGTTTTTGTGCATTGTGCCATAACTTTTCAGGGAAGCTTCAGAACATGAAATTTTAACCTCCCACTATAGCAGAAAGAGTGTTTCTAGTAGTTGCACATCAAATCTAAGCTGTCTGAAGTGTTTTTCAAAAGTTATCAACACTTTTATGTTTGGCGTTCCGAAACCCACCTTATCTCAGGCTGAAAAGCGTTTTTGTGCATTGTGCCATAACTTTTCAGGAAAGCTTCAGAACATGAAATTTTAACCTCCCACTATAGCAGAAAGGGTCTTTCTAGTAGTTGCACATCAAATCTAAACTGTCTGAAGTGTTTTTCCAAAGTTATCAACACTTTTATGTTTGGCGTTCCGAAACCCACCTTATCTCAGGGTGAAAAGCGTTTTTGTGCATTGTGCCATAACTTTTCAGGAAAGCTTCAGAACATGAAATTTTAACCTCCCACTATAGCAGAAAGGGTCTTTCTAGTAGTTGCACATCAAATCTAAACTGTCTGAAGTGTTTTTCCAAAGTTATCAACACTTTTATGTTTGGCGTTCCGAAACCCACCTTATCTCAGGCTGAAAAGCGTTTTTGTGCATTGTGCCATAACTTTTCAGGGAAGCTTCAGAACATGAAATTTTAACCTCCCACTATAGCAGAAAGGGTCTTTCTAGTAGTTGCACATCAAATCTAAACTGTCTGAAGTGTTTTTCCAAAGTTATCAACACTTTTATGTTTGGCTTCCGAAACCCACCTTATCTCAGGCTGAAAAGCGTTTTTGTGCATTGTGCCATAACTTTTCAGGGAAGCTTCAGAACATGAAATTTTAACCTTCCACTATAGCAGAAAGGGTCTTTCTAGTAGTTGCACATCAAATCTAAACTGTCTGAAGTGTTTTTCCAAAGTTATCAACACTTTTATGTTTGGCGTTCCGAAACCCACCTTATCTCAGGCTGAAAAGCGTTTTTGTGCATTGTGCCATAACTTTTCAGGGAAGCTTCAGAACATGAAATTTTAACCTCCCACTATAGCAGAAAGGGTCTTTCTAGTAGTTGCACATCAAATCTAAACTGTCTGAAGTGTTTTTCCAAAGTTATTAACACTTTTATGTTTGGCGTTCCGAAACCCACCTTATCTCAGGCTGAAAAGCGTTTTTGTGCATTGTGCCATAACTTTTCAGGGAAGCTTCAGAACATGAAATTTTAACCTCCCACTATAGCAGAAAGGGTCTTTCTAGTAGTTGCACATCAAATCTAAACTGTCTGAAGTGTTTTTCCAAAGTTAGCAACACTTTTATGTTTGGCGTTCCGAAACCCACCTTATCTCAGGCTGAAAAGCGTTTTTACGCATTGTGCCATAACTTTTCAGGGAAGCTTCAGAACATGAAATTTTAACCTCCCACTATAGCAGAAAGGGTCTTTCTAGTAGGTGCACATCAAATCTAAGCTCTCTGAAGTGTTTTTCGAAAGTTATCAACACTTTTATGTTTGGCGTTCCGAAACCCACCTAATCTCAGGCTGAAAAGCGTTTTTGTGCATTGTGCCATAACTTTTCAGGGAAGCTTCAGAACATGAAATTTTAACCTCCCACTATAGCAGAAAGGGTCTTTCTAGTAGTTGCACATCAAATCTAAGCTGTCTGAAGTGTTTTTCAAAAGTTATCAACACTTTTATGTTTGGCGTTCCGAAACCCACCTTATCTCAGGCTGAAAAGCGTTTTTGTGCATTGTGCCATAACTTTTCAGGAAAGCTTCAGAACATGAAATTTTAACCTCCCACTATAGCAGAAAGGGTCTTTCTAGTAGTTGCACATCAAATCTAAACTGTCTGAAGTGTTTTTCCAAAGTTATCAACACTTTTATGTTTGGCGTTCCGAAACCCACCTTATCTCAGGCTGAAAAGCGTTTTTACGCATTGTGCCATAACTTTTCAGGGAAGCTTCAGAACATGAAATTTTAACCTCCCACTATAGCAGAAAGGGTCTTTCTAGTAGTTGCACATCAAATCTAAACTGTCTGAAGTGTTTTTCCAAAGTTATCAACACTTTTATGTTTGGCGTTCCGAAACCCTCCTTATCTCAGGCTGAAAAGCGTTTTTGTGCATTGTGCCATAACTTTTCAGGAAAGCTTCAGAACATGAAATTTTAACCTCCCACTATAGCAGAAAGGGTCTTTCTAGTAGTTGCACATCAAATCTAAACTGTCTGAAGTGTTTTTCCAAAGTTATCAACAGTTTTATGTTTGGCGTTCCGAAACCCACCTTATCTCAGGCTGAAAAGCGTTTTTGTGCATTGTGCCATAACTTTTCAGGGAAGCTTCAGAACATGAAATTTTAACCTCCCACTATAGCAGAAAGGGTCTTTCTAGTAGTTGCACATCAAATCTAAGCTGTCTGAAGTGTTTTTCAAAAGTTATCAACACTTTTATGTTTGGCGTTCCGAAACCCACCTTATCTCAGGCTGAAAAGCGTTTTTGTGCATTGTGCCATAACTTTTCAGGAAAGCTTCAGAACATGAAATTTTAACCTCCCACTATAGCAGAAAGGGTCTTTCTAGTAGTTGCACATCAAATCTAAGCTCTCTGAAGTGTTTTTCGAAAGTTATCAACACTTTTATGTTTGGCGTTCCGAAACCCACCTTATCTCAGGCTGAAAAGCGTTTTTGTGCATTGTGCCATAACTTTTCAGGGAAGCTTCAGAACATGAAATTTTAACCACCCACTATAGCAGAAAGGGTCTTTCTAGTAGTTGCACATCAAATCTAAACTGTCTGAAGTGTTTTTCCAAAGTTATTAACACTTTTATGTTTGGCGTTCCGAAACCCACCTTATCTCAGGCTGAAAAGCGTTTTTGTGCATTGTGCCATAACTTTTCAGGAAAGCTTCAGAACATGAAATTTTAACCTCCCACTATAGCAGAAAGGGTCTTTCTAGTAGTTGCACATCAAATCTAAACTGTCTGAAGTGTTTTTCCAAAGTTATCAACACTTTTATGTTTGGCGTTCCGAAACCCACCTTATCTCAGGCTGAAAAGCGTTTTTGTGCATTGTGCCATAACTTTTCAGGGAAGCTTCAGAACATGAAATTTTAACCTCCCACTATAGCAGAAAGGGTCTTTCTAGTAGTTGCACATCAAATCTAAGCTGTCTGAAGTGTTTTTCAAAAGTTATCAACACTTTTATGTTTGGCGTTCCGAAACCCACCTTATCTCAGGCTGAAAAGCGTTTTTGTGCATTGTGCCATAACTTTTCAGGAAAGCTTCAGAACATGAAATTTTAACCTCCCACTATAGCAGAAAGGGTCTTTCTAGTAGTTGCACATCAAATCTAAACTGTCTGAAGTGTTTTTCCAAAGTTATCAACACTTTTATGTTTGGCGTTCCGAAACCCACCTTATCTCAGGCTGAAAAGCGTTTTTACGCATTGTGCCATAACTTTTCAGGGAAGCTTCAGAACATGAAATTTTAACCTCCCACTATAGCAGAAAGGGTCTTTCTAGTAGGTGCACATCAAATCTAAGCTCTCTGAAGTGTTTTTCGAAAGTTATCAACACTTTTATGTTTGGCGTTCCGAAACCCACCTTATCTCAGGCTGAAAAGCGTTCTTGTGCATTGTGCCATAACTTTTCAGGGAAGCTTCAGAACATGAAATTTTAACCTCCCACTATAGCAGAAAGGGTCTTTCTAGTAGTTGCACATCAAATCTAAACTGTCTGAAGTGTTTTTCCAAAGTTATTAACACTTTTATGTTTGGCGTTCCGAAACCCACCTTATCTCAGGCTGAAAAGCGTTTTTGTGCATTGTGCCATAACTTTTCAGGGAAGCTTCAGAACATGAAATTTTAACCTCCCACTATAGCAGAAAGAGTGTTTCTAGTAGTTGCACATCAAATCTAAGCTGTCTGAAGTGTTTTTCAAAAGTTATCAACACTTTTATGTTTGGCGTTCCGAAACCCACCTTATCTCAGGCTGAAAAGCGTTTTTGTGCATTGTGCCATAACTTTTCAGGAAAGCTTCAGAACATGAAATTTTATCCTCCCACTATAGCAGAAAGGGTCTTTCTAGTAGTTGCACATCAAATCTAAACTGTCTGAAGTGTTTTTCCAAAGTTATCAACACTTTTATGTTTGGCGTTCCGAAACCCACCTTATCTCAGGGTGAAAAGCGTTTTTGTGCATTGTGCCATAACTTTTCAGGAAAGCTTCAGAACATGAAATTTTAACCTCCCACTATAGCAGAAAGGGTCTTTCTAGTAGTTGCACATCAAATCTAAACTGTCTGAAGTGTTTTTCCAAAGTTATCAACACTTTTATGTTTGGCGTTCCGAAACCCACCTTATCTCAGGCTGAAAAGCGTTTTTGTGCATTGTACCATAACTTTTCAGGGAAGCTTCAGAACATGAAATTTTAACCTCCCACTATAGCAGAAAGGGTCTTTCTAGTAGTTGCACATCAAATCTAAACTGTCTGAAGTGTTTTTCCAAAGTTATCAACACTTTTATGTTTGGCGTTCCGAAACCCACCTTATCTCAGGCTGAAAAGCGTTTTTGTGCATTGTGCCATAACTTTTCAGGGAAGCTTCAGAACATGAAATTTTAACCTTCCACTATAGCAGAAAGGGTCTTTCTAGTAGTTGCACATCAAATCTAAACTGTCTGAAGTGTTTTTCCAAAGTTATCAACACTTTTATGTTTGGCGTTCCGAAACCCACCTTATCTCAGGCTGAAAAGCGTTTTTGTGCATTGTGCCATAACTTTTCAGGGAAGCTTCAGAACATGAAATTTTAACCTCCCACTATAGCAGAAAGGGTCTTTCTAGTAGTTGCACATCAAATCTAAACTGTCTGAAGTGTTTTTCCAAAGTTATTAACACTTTTATGTTTGGCGTTCCGAAACCCACCTTATCTCAGGCTGAAAAGCGTTTTTGTGCATTGTGCCATAACTTTTCAGGGAAGCTTCAGAACATGAAATTTTAACCTCCCACTATAGCAGAAAGGGTCTTTCTAGTAGTTGCACATCAAATCTAAACTGTCTGAAGTGTTTTTCCAAAGTTATCAACACTTTTATGTTTGGCGTTCCGAAACCCACCTTATCTCAGGCTGAAAAGCGTTTTTGTGCATTGTGCCATAACTTTTCAGGAAAGCTTCAGAACATGAAATTTTAACCTCCCACTATAGCAGAAAGGGTCTTTCTAGTAGTTGCACATCAAATCTAAACTGTCTGAAGTGTTTTTCCAAAGTTATCAACACTTTTATGTTTGGCGTTCCGAAACCCACCTTATCTCAGGCTGAAAAGCGTTTTTACGCATTGTGCCATAACTTTTCAGGGAAGCTTCAGAACATGAAATTTTAACCTCCCACTATAGCAGAAAGGGTCTTTCTAGTAGGTGCACATCAAATCTAAGCTCTCTGAAGTGTTTTTCGAAAGTTATCAACACTTTTATGTTTGGCGTTCCGAAACCCACCTTATCTCAGGCTGAAAAGCGTTTTTGTGCATTGTGCCATAACTTTTCAGGGAAGCTTCAGAACATGAAATTTTAACCTCCCACTATAGCAGAAAGGGTCTTTCTAGTAGTTGCACATCAAATCTAAACTGTCTGAAGTGTTTTTCCAAAGTTATTAACACTTTTATGTTTGGCGTTCCGAAACCCACCTTATCTCAGGCTGAAAAGCGTTTTTGTGCATTGTGCCATAACTTTTCAGGGAAGCTTCAGAACATGAAATTTTAACCTCCCACTATAGCAGAAAGGGTCTTTCTAGTAGTTGCACATCAAATCTAAACTGTCTGAAGTGTTTTTCCAAAGTTATCAACACTTTTATGTTTGGCGTTCCGAAACCCACCTTATCTCAGGCTGAAAAGCGTTTTTGTGCATTGTGCCATAACTTTTCAGGGAAGCTTCAGAACATGAAATTTTAACCTCCCACTATAGCAGAAAGGGTCTTTCTAGTAGTTGCACATCAAATCTAAACTGTCTGAAGTGTTTTTCAAAAGTTATCAACACTTTTATGTTTGGCGTTCCGAAACCCTCCTTATCTCAGGCTGAAAAGCGTTTTTGTGCATTGTGCCATAACTTTTCAGGAAAGCTTCAGAACATGAAATTTTAACCTCCCACTATAGCAGAAAGGGTCTTTCTAGTAGTTGCACATCAAATCTAAACTGTCTGAAGTGTTTTTCCAAAGTTATCAACACTTTTATGTTTGGCGTTCCGAAACCCACCTTATCTCAGGCTGAAAAGCGTTTTTGTGCATTGTGCCATAACTTTTCAGGGAAGCTTCAGAACATGAAATTTTAACCTCCCACTATAGCAGAAAGGGTCTTTCTAGTAGTTGCACATCAAATCTAAGCTGTCTGAAGTGTTTTTCAAAAGTTATCAACACTTTTATGTTTGGCGTTCCGAAACCCACCTTATCTCAGGCTGAAAAGCGTTTTTGTGCATTGTGCCATAACTTTTCAGGAAAGCTTCAGAACATGAAATTTTAACCTCCCACTATAGCAGAAAGGGTCTTTCTAGTAGTTGCACATCAAATCTAAACTGTCTGAAGTGTTTTTCCAAAGTTATCAACACTTTTATGTTTGGCGTTCCGAAACCCACCTTATCTCAGGCTGAAAAGCGTTTTTACGCATTGTGCCATAACTTTTCAGGGAAGCTTCAGAACATGAAATTTTAACCTCCCACTATAGCAGAAAGGGTCTTTCTAGGAGTTGCACATCAAATCTAAGCTCTCTGAAGTGTTTTTCGAAAGTTATCAACACTTTTATGTTTGGCGTTCCGAAACCCACCTTATCTCAGGCTGAAAAGCGTTTTTGTGCATTGTGCCATAACTTTTCAGGGAAGCTTCAGAACATGAAATTTTAACCACCCACTATAGCAGAAAGGGTCTTTCTAGTAGTTGCACATCAAATCTAAACTGTCTGAAGTGTTTTTCCAAAGTTATTAACACTTTTATGTTTGGCGTTCCGAAACCCACCTTATCTCAGGCTGAAAAGCGTTTTTGTGCATTGTGCCATAACTTTTCAGGAAAGCTTCAGAACATGAAATTTTAACCTCCCACTATAGCAGAAAGGGTCTTTCTAGTAGTTGCACATCAAATCTAAACTGTCTGAAGTGTTTTTCCAAAGTTATCAACACTTTTATGTTTGGCGTTCCGAAACCCACCTTATCTCAGGCTGAAAAGCGTTTTTACGCATTGTGCCATAACTTTTCAGGGAAGCTTCAGAACATGAAATTTTAACCTCCCACTATAGCAGAAAGGGTCTTTCTAGTAGTTGCACATCAAATCTAAGCTCTCTGAAGTGTTTTTCGAAAGTTATCAACACTTTTATGTTTGGCGTTCCGAAACCCACCTTATCTCAGGCTGAAAAGCGTTTTTGTGCATTGTGCCATAACTTTTCAGGAAAGCTTCAGAACATGAAATTTTAACCTCCCACTATAGCAGAAAGGGTCTTTCTAGTAGTTGCACATCAAATCTAAACTGTCTGAAGTGTTTTTCAAAAGTGATCAACACTTTTATGTTTGGCGTTCCGAAACCCACCTTATCTCAGGCTGAAAAGCGTTTTTGTGCATTGTGCCATAACTTTTCAGGGAAGCTTCAGAACATGAAATTTTAACCTCCCACTATAGCAGAAAGGGTCTTTCTAGTAGTTGCACATCAAATCTAAACTGTCTGAAGTGTTTTTCCAAAGTTATTAACACTTTTATGTTTGTCGTTCCGAAACCCACCTTATCTCAGGCTGAAAAGCGTTTTTGTGCATTGTGCCATAACTTTTCAGGGAAGCTTCAGAACATGAAATTTTAACCTCCCACTATAGCAGAAAGGGTCTTTCTAGTAGTTGCACATCAAATCTAAACTGTCTGAAGTGTTTTTCAAAAGTTATCAACACTTTTATGTTTGGCGTTCCGAAACCCACCTTATCTCAGGCTGAAAAGCGTTTTTGTGCATTGTGCCATAACTTTTCAGGGAAGCTTCAGAACATGAAATTTTAACCTCCCACTATAGCAGAAAGGGTCTTTCTAGTAGGTGCACATCAAATCTAAGCTCTCTGAAGTGTTTTTCGAAAGTTATCAACACTTTTATGTTTGGCGTTCCGAAACCCACCTTATCTCAGGCTGAAAAGCGTTTTTGTGCATTGTGCCATAACTTTTCAGGGAAGCTTCAGAACATGAAATTTTAACCTCCCACTATAGCAGAAAGGGTCTTTCTAGTAGTTGCACATCAAATCTAAACTGTCTGAAGTGTTTTTCCAAAGTTATCAACACTTTTATGTTTGGCGTTCCGAAACCCACCTTATCTCAGGCTGAAAAGCGTTTTTGTGCATTGTGCCATAACTTTTCAGGAAAGCTTCAGAACATGAAATTTTAACCTCCCACTATAGCAGAAAGGGTCTTTCTAGTAGTTGCACATCAAATCTAAACTGTCTGAAGTGTTTTTCCAAAGTTATCAACACTTTTATGTTTGGCGTTCCGAAACCCACCTTATCTCAGGCTGAAAAGCGTTTTTACGCATTGTGCCATAACTTTTCAGGGAAGCTTCAGAACATGAAATTTTAACCTCCCACTATAGCAGAAAGGGTCTTTCTAGTAGGTGCACATCAAATCTAAGCTGTCTGAAGTGTTTTTCGAAAGTTATCAACACTTTTATGTTTGGCGTTCCGAAACCCACCTTATCTCAGGCTGAAAAGCATTTTTGTGCATTGTGCCATAACTTTTCAGGGAAGCTTCAGAACATGAAATTTTAACCTCCCACTATAGCAGAAAGGGTCTTTCTAGTAGTTGCACATCAAATCTAAGCTGTCTGAAGTGTTTTTCAAAAGTTATCAACACTTTTATGTTTGGCGTTCCGAAACCCACCTTATCTCAGGCTGAAAAGCGTTTTTGTGCATTGTGCCATAACTTTTCAGGAAAGCTTCAGAACATGAAATTTTAACCTCCCACTATAGCAGAAAGGGTCTTTCTAGTAGTTGCACATCAAATCTAAGCTGTCTGAAGTGTTTTTCAAAAGTTATCAACACTTTTATGTTTGGCGTTCCGAAACCCACCTTATCTCAGGCTGAAAAGCGTTTTTGTGCATTGTGCCATAACTTTTCAGGAAAGCTTCAGAACATGAAATTTTAACCTCCCACTATAGCAGAAAGGGTCTTTCTAGTATATGCACATCAAATCTAAACTGTCTGAAGTGTTTTTCCAAAGTTATCAACACTTTTATGTTTGGCGTTCCGAAACCCACCTTATCTCAGGCTGAAAAGCGTTTTTGTGCATTGTGCCATAACTTTTCAGGGAAGCTTCAGAACATGAAAATTTAACCTCCCACTATAGCAGAAAGGGTCTTTCTTGTAGTTGCACATCAAATCTAAACTGTCTGAAGTGTTTTTCCAAAGTTATCAACACTTTTATGTTTGGCGTTCCGAAACCCACCTTATCTCAGGCTGAAAAGCGTTTTTACGCATTGTGCCATAACTTTTCAGGGAAGCTTCAGAACATGAAATTTTAACCTCCCACTATAGCAGAAAGGGTCTTTCTAGTAGGTGCACATCAAATCTAAGCTGTCTGAAGTGTTTTTCGAAAGTTATCAACACTTTTATGTTTGGCGTTCCGAAACCCACCTTATCTCAGGCTGAAAAGCGTTTTTGTGCATTGTGCCATAACTTTTCAGGGAAGCTTCAGAACATGAAATTTTAACCTCCCACTATAGCAGAAAGGGTCTTTCTAGTAGTTGCACATCAAATCTAAGCTGTCTGAAGTGTTTTTCAAAAGTTATCAACACTTTTATGTTTGGCGTTCCGAAACCCACCTTATCTCAGGCTGAAAAGCGTTTTTGTGCATTGTGCCATAACTTTTCAGGAAAGCTTCAGAACATGAAATTTTAACCTCCCACTATAGCAGAAAGGGTCTTTCTAGTAGTTGCACATCAAATCTAAACTGTCTGAAGTGTTTTTCCAAAGTTATCAACACTTTTATGTTTGGCGTTCCGAAACACACCTTATCTCAGGCTGAAAAGCGTTTTTACGCATTGTGCCATAACTTTTCAGGGAAGCTTCAGAACATGAAATTTTAACCTCCCACTATAGCAGAAAGGGTCTTTCTAGTAGGTGCACATCAAATCTAAGCTCTCTGAAGTGTTTTTCGAAAGTTATCAACACTTTTATGTTTGGCGTTCCGAAACCCACCTTATCTCAGGCTGAAAAGCGTTTTTGTGCATTGTGCCATAACTTTTCAGGGAAGCTTCAGAACATGAAATTTTAACCTCCCACTATAGCAGAAAGGGTCTTTCTAGTAGTTGCACATCAAATCTAAACTGTCTGAAGTGTTTTTCCAAAGTTATTAACACTTTTATGTTTGGCGTTCCGAAACCCACCTTATCTCAGGCTGAAAAGCGTTTTTGTGCATTGTGCCATAACTTTTCAGGGAAGCTTCAGAACATGAAATTTTAACCTCCCACTATAGCAGAAAGGGTCTTTCTAGTAGTTGCACATCAAATCTAAGCTGTCTGAAGTGTTTTTCAAAAGTTATCAACACTTTTATGTTTGGCGTTCCGAAACCCACCTTATCTCAGGCTGAAAAGCGTTTTTGTGCATTGTGCCATAACTTTTCAGGAAAGCTTCAGAACATGAAATTTTAACCTCCCACTATAGCAGAAAGGGTCTTTCTAGTAGTTGCACATCAAATCTAAACTGTCTGAAGTGTTTTTCCAAAGTTATCAACACTTTTATGTTTGGCGTTCCGAAACCCACCTAATCTCAGGCTGAAAAGCGTTTTTGTGCATTGTGCCATAACTTTTCAGGGAAGCTTCAGAACATGAAATTTTAACCTCCCACTATAGCAGAAAGGGTCTTTCTAGTAGTTGCACATCAAATCTAAGCTGTCTGAAGTGTTTTTCAAAAGTTATCAACACTTTTATGTTTGGCGTTCCGAAACCCACCTTATCTCAGGCTGAAAAGCGTTTTTGTGCATTGTGCCATAACTTTTCAGGAAAGCTTCAGAACATGAAATTTTAACCTCCCACTATAGCAGAAAGGGTCTTTCTAGTAGTTGCACATCAAATCTAAACTGTCTGAAGTGTTTTTCCAAAGTTATCAACACTTTTATGTTTGGCTTTCCGAAACCCACCTTATCTCAGGCTGAAAAGCGTTTTTGTGCATTGTGCCATAACTTTTCAGGGAAGCTTCAGAACATGAAATTTTAACCTCCCACTATAGCAGAAAGGGTCTTTCTAGTAGGTGCACATCAAATCTAAGCTGTCTGAAGTGTTTTTCGAAAGTTATCAACACTTTTATGTTTGGCGTTCCGAAACCCACCTTATCTCAGGCTGAAAAGCATTTTTGTGCATTGTGCCATAACTTTTCAGGGAAGCTTCAGAACATGAAATTTTAACCTCCCACTATAGCAGAAAGGGTCTTTCTAGTAGTTGCACATCAAATCTAAGCTGTCTGAAGTGTTTTTCAAAAGTTATCAACAATTTTATGTTTGGCGTTCCGAAACCCACCTTATCTCAGGCTGAAAAGCGTTTTTGTGCATTGTGCCATAACTTTTCAGGAAAGCTTCAGAACATGAAATTTTAACCTCCCACTATAGCAGAAAGGGTCTTTCTAGTAGTTGCACATCAAATCTAAGCTGTCTGAAGTGTTTTTCAAAAGTTATCAACACTTTTATGTTTGGCGTTCCGAAACCCACCTTATCTCAGGCTGAAAAGCGTTTTTGTGCATTGTGCCATAACTTTTCAGGAAAGCTTCAGAACATGAAATTTTAACCTCCCACTATAGCAGAAAGGGTCTTTCTAGTAGTTGCACATCAAATCTAAACTGTCTGAAGTGTTTTTCCAAAGTTATCAACACTTTTATGTTTGGCGTTCCGAAACCCACCTTATCTCAGGCTGAAAAGCGTTTTTGTGCATTGTGCCATAACTTTTCAGGGAAGCTTCAGAACATGAAATTTTAACCTCCCACTATAGCAGAAAGGGTCTTTCTTGTAGTTGCACATCAAATCTAAACTGTCTGAAGTGTTTTTCCAAAGTTATCAACACTTTTATGTTTGGCGTTCCGAAACCCACCTTATCTCAGGCTGAAAAGCGTTTTTGTGCATTGTGCCATAACTTTTCAGGGAAGCTTCAGAACATGAAATTTTAACCTCCCACTATAGCAGAAAGGGTCTTTCTAGTAGTTGCACATCAAATCTAAGCTGTCTGAAGTGTTTTTCAAAAGTTATCAACACTTTTATGTTTGGCGTTCCGAAACCCACCTTATCTCAGGCTGAAAAGCGTTTTTGTGCATTGTGCCATAACTTTTCAGGAAAGCTTCAGAACATGAAATTTTAACCTCCCACTATAGCAGAAAGGGTCTTTCTAGTAGTTGCACATCAAATCTAAACTGTCTGAAGTGTTTTTCCAAAGTTATCAACACTTTTATGTTTGGCGTTCCGAAACACACCTTATCTCAGGCTGAAAAGCGTTTTTACGCATTGTGCCATAACTTTTCAGGGAAGCTTCAGAACATGAAATTTTAACCTCCCACTATAGCAGAAAGGGTCTTTCTAGTAGGTGCACATCAAATCTAAGCTCTCTGAAGTGTTTTTCGAAAGTTATCAACACTTTTATGTTTGGCGTTCCGAAACCCACCTTATCTCAGGCTGAAAAGCGTTTTTGTGCATTGTGCCATAACTTTTCAGGGAAGCTTCAGAACATGAAATTTTAACCTCCCACTATAGCAGAAAGGGTCTTTCTAGTAGTTGCACATCAAATCTAAACTGTCTGAAGTGTTTTTCCAAAGTTATTAACACTTTTATGTTTGGCGTTCCGAAACCCACTTTATCTCAGGCTGAAAAGCGTTTTTGTGCATTGTGCCATAACTTTTCAGGGAAGCTTCAGAACATGAAATTTTAACCTCCCACTATAGCAGAAAGGGTCTTTCTAGTAGTTGCACATCAAATCTAAGCTGTCTGAAGTGTTTTTCAAAAGTTATCAACACTTTTATGTTTGGCGTTCCGAAACCCACCTTATCTCAGGCTGAAAAGCGTTTTTGTGCATTGTGCCATAACTTTTCAGGAAAGCTTCAGAACATGAAATTTTAACCTCCCACTATAGCAGAAAGGTTCTTTCTAGTAGTTGCACATCAAATCTAAACTGTCTGAAGTGTTTTTCCAAAGTTATCAACACTTTTATGTTTGGCGTTCCGAAACCCACCTAATCTCAGGCTGAAAAGCGTTTTTGTGCATTGTGCCATAACTTTTCAGGGAAGCTTCAGAACATGAAATTTTAACCTCCCACTATAGCAGAAAGGGTCTTTCTAGTAGTTGCACATCAAATCTAAGCTGTCTGAAGTGTTTTTCAAAAGTTATCAACACTTTTATGTTTGGCGTTCCGAAACCCACCTTATCTCAGGCTGAAAAGCGTTTTTGTGCATTGTGCCATAACTTTTCAGGGAAGCTTCAGAACATGAAATTTTAACCTCCCACTATAGCAGAAAGGGTCTTTCTAGTAGGTGCACATCAAATCTAAGCTGTCTGAAGTGTTTTTCGAAAGTTATCAACACTTTTATGTTTGGCGTTCCGAAACCCACCTTATCTCAGGCTGAAAAGCATTTTTGTGCATTGTGCCATAACTTTTCAGGGAAGCTTCAGAACATGAAATTTTAACCTCCCACTATAGCAGAAAGGGTCTTTCTAGTAGTTGCACATCAAATCTAAGCTGTCTGAAGTGTTTTTGAAAAGTTATCAACACTTTTATGTTTGGCGTTCCGAAACCCACCTTATCTCAGGCTGAAAAGCGTTTTTGTGCATTGTGCCATAACTTTTCAGGAAAGCTTCAGAACATGAAATTTTAACCTCCCACTATAGCAGAAAGGGTCTTTCTAGTAGTTGCACATCAAATCTAAGCTGTCTGAAGTGTTTTTCAAAAGTTATCAACACTTTTATGTTTGGCGTTCCGAAACCCACCTTATCTCAGGCTGAAAAGCGTTTTTGTGCATTGTGCCATAACTTTTCAGGAAAGCTTCAGAACATGAAATTTTAACCTCCCACTATAGCAGAAAGGGTCTTTCTAGTAGTTGCACATCAAATCTAAACTGTCTGAAGTGTTTTTCCAAAGTTATCAACACTTTTATGTTTGGCGTTCCGAAACCCACCTTATCTCAGGCTGAAAAGCGTTTTTGTGCATTGTGCCATAACTTTTCAGGGAAGCTTCAGAACATGAAATTTTAACCTCCCACTATAGCAGAAAGGGTCTTTCTTGTAGTTGCACATCAAATCTAAACTGTCTGAAGTGTTTTTCCAAAGTTATCAACACTTTTATGTTTGGCGTTCCGAAACCCACCTTATCTCAGGCTGAAAAGCGTTTTTACGCATTGTGCCATAACTTTTCAGGGAAGCTTCAGAACATGAAATTTTAACCTCCCACTATAGCAGAAAGGGTCTTTCTAGTAGTTGCACATCAAATCTAAGCTGTCTGAAGTGTTTTTCAAAAGTTATCAACACTTTTATGTTTGGCGTTCCGAAACCCACCTTATCTCAGGCTGAAAAGCGTTTTTGTGCATTGTGCCATAACTTTTCAGGAAAGCTTCAGAACATGAAATTTTAACCTCCCACTATAGCAGAAAGGTTCTTTCTAGTAGTTGCACATCAAATCTAAACTGTCTGAAGTGTTTTTCCAAAGTTATCAACACTTTTATGTTTGGCGTTCCGAAACCCACCTAATCTCAGGCTGAAAAGCGTTTTTGTGCATTGTGCCATAACTTTTCAGGGAAGCTTCAGAACATGAAATTTTAACCTCCCACTATAGCAGAAAGGGTCTTTCTAGTAGTTGCACATCAAATCTAAGCTGTCTGAAGTGTTTTTCAAAAGTTATCAACACTTTTATGTTTGGCGTTCCGAAACCCACCTTATCTCAGGCTGAAAAGCGTTTTTGTGCATTGTGCCATAACTTTTCAGGGAAGCTTCAGAACATGAAATTTTAACCTCCCACTATAGCAGAAAGGGTCTTTCTAGTAGGTGCACATCAAATCTAAGCTGTCTGAAGTGTTTTTCGAAAGTTATCAACACTTTTATGTTTGGCGTTCCGAAACCCACCTTATCTCAGGCTGAAAAGCATTTTTGTGCATTGTGCCATAACTTTTCAGGGAAGCTTCAGAACATGAAATTTTAACCTCCCACTATAGCAGAAAGGGTCTTTCTAGTAGTTGCACATCAAATCTAAGCTGTCTGAAGTGTTTTTCAAAAGTTATCAACACTTTTATGTTTGGCGTTCCGAAACCCACCTTATCTCAGGCTGAAAAGCGTTTTTGTGCATTGTGCCATAACTTTTCAGGAAAGCTTCAGAACATGAAATTTTAACCTCCCACTATAGCAGAAAGGGTCTTTCTAGTAGTTGCACATCAAATCTAAGCTGTCTGAAGTGTTTTTCAAAAGTTATCAACACTTTTATGTTTGGCGTTCCGAAACCCACCTTATCTCAGGCTGAAAAGCGTTTTTGTGCATTGTGCCATAACTTTTCAGGAAAGCTTCAGAACATGAAATTTTAACCTCCCACTATAGCAGAAAGGGTCTTTCTAGTAGTTGCACATCAAATCTAAACTGTCTGAAGTGTTTTTCCAAAGTTATCAACACTTTTATGTTTGGCGTTCCGAAACCCACCTTATCTCAGGCTGAAAAGCGTTTTTGTGCATTGTGCCATAACTTTTCAGGGAAGCTTCAGAACATGAAATTTTAACCTCCCACTATAGCAGAAAGGGTCTTTCTTGTAGTTGCACATCAAATCTAAACTGTCTGAAGTGTTTTTCCAAAGTTATCAACACTTTTATGTTTGGCGTTCCGAAACCCACCTTATCTCAGGCTGAAAAGCGTTTTTACGCATTGTGCCATAACTTTTCAGGGAAGCTTCAGAACATGAAATTTTAACCTCCCACTATAGCAGAAAGGGTCTTTCTAGTAGGTGCACATCAAATCTAAGCTGTCTGAAGTGTTTTTCGAAAGTTATCAACACTTTTATGTTTGGCGTTCCGAAACCCACCTTATCTCAGGCTGAAAAGCGTTTTTGTGCATTGTGCCATAACTTTTCAGGGAAGCTTCAGAACATGAAATTTTAACCTCCCACTATAGCAGAAAGGGTCTTTCTAGTAGTTGCACATCAAATCTAAGCTGTCTGAAGTGTTTTTCAAAAGTTATCAACACTTTTATGTTTGGCGTTCCGAAACCCACCTTATCTCAGGCTGAAAAGCGTTTTTGTGCATTGTGCCATAACTTTTCAGGAAAGCTTCAGAACATGAAATTTTTACCTCCCACTATAGCAGAAAGGGTCTTTCTAGTAGTTGCACATCAAATCTAAACTGTCTGAAGTGTTTTTCCAAAGTTATCAACACTTTTATGTTTGGCGTTCCGAAACACACCTTATCTCAGGCTGAAAAGCGTTTTTACGCATTGTGCCATAACTTTTCAGGGAAGCTTCAGAACATGAAATTTTAACCTCCCACTATAGCAGAAAGGGTCTTTCTAGTAGGTGCACATCAAATCTAAGCTCTCTGAAGTGTTTTTCGAAAGTTATCAACACTTTTATGTTTGGCGTTCCGAAACCCACCTTATCTCAGGCTGAAAAGCGTTTTTGTGCATTGTGCCATAACTTTTCAGGGAAGCTTCAGAACATGAAATTTTAACCTCCCACTATAGCAGAAAGGGTCTTTCTAGTAGTTGCACATCAAATCTAAACTGTCTGAAGTGTTTTTCCAAAGTTATTAACACTTTTATGTTTGGCGTTCCGAAACCCACCTTATCTCAGGCTGAAAAGCGTTTTTGTGCATTGTGCCATAACTTTTCAGGGAAGCTTCAGAACATGAAATTTTAACCTCCCACTATAGCAGAAAGGGTCTTTCTAGTAGTTGCACATCAAATCTAAGCTGTCTGAAGTGTTTTTCAAAAGTTATCAACACTTTTATGTTTGGCATTCCGAAACCCACCTTATCTCAGGCTGAAAAGCGTTTTTGTGCATTGTGCCATAACTTTTCAGGAAAGCTTCAGAACATGAAATTTTAACCTCCCACTATAGCAGAAAGGGTCTTTCTAGTAGTTGCACATCAAATCTAAACTGTCTGAAGTGTTTTTCCAAAGTTATCAACACTTTTATGTTTGGCGTTCCGAAACCCACCTAATCTCAGGCTGAAAAGCGTTTTTGTGCATTGTGCCATAACTTTTCAGGGAAGCTTCAGAACATGAAATTTTAACCTCCCACTATAGCAGAAAGGGTCTTTCTAGTAGTTGCACATCAAATCTAAGCTGTCTGAAGTGTTTTTCAAAAGTTATCAACACTTTTATGTTTGGCGTTCCGAAACCCACCTTATCTCAGGCTGAAAAGCGTTTTTGTGCATTGTGCCATAACTTTTCAGGGAAGCTTCAGAACATGAAATTTTAACCTCCCACTATAGCAGAAAGGGTCTTTCTAGTAGGTGCACATCAAATCTAAGCTGTCTGAAGTGTTTTTCGAAAGTTATCAACACTTTTATGTTTGGCGTTCCGAAACCCACCTTATCTCAGGCTGAAAAGCATTTTTGTGCATTGTGCCATAACTTTTCAGGGAAGCTTCAGAACATGAAATTTTAACCTCCCACTATAGCAGAAAGGGTCTTTCTAGTAGTTGCACATCAAATCTAAGCTGTCTGAAGTGTTTTTCAAAAGTTATCAACACTTTTATGTTTGGCGTTCCGAAACCCACCTTATCTCAGGCTGAAAAGCGTTTTTGTGCATTGTGCCATAACTTTTCAGGAAAGCTTCAGAACATGAAATTTTAACCTCCCACTATAGCAGAAAGGGTCTTTCTAGTAGTTGCACATCAAATCTAAGGTGTCTGAAGTGTTTTTCAAAAGTTATCAACACTTTTATGTTTGGCGTTCCGAAACCCACCTTATCTCAGGCTGAAAAGCGTTTTTGTGCATTGTGCCATAACTTTTCAGGAAAGCTTCAGAACATGAAATTTTAACCTCCCACTATAGCAGAAAGGGTCTTTCTAGTAGTTGCACATCAAATCTAAACTGTCTGAAGTGTTTTTCCAAAGTTATCAACACTTTTATGTTTGGCGTTCCGAAACCCACCTTATCTCAGGCTGAAAAGCGTTTTTGTGCATTGTGCCATAACTTTTCAGGGAAGCTTCAGAACATGAAATTTTAACCTCCCACTATAGCAGAAAGGGTCTTTCTTGTAGTTGCACATCAAATCTAAACTGTCTGAAGTGTTTTTCCAAAGTTATCAACACTTTTATGTTTGGCGTTCCGAAACCCACCTTATCTCAGGCTGAAAAGCGTTTTTACGCATTGTGCCATAACTTTTCAGGGAAGCTTCAGAACATGAAATTTTAACCTCCCACTATAGCAGAAAGGGTCTTTCTAGTAGGTGCACATCAAATCTAAGCTGTCTGAAGTGTTTTTCGAAAGTTATCAACACTTTTATGTTTGGCGTTCCGAAACCCACCTTATCTCAGGCTGAAAAGCGTTTTTGTGCATTGTGCCATAACTTTTCAGGGAAGCTTCAGAACATGAAATTTTAACCTCCCACTATAGCAGAAAGGGTCTTTCTAGTAGTTGCACATCAAATCTAAGCTGTCTGAAGTGTTTTTCAAAAGTTATCAACACTTTTATGTTTGGCGTTCCGAAACCCACCTTATCTCAGGCTGAAAAGCGTTTTTGTGCATTGTGCCATAACTTTTCAGGAAAGCTTCAGAACATGAAATTTTAACCTCCCACTATAGCAGAAAGGGTCTTTCTAGTAGTTGCACATCAAATCTAAACTGTCTGAAGTGTTTTTCCAAAGTTATCAACACTTTTATGTTTGGCGTTCCGAAACACACCTTATCTCAGGCTGAAAAGCGTTTTTACGCATTGTGCCATAACTTTTCAGGGAAGCTTCAGAACATGAAATTTTAACCTCCCACTATAGCAGAAAGGGTCTTTCTAGTAGGTGCACATCAAATCTAAGCTCTCTGAAGTGTTTTTCGAAAGTTATCAACACTTTTATGTTTGGCGTTCCGAAACCCACCTTATCTCAGGCTGAAAAGCGTTTTTGTGCATTGTGCCATAACTTTTCAGGGAAGCTTCAGAACATGAAATTTTAACCTCCCACTATAGCAGAAAGGGTCTTTCTAGTAGTTGCACATCAAATCTAAACTGTCTGAAGTGTTTTTCCAAAGTTATTAACACTTTTATGTTTGGCGTTCCGAAACCCACCTTATCTCAGGCTGAAAAGCGTTTTTGTGCATTGTGCCATAACTTTTCAGGGAAGCTTCAGAACATGAAATTTTAACCTCCCACTATAGCAGAAAGGGTCTTTCTAGTAGTTGCACATCAAATCTAAGCTGTCTGAAGTGTTTTTCAAAAGTTATCAACACTTTTATGTTTGGCATTCCGAAACCCACCTTATCTCAGGCTGAAAAGCGTTTTTGTGCATTGTGCCATAACTTTTCAGGAAAGCTTCAGAACATGAAATTTTAACCTCCCACTATAGCAGAAAGGGTCTTTCTAGTAGTTGCACATCAAATCTAAACTGTCTGAAGTGTTTTTCCAAAGTTATCAACACTTTTATGTTTGGCGTTCCGAAACCCACCTAATCTCAGGCTGAAAAGCGTTTTTGTGCATTGTGCCATAACTTTTCAGGGAAGCTTCAGAACATGAAATTTTAACCTCCCACTATAGCAGAAAGGGTCTTTCTAGTAGTTGCACATCAAATCTAAGCTGTCTGAAGTGTTTTTCAAAAGTTATCAACACTTTTATGTTTGGCGTTCCGAAACCCACCTTATCTCAGGCTGAAAAGCGTTTTTGTGCATTGTGCCATAACTTTTCAGGAAAGCTTCAGAACATGAAATTTTAACCTCCCACTATAGCAGAAAGGGTCTTTCTAGTAGTTGCACATCAAATCTAAACTGTCTGAAGTGTTTTTCCAAAGTTATCAACACTTTTATGTTTGGCGTTCCGAAACCCACCTTATCTCAGGCTGAAAAGCGTTTTTACGCATTGTGCCATAACTTTTCAGGGAAGCTTCAGAACATGAAATTTTAACCTCCCACTATAGCAGAAAGGGTCTTTCTAGTAGGTGCACATCAAATCTAAGCTGTCTGAAGTGTTTTTCGAAAGTTATCAACACTTTTATGTTTGGCGTACCGAAACCCACCTTATCTCAGGCTGAAAAGCATTTTTGTGCATTGTGCCATAACTTTTCAGGGAAGCTTCAGAACATGAAATTTTAACCTCCCACTATAGCAGAAAGGGTCTTTCTAGTAGTTGCACATCAAATCTAAGCTGTCTGAAGTATTTTTCAAAAGTTATCAACACTTTTATGTTTGGCGTTCCGAAACCCACCTTATCTCAGGCTGAAAAGCGTTTTTGTGCATTGTGCCATAACTTTTCAGGAAAGCTTCAGAACATGAAATTTTAACCTCCCACTATAGCAGAAAGGGTCTTTCTAGTAGTTGCACATCAAATCTAAGCTGTCTGAAGTGTTTTTCAAAAGTTATCAACACTTTTATGTTTGGCGTTCCGAAACCCACCTTATCTCAGGCTGAAAAGCGTTTTTGTGCATTGTGCCATAACTTTTCAGGAAAGCTTCAGAACATGAAATTTTAACCTCCCACTATAGCAGAAAGGGTCTTTCTAGTAGTTGCACATCAAATCTAAACTGTCTGAAGTGTTTTTCCAAAGTTATCAACACTTTTATGTTTGGCGTTCCGAAACCCACCTTATCTCAGGCTGAAAAGCGTTTTTGTGCATTGTGCCATAACTTTTCAGGGAAGCTTCAGAACATGAAATTTTAACCTCCCACTATAGCAGAAAGGGTCTTTCTTGTAGTTGCACATCAAATCTAAACTGTCTGAAGTGTTTTTCCAAAGTTATCAACACTTTTATGTTTGGCGTTCCGAAACCCACCTTATCTCAGGCTGAAAAGCGTTTTTACGCATTGTGCCATAACTTTTCAGGGAAGCTTCAGAACATGAAATTTTAACCTCCCACTATAGCAGAAAGGGTCTTTCTAGTAGGTGCACATCAAATCTAAGCTGTCTGAAGTGTTTTTCGAAAGTTATCAACACTTTTATGTTTGGCGTTCCGAAACCCACCTTATCTCAGGCTGAAAAGCGTTTTTGTGCATTGTGCCATAACTTTTCAGGGAAGCTTCAGAACATGAAATTTTAACCTCCCACTATAGCAGAAAGGGTCTTTCTAGTAGTTGCACATCAAATCTAAGCTGTCTGAAGTGTTTTTCAAAAGTTATCAACACTTTTATGTTTGGCGTTCCGAAACCCACCTTATCTCAGGCTGAAAAGCGTTTTTGTGCATTGTGCCATAACTTTTCAGGAAAGCTTCAGAACATGAAATTTTAACCTCCCACTATAGCAGAAAGGGTCTTTCTAGTAGTTGCACATCAAATCTAAACTGTCTGAAGTGTTTTTCCAAAGTTATCAACACTTTTATGTTTGGCGTTCCGAAACACACCTTATCTCAGGCTGAAAAGCGTTTTTACGCATTGTGCCATAACTTTTCAGGGAAGCTTCAGAACATGAAATTTTAACCTCCCACTATAGCAGAAAGGGTCTTTCTAGTAGGTGCACATCAAATCTAAGCTCTCTGAAGTGTTTTTCGAAAGTTATCAACACTTTTATGTTTGGCGTTCCGAAACCCACCTTATCTCAGGCTGAAAAGCGTTTTTGTGCATTGTGCCATAACTTTTCAGGGAAGCTTCAGAACATGAAATTTTAACCTCCCACTATAGCAGAAAGGGTCTTTCTAGTAGTTGCACATCAAATCTAAACTGTCTGAAGTGTTTTTCCAAAGTTATTAACACTTTTATGTTTGGCGTTCCGAAACCCACCTTATCTCAGGCTGAAAAGCGTTTTTGTGCATTGTGCCATAACTTTTCAGGGAAGCTTCAGAACATGAAATTTTAACCTCCCACTATAGCAGAAAGGGTCTTTCTACTAGTTGCACATCAAATCTAAGCTGTCTGAAGTGTTTTTCAAAAGTTATCAACACTTTTATGTTTGGCGTTCCGAAACCCACCTTATCTCAGGCTGAAAAGCGTTTTTGTGCATTGTGCCATAACTTTTCAGGAAAGCTTCAGAACATGAAATTTTAACCTCCCACTATAGCAGAAAGGGTCTTTCTAGTAGTTGCACATCAAATCTAAACTGTCTGAAGTGTTTTTCCAAAGTTATCAACACTTTTATGTTTGGCGTTCCGAAACCCACCTTATCTCAGGCTGAAAAGCGTTTTTGTGCATTGTGCCATAACTTTTCAGGGAAGCTTCAGAACATGAAATTTTAACCTCCCACTATAGCAGAAAGGGTCTTTCTAGTAGTTGCACATCAAATCTAAACTGTCTGAAGTGTTTTTCCAAAGTTATTAACACTTTTATGTTTGGCGTTCCGAAACCCACCTTATCTCAGGCTGAAAAGCGTTTTTGTGCATTGTGCCATAACTTTTCAGGGAAGCTTCAGAACATGAAATTTTAACCTCCCACTATAGCAGAAAGGGTCTTTCTAGTAGTTGCACATCAAATCTAAGCTGTCTGAAGTGTTTTTCAAAAGTTACTAACACTTTTATGTTTGGCGTTCCGAAACCCACCTTATCTCAGGCTGAAAAGCGTTTTTACGCTTTGTGCCATAACTTTTCAGGGAAGCTTCAGAACATGAAATTTTAACCTCCCACTATAGCAGAAAGGGTCTTTCTAGTAGTTGCACATCAAATCTAAACTGTCTGAAGTGTTTTTCCAAAGATATCAACACTTTTATGTTTGGCGTTCCGAAACCCACCTTATCTCAGGCTGAAAAGCGTTTTTACGCATTGTGACATAACTTTTCAGGGAAGCTTCAGAACATGAAATTTTAACCTCCCACTATAGCAGAAAGGGTCTTTCTAGTAGGTGCACATCAAATCTAAGCTCTCTGAAGTGTTTTTCGAAAGTTATCAACACTTTTATGTTTGGCGTTCCGAAACCCACCTTATCTCAGGCTGAAAAGCGTTTTTGTGCATTGTGCCATAACTTTTCAGGGAAGCTTCAGAACATGAAATTTTAACCTCCCACTATAGCAGAAAGGGTCTTTCTAGTAGTTGCACATCAAATCTAAACTGTCTGAAGTGTTTTTCCAACGTTATTAACACTTTTATGTTTGGCGTTCCGAAACCCACCTTATCTCAGGCTGAAAAGCGTTTTTGTGCATTGTGCCATAACTTTTCAGGGAAGCTTCAGAACATGAAATTTTAACCTCCCACTATAGCAGAAAGGGTCTTTCTAGTAGTTGCACATCAAATCTAAGCTGTCTGAAGTGTTTTTCAAAAGTTATCAACACTTTTATGTTTGGCGTTCCGAAACCCACCTTATCTCAGGCTGAAAAGCGTTTTTGTGCATTGTGCCATAACTTTTCAGGAAAGCTTCAGAACATGAAATTTTAACCTCCCACTATAGCAGAAAAGGTCTTTCTAGTAGTTGCACATCAAATCTAAACTGTCTGAAGTGTTTTTCCAAAGTTATCAACACTTTTATGTTTGGCGTTCCGAAACCCACCTTATCTCAGGCTGAAAAGCGTTTTTGTGCATTGTGCCATAACTTTTCAGGAAAGCTTCAGAACATGAAATTTTAACCTCCCACTATAGCAGAAAGGGTCTTTCTAGTAGTTGCACATCAAATCTAAACTGTCTGAAGTGTTTTTCCAAAGTTATCAACACTTTTATGTTTGGCGTTCCGAAACCCACCTTATCTCAGGCTGAAAAGCGTTTTTACGCATTGTGCCATAACTTTTCAGGGAAGCTTCAGAACATGAAATTTTAACCTCCCACTATAGCAGAAAGGGTCTTTCTAGTAGTTGCACATCAAATCTAAACTGTCTGAAGTGTTTTTCCAAAGTTATTAACACTTTTATGTTTGGCGTTCCGAAACCCACCTTATCTCAGGCTGAAAAGCGTTTTTGTGCATTGTGCCATAACTTTTCAGGAAAGCTTCAGAACATGAAATTTTAACCTCCCACTATAGCAGAAAGGGTCTTTCTAGTAGTTGCACATCAAATCTAAACTGTCTGAAGTGTTTTTCCAAAGTTATCAACACTTTTATGTTTGGCGTTCCGAAACCCACCTTATCTCAGGCTGAAAAGCGTTTTTACGCATTGTGCCATAACTTTTCAGGGAAGCTTCAGAACATGAAATTTTAACCTCCCACTATAGCAGAAAGGGTCTTTCTAGTAGGTGCACATCAAATCTAAGCTCTCTGAAGTGTTTTTCGAAAGTTATCAACACTTTTATGTTTGGCGTTCCGAAACCCACCTTATCTCAGGCTGAAAAGCGTTTTTGTGCATTGTGCCATAACTTTTCAGGGAAGCTTCAGAACATGAAATTTTAACCTCCCACTATAGCAGAAAGGGTCTTTCTAGTAGTTGCACATCAAATCAAAACTGTCTGAAGTGTTTTTCCAAAGTTATTAACACTTTTATGTTTGGCGTTCCGTAACCCACCTTATCTCAGGCTGAAAAGCGTTTTTGTGCATTGTGCCATAACTTTTCAGGGAAGCTTCAGAACATGAAATTTTAACCTCCCACTATAGCAGAAAGGGTCTTTCTAGTAGTTGCACATCAAATCTAAACTGTCTGAAGTGTTTTTCAAAAGTTATCAACACTTTTATGTTTGGCGTTCCGAAACCCACCTTATCTCAGGCTGAAAAGCGTTTTTGTGCATTGTGCCATAACTTTTCACGAAAGCTTCAGAACATGAAATTTTAACCTCCCACTATAGCAGAAAGGGTCTTTCTAGTAGTTGCACATCAAATCTAAACTGTCTGAAGTGTTTTTCCAAAGTGATCAACACTTTTATGTTTGGCGTTCCGAAACCCACCTTATCTCAGGCTGAAAAGCGTTTTTGTGCATTGTGCCATAACTTTTCAGGGAAGCTTCAGAACATGAAATTTTAACCTCCCACTATAGCAGAAAGGGTCTTTCTAGTAGTTGCACATCAAATCTAAACTGTCTGAAGTGTTTTTCCAAAGTTATCAACACTTTTATGTTTGGCGTTCCGAAACCCACCTTATCTCAGGCTGAAATGCGTTTTTGTGCATTGTGCCATAACTTTTCAGGAAAGCTTCAGAACATGAAATTTTAACCTCCCACTATAGCAGAAAGGGTCTTTCTAGTAGTTGCACATCAAATCTAAGCTGTCTGAAGTGTTTTTCCAAAGTTATCAACACTTTTATGTTTGGCGTTCCGAAACCCACCTTATCTCAGGCTGAAAAGCGTTTTTGTGCATTGTGCCATAACTTTTCAGGAAAGCTTCAGAACATGAAATTTTAACCTCCCACTATAGCAGAAAAGGTCTTTCTAGTAGTTGCACATCAAATCTAAACTGTCTGAAGTGTTTTTCCAAAGTTATCAACACTTTTATGTTTGGCGTTCCGAAACCCACCTTATCTCAGGCTGAAAAGCGTTTTTGTGCATTGTGCCATAACTTTTCAGGAAAGCTTCAGAACATGAAATTTTAACCTCCCACTATAGCAGAAAGGGTCTTTCTAGTAGTTGCACATCAAATCTAAACTGTCTGAAGTGTTTTTCCAAAGTTATCAACACTTTTATGTTTGGCGTTCCGAAACCCACCTTATCTCAGGCTGAAAAGCGTTTTTACGCATTGTGCCATAACTTTTCAGGGAAGCTTCAGAACATGAAATTTTAACCTCCCACTATAGCAGAAAGGGTCTTTCTAGTAGTTGCACATCAAATCTAAACTGTCTGAAGTGTTTTTCCAAAGTTATTAACACTTTTATGTTTGGCGTTCCGAAACCCACCTTATCTCAGGCTGAAAAGCGTTTTTGTGCATTGTGCCATAACTTTTCAGGAAAGCTTCAGAACATGAAATTTTAACCTCCCACTATAGCAGAAAGGGTCTTTCTAGTAGTTGCACATCAAATCTAAACTGTCTGAAGTGTTTTTCCAAAGTTATCAACACTTTTATGTTTGGCGTTCCGAAACCCACCTTATCTCAGGCTGAAAAGCGTTTTTACGCATTGTGCCATAACTTTTCAGGGAAGCTTCAGAACATGAAATTTTAACCTCCCACTATAGCAGAAAGGGTCTTTCTAGTAGGTGCACATCAAATCTAAGCTCTCTGAAGTGTTTTTCGAAAGTTATCAACACTTTTATGTTTGGCGTTCCGAAACCCACCTTATCTCAGGCTGAAAAGCGTTTTTGTGCATTGTGCCATAACTTTTCAGGGAAGCTTCAGAACATGAAATTTTAACCTCCCACTATAGCAGAAAGGGTCTTTCTAGTAGTTGCACATCAAATCAAAACTGTCTGAAGTGTTTTTCCAAAGTTATTAACACTTTTATGTTTGGCGTTCCGTAACCCACCTTATCTCAGGCTGAAAAGCGTTTTTGTGCATTGTGCCATAACTTTTCAGGGAAGCTTCAGAACATGAAATTTTAACCTCCCACTATAGCAGAAAGGGTCTTTCTAGTAGTTGCACATCAAATCTAAACTGTCTGAAGTGTTTTTCAAAAGTTATCAACACTTTTATGTTTGGCGTTCCGAAACCCACCTTATCTCAGGCTGAAAAGCGTTTTTGTGCATTGTGCCATAACTTTTCACGAAAGCTTCAGAACATGAAATTTTAACCTCCCACTATAGCAGAAAGGGTCTTTCTAGTAGTTGCACATCAAATCTAAACTGTCTGAAGTGTTTTTCCAAAGTGATCAACACTTTTATGTTTGGCGTTCCGAAACCCACCTTATCTCAGGCTGAAAAGCGTTTTTGTGCATTGTGCCATAACTTTTCAGGGAAGCTTCAGAACATGAAATTTTAACCTCCCACTATAGCAGAAAGGGTCTTTCTAGTAGTTGCACATCAAATCTAAACTGTCTGAAGTGTTTTTCCAAATTTATCAACACTTTTATGTTTGGCGTTCCGAAACCCACCTTATCTCAGGCTGAAATGCGTTTTTGTGCATTGTGCCATAACTTTTCAGGAAAGCTTCAGAACATGAAATTTTAACCTCCCACTATAGCAGAAAGGGTCTTTCTAGTAGGTGCACATCAAATCTAAGCTGTCTGAAGTGTTTTTCGAAAGTTATCAACACTTTTATGTTTGGCGTTCCGAAACCCACCTTATCTCAGGCTGAAAAGCATTTTTGTGCATTGTGCCATAACTTTTCAGGGAAGCTTCAGAACATGAAATTTTAACCTCCCACTATAGCAGAAAGGGTCTTTCTAGTAGTTGCACATCAAATCTAAGCTGTCTGAAGTGTTTTTCAAAAGTTATCAACACTTTTATGTTTGGCGTTCCGAAACCCACCTTATCTCAGGCTGAAAAGCGTTTTTGTGCATTGTGCCATAACTTTTCAGGAAAGCTTCAGAACATGAAATTTTAACCTCCCACTATAGCAGAAAGGGTCTTTCTAGTAGTTGCACATCAAATCTAAACTGTCTGAAGTGTTTTTCCAAAGTTATCAACACTTTTATGTTTGGCGTTCCGAAACCCACCTTATCTCAGGCTGAAAAGCGTTTTTACGCATTGTGCCATAACTTTTCAGGGAAGCTTCAGAACATGAAATTTTAACCTCCCACTATAGCAGAAAGGGTCTTTCTAGTAGGTGCACATCAAATCTAAGCTCTCTGAAGTGTTTTTCGAAAGTTATCAACACTTTTATGTTTGGCGTTCCGAAACCCACCTTATCTCAGGCTGAAAAGCGTTTTTGTGCATTGTGCCATAACTTTTCAGGGAAGCTTCAGAACATGAAATTTTAACCTCCCACTATAGCAGAAAGGGTCTTTCTGGTAGTTGCACATCAAATCTAAACTGTCTGAAGTGTTTTTACAAAGTTATTAACACTTTTATGTTTGGCGTTCCGAAACCCACCTTATCTCAGGCTGAAAAGCGTTTTTGTGCATTGTGCCATAACTTTTCAGGAAAGCGTCAGAACATGAAATTTTAACCTCCCACTATAGCAGAAAGGGTCTTTCTAGTAGTTGCACATCAAATCTAAACTGTCTGAAGTGTTTTTCCAAAGTTATCAACACTTTTATGTTTGGCGTTCCGAAACCCACCTTATCTCAGGCTGAAAAGCGTTTTTGTGCATTGTGCCATAACTTTTCAGGGAAGCTTCAGAACATGAAATTTTAACCTCCCACTATAGCAGAAAGGGTCTTTCTAGTAGTTGCACATCAAATCTAAACTGTCTGAAGTGTTTTTCCAAAGTTATCAACACTTTTATGTTTGGCGTTCCGAAACCCACCTTATCTCAGGCTGAAAAGCGTTTTTGTGCATTGTGCCATAACTTTTCAGGGAAGCTTCAGAACATGAAATTTTAACCTCCCACTATAGCAGAAATGGTCTTTCTAGTAGTTGCACATCAAATCTAAACTGTCTGAAGTGTTTTTCCAAAGTTATCAACACTTTTATGTTTGGCGTTCCGAAACCCACCTTATCTCAGGCTGAAAAGCGTTTTTACGCATTGTGCCATAACTTTTCAGGGAAGCTTCAGAACATGAAATTTTAACCTCCCACTATAGCAGAAAGGGTCTTTCTAGTAGGTGCACATCAAATCTAAGCTGTCTGAAGTGTTTTTCGAAAGTTATCAACACTTTTATGTTTGGCGTTCCGAAACCCACCTTATCTCAGGCTGAAAAGCGTTTTTGTGCATTGTGCCATAACTTTTCAGGGAAGCTTCAGAACATGAAATTTTAACCTCCCACTATAGCAGAAAGGGTCTTTCTAGTAGTTGCACATCAAATCTAAGCTGTCTGAAGTGTTTTTCAAAAGTTATCAACACTTTTATGTTTGGCGTTCCGAAACCCACCTTATCTCAGGCTGAAAAGCGTTTTTGTGCATTGTGCCATAACTTTTCAGGAAAGCTTCAGAACATGAAATTTTAACCTCCCACTATAGCAGAAAGGGTCTTTCTAGTAGTTGCACATCAAATCTAAACTGTCTGAAGTGTTTTTCCAAAGTTATCAACACTTTTATGTTTGGCGTTCCGAAACCCACCTTATCTCAGGCTGAAAAGCGGTTTTACGCATTGTGCCATAACTTTTCAGGGAAGCTTCAGAACATGAAATTTTAACCTCCCACTATAGCAGAAAGGGTCTTTCTAGTAGGTGCACATCAAATCTAAGCTCTCTGAAGTGTTTTTCGAAAGTTATCAACACTTTTATGTTTGGCGTTCCGAAACCCACCTTATCTCAGGCTGAAAAGCGTTTTTGTGCATTGTGCCATAACTTTTCAGGGAAGCTTCAGAACATGAAATTTTAACCTCCCACTATAGCAGAAAGGGTCTTTCTAGTAGTTGCACATCAAATCTAAACTGTCTGAAGTGTTTTTCAAAAGTTATCAACACTTTTATGTTTGGCGTTCCGAAACCCACCTTATCTCAGGCTGAAAAGCGTTTTTGTGCATTGTGCCATAACTTTTCAGGGAAGCTTCAGAACATGAAATTTTAACCTCCCACTATAGCAGAAAGGGTCTTTCTAGTAGTTGCACATCAAATCTAAACTGTCTGAAGTGTTTTTCCAAAGTTATCAACACTTTTATGTTTGGCGTTCCGAAACCCACCTTATCTCAGGCTGAAAAGCGTTTTTGTGCATTGTGCCATAACTTTTCAGGGAAGCTTCAGAACATGAAATTTTAACCTCCCACTATAGCAGAAAGGGTCTTTCTAGTAGTTGCACATCAAATCTAAGCTGTCTGAAGTGTTTTTCAAAAGTTATCAACACTTTTATGTTTGGCGTTCCGAAACCCACCTTATCTCAGGCTGAAAAGCGTTTTTGTGCATTGTGCCATAACTTTTCAGGAAAGCTTCAGAACATGAAATTTTAACCTCCCACTATAGCAGAAAGGGTCTTTCTAGTAGTTGCACATCAAATCTAAACTGTCTGAAGTGTTTTTCCAAAGTTATCAACACTTTTATGTTTGGCGTTCCGAAACCCACCTTATCTCAGGCTGAAAAGCGTTTTTGTGCATTGTGCCATAACTTTTCAGGGAAGCTTCAGAACATGAAATTTTAACCTCCCACTATAGCAGAAAGGGTCTTTCTAGTAGTTGCACATCAAATCTAAACTGTCTGAAGTGTTTTTCCAAAGTTATCAACACTTTTATGTTTGGCGTTCCGAAACCCACCTTATCTCAGGCTGAAAAGCGTTTTTGTGCATTGTGCCATAACTTTTCAGGGAAGCTTCAGAACATGAAATTTTAACCTTCCACTATAGCAGAAAGGGTCTTTCTAGTAGTTGCACATCAAATCTAAACTGTCTGAAGTGTTTTTCAAAAGTTATCAACACTTTTATGTTTGGCGTTCCGAAACCCACCTTATCTCAGGCTGAAAAGCGTTTTTACGCATTGTGCCATAACTTTTCAGGGAAGCTTCAGAACATGAAATTTTAACCTCCCACTATAGCAGAAAGGGTCTTTCTAGTAGTTGCACATCAAATCTAAACTGTCTGAAGTGTTTTTCCAAAGTTATCAACACTTTTATGTTTGGCGTTCCGAAACCCACCTTATCTCAGGCTGAAAAGCGTTTTTACGCATTGTGCCATAACTTTTCAGGGAAGCTTCAGAACATGAAATTTTAACCTCCCACAATAGCAGAAAGGGTCTTTCTAGTAGGTGCACATCAAATCTAAGCTCTCTGAAGTGTTTTTCGAAAGTTATCAACACTTTTATGTTTGGCGTTCCGAAACCCACCTTATCTCAGGCTGAAAAGCGTTTTTGTGCATTGTGCCATAACTTTTCAGGGAAGCTTCAGAACATGAAATTTTAACCTCCCACTATAGCAGAAAGGGTCTTTCTAGTAGTTGCACATCAAATCTAAACTGTCTGAAGTGTTTTTCCAAAGTTATTAACACTTTTATGTTTGGCGTTCCGAAACCCACCTTATCTCAGGCTGAAAAGCGTTTTTGTGCATTGTGCCATAACTTTTCAGGGAAGCTTCAGAACATGAAATTTTAACCTCCCACTATAGCAGAAAGGGTCTTTCTAGTAGTTGCACATCAAATCTAAGCTGTCTGAAGTGTTTTTCAAAAGTTATCAACACTTTTATGTTTGGCGTTCCGAAACCCACCTTATCTCAGGCTGAAAAGCGTTTTTGTGCATTGTGCCATAACTTTTCAGGAAAGCTTCAGAACATGAAATTTTAACCTCCCACTATAGCAGGAAGGGTCTTTCTAGTAGTTGCACATCAAATCTAAGCTGTCTGAAGTGTTTTTCCAAAGTTATCAACACTTTTATGTTTGGCGTTCCGAAACCCACCTTATCTCAGGCTGAAAAGCGTTTTTGTGCATTGTGCCATAACTTTTCAGGGAAGCTTCAGAACATGAAATTTTAACCTCCCACTATAGCAGAAAGGGTCTTTCTAGTAGTTGCACATCAAATCTAAGCTGTGTGAAGTGTTTTTCAAAAGTTATCAACACTTTTATGTTTGGCGTTCCGAAACCCACCTTATCTCAGGCTGAAAAGCGTTTTTGTGCATTGTGCCATAACTTTTCAGGAAAGCTTCAGAACATGAAATTTTAACCTCCCACTATAGCAGAAAAGGTCTTTCTAGTAGTTGCACATCAAATCTAAACTGTCTGAAGTGTTTTTCCAAAGTTATCAACACTTTTATGTTTGGCGTTCCGAAACCCACCTTATCACAGGCTGAAAAGCGTTTTTACGCATTGTGCCATAACTTTTCAGGGAAGCTTCAGAACATGAAATTTTAACCTCCCACTATAGCAGAAAGGGTCTTTCTGGTAGGTGCACATCAAATCTAATCTCTCTGAAGTGTTTTTCGAAAGTTATCAACACTTTTATGTTTGGCGTTCCGAAACCCACCTTATCTCAGGCTGAAAAGCGTTTTTGTGCATTGTGCCATAACTTTTCAGGGAAGCTTCAGAACATGAAATTTTAACCTCCCACTATAGCAGAAAGGGTCTTTCTAGTAGTTGCACATCAAATCTAAGCTGTCTGAAGTGTTTTTCCAAAGTTATCAACACTTTTATGTTTGGCGTTCCGAAACCCACCTTATCTCAGGCTGAAAAGCGTTTTTGTGCATTGTGCCATAACTTTTCAGGGAAGCTTCAGAACATGAAATTTTAACCTCCCACTATAGCAGAAAGGGTCTTTCTAGTAGTTGCACATCAAATCTAAGCTGTGTGAAGTGTTTTTCAAAAGTTATCAACACTTTTATGTTTGGCGTTCCGAAACCCACCTTATCTCAGGCTGAAAAGCGTTTTTGTGCATTGTGCCATAACTTTTCAGGAAAGCTTCAGAACATGAAATTTTAACCTCCCACTATAGCAGAAAAGGTCTTTCTAGTAGTTGCACATCAAATCTAAACTGTCTGAAGTGTTTTTCCAAAGTTATCAACACTTTTATGTTTGGCGTTCCGAAACCCACCTTATCTCAGGCTGAAAAGCGTTTTTACGCATTGTGCCATAACTTTTCAGGGAAGCTTCAGAACATGAAATTTTAACCTCCCACTATAGCAGAAAGGGTCTTTCTGGTAGGTGCACATCAAATCTAAGCTCTCTGAAGTGTTTTTCGAAAGTTATCAACACTTTTATGTTTGGCGTTCCGAAACCCACCTTATCTCAGGCTGAAAAGCGTTTTTGTGCATTGTGCCATAACTTTTCAGGGAAGCTTCAGAACATGAAATTTTAACCTCCCACTATAGCAGAAAGGGTCTTTCTAGTAGTTGCACATCAAATCTAAACTGTCTGAATGTTTTTCCAAAGTTATTAACACTTTTATGTTTGGCGTTCCGAAACCCACCTTATCTCTGGCTGAAAAGCGTTTTTGTGCATTGTGCCATAACTTTTCAGGGAAGCTTCAGAACATGAAATTTTAACCTCCCACTATAGCAGAAAGGGTCTTTCTAGTAGTTGCACATCAAATCTAAACTGTCTGAAGTGTTTTTCCAAAGTTATTAACACTTTTATGTTTGGCGTTCCGAAACCCACCTTATCTCAGGCTGAAAAGCGTTTTTGTGCATTGTGCCATAACTTTTCAGGGAAGCTTCAGAACATGAAATTTTAACCTCCCACTATAGCAGAAAGGGTCTTTCTAGTAGTTGCACATCAAATCTAAACTGTCTGAAGTGTTTTTCCAAAGTTATCAACACTTTTGTGTTTGGCGTTCCGAAACCCACCTTATCTCAGGCTGAAAAGCGTTTTTGTGCATTGTGCCATAACTTTTCAGGAAAGCTTCAGAACATGAAATTTTAACCTCCCACTATAGCAGAAAGGGTCTTTCTAGTAGTTGCACATCAAATCTAAACTGTCTGAAGTGTTTTTCCAAAGTTATCAACACTTTTATGTTTGGCGTTCCGAAACCCACCTTATCTCAGGCTGAAAAGCGTTTTTGTGCATTGTGCCATAACTTTTCAGGGAAGCTTCAGAACATGAAATTTTAACCTCCCACTATAGCAGAAAGGGTCTTTCTAGTAGTTGCACATCAAATCTAAGCTGTCTGAAGTGTTTTTCAAAAGTTATCAACACTTTTATGTTTGGCGTTCCGAAACCCACCATATCTCAGGCTGAAAAGCGTTTTTGTGCATTGTGCCATAACTTTTCAGGAAAGCTTCAGAACATGAAATTTTAACCTCCCACTATAGCAGAAAGGGTCTTTCTAGTAGTTGCACATCAAATCTAAACTGTCTGAAGTGTTTTTCCAAAGTTATCAACACTTTTATGTTTGGCGTTCCGAAACCCACCTTATCTCAGGCTGAAAAGCGTTTTTACGCATTGTGCCATAACTTTTCAGGGAAGCTTCAGAACATGAAATTTTAACCTCCCACTATAGCAGAAAGGGTCTTTCTAGTAGTTGCACATCAAATCTAAGCTCTCTGAAGTGTTTTTCGAAAGTTATCAACACTTTTATGTTTGGCGTTCCGAAACCCACCTTATCTCAGGCTGAAAAGCGTTTTTGTGCATTGTGCCATAACTTTTCAGGGAAGCTTCAGAACATGAAATTTTAACCTCCCACTATAGCAGAAAGGGTCTTTCTAGTAGTTGCACATCAAATCTAAGCTGTCTGAAGTGTTTTTCAAAAGTTATCAACACTTTTATGTTTGGCGTTCCGAAACCCACCTTATCTCAGGCTGAAAAGCGTTTTTGTGCATTGTGCCATAACTTTTCAGGAAAGCTTCAGAACATGAAATTTTAACCTCCCACTATAGCAGAAAGGGTCTTTCTAGTAGTTGCACATCAAATCTAAACTGTCTGAAGTGTTTTTCCAAAGTTATCAACACTTTTATGTTTGGCGTTCCGAAACCCACCTTATCTCAGGCTGAAAAGCGTTTTTACACATTGTGCCATAACTTTTCAGGGAAGCTTCAGAACATGAAATTTTAACCTCCCACTATAGCAGAAAGGGTCTTTCTAGTAGGTGCACATCAAATCTAAGCTCTCTGAAGTGTTTTTCGAAAGTTATCAACACTTTTATGTTTGGCGTTCCGAAACCCACCTTATCTCAGGCTGAAAAGCGTTTTTGTGCATTGTGCCATAACTTTTCAGGGAAGATTCAGAACATGAAATTTTAACCTCCCACTATAGCAGAAAGGGTCTTTCTAGTAGTTGCACATCAAATCTAAACTGTCTGAAGTGTTTTTCCAAAGTTATTAACACTTTTATGTTTGGCGTTCCGAAACCCACCTTATCTCAGGCTGAAAAGCGTTTTTGTGCATTGTGCCATAACTTTTAAGGGAAGCTTCAGAACATGAAATTTTAACCTCCCACTATAGCAGAAAGGGTCTTTCTAGTAGTTGCACATCAAATCTAAACTGTCTGAAGTGTTTTTCAAAAGTTATCAACACTTTTATGTTTGGCGTTCCGAAACCCACCTTATCTCAGGCTGAAAAGCATTTTTGTGCATTGTGCCATAATTTTTCAGGAAAGCTTCAGAACATGAAATTTTAACCTCCCACTATAGCAGAAAGGGTCTTTCTAGTAGTTGCACATCAAATCTAAACTGTCTGAAGTGTTTTTCCAAAGTTATCAACACTTTTATGTTTGGCGTTCCGAAACCCACCTTATCTCAGGCTGAAAAGCGTTTTTGTGCATTGTGCCATAACTTTTCAGGGAAGCTTCAGAACATGAAATTTTAACCTCCCACTATAGCAGAAAAGGTCTTTCTAGTAGTTGCACATCAAATCTAAACTGTCTGAAGTGTTTTTCCAAAGTTATTAACACTTTTATGTTTGGCGTTCCGAAACCCACCTTATCTCAGGCTGAAAAGCGTTTTTTTGCATTGTGCCATAACTTTTCAGGGAAGCTTCAGAACATGAAATTTTAACCTCCCACTATAGCAGAAAGGGTCTTTCTAGTAGTTGCACATCAAATCTAAACTGTCTGAAGTGTTTTTCAAAAGTTATCAACACTTTTATGTTTGGCGTTCGGAAACCCACCTTATCTCAGGCTGAAAAGCGTTTTTGTGCATTGTGCCATAACTTTTCAGGAAAGCTTCAGAACATGAAATTTTAACCTCCCACTATAGCAGAAAGGGTCTTTCTAGTAGTTGCACATCAAATCTAAACTGTCTGAAGTGTTTTTCCAAAGTTATCAACACTTTTATGTTTTGCGTTCCGAAACCCACCTTATCTCAGGCTGAAAAGCGTTTTTACGCATTGTGCCATAACTTTTCAGGGAAGCTTCAGAACATGAAATTTTAACCTCCCACTATAGCAGAAAGGGTCTTTCTAGTAGTTGCACATCAAATCTAAACTGTCTGAAGTGTTTTTCCAAAGTTATTAACACTTTTATGTTTGGCGTTCCGAAACCCACCTTATCTCAGGCTGAAAAGCGTTTTTGTGCATTGTGCCATAACTTTTCAGGGAAGCTTCAGAACATGAAATTTTAACCTCCCACTATAGCAGAAAGGGTCTTTCTAGTAGTTGCACATCAAATCTAAACTGTCTGAAGTGTTTTTCCAAAGTTATCAACACTTTTGTGTTTGGCGTTCCGAAACCCACCTTATCTCAGGCTGAAAAGCGTTTTTGTGCATTGTGCCATAACTTTTCAGGAAAGCTTCAGAACATGAAATTTTAACCTCCCACTATAGCAGAAAGGGTCTTTCTAGTAGTTGCACATCAAATCTAAACTGTCTGAAGTGTTTTTCCAAAGTTATCAACACTTTTATGTTTGGCGTTCCGAAACCCACCTTATCTCAGGCTGAAAAGCGTTTTTGTGCATTGTGCCATAACTTTTCAGGGAAGCTTCAGAACATGAAATTTTAACCTCCCACTATAGCAGAAAGGGTCTTTCTAGTAGTTGCACATCAAATCTAAGCTGTCTGAAGTGTTTTTCAAAAGTTATCAACACTTTTATGTTTGGCGTTCCGAAACCCACCTTATCTCAGGCTGAAAAGCGTTTTTGTGCATTGTGCCATAACTTTTCAGGAAAGCTTCAGAACATGAAATTTTAACCTCCCACTATAGCAGAAAGGGTCTTTCTAGTAGTTGCACATCAAATCTAAACTGTCTGAAGTGTTTTTCCAAAGTTATCAACACTTTTATGTTTGGCGTTCCGAAACCCACCTTATCTCAGGCTGAAAAGCGTTTTTACGCATTGTGCCATAACTTTTCAGGGAAGCTTCAGAACATGAAATTTTAACCTCCCACTATAGCAGAAAGGGTCTTTCTAGTAGTTGCACATCAAATCTAAGCACTCTGAAGTGTTTTTCGAAAGTTATCAACACTTTTATGTTTGGCGTTCCGAAACCCACCTTATCTCAGGCTGAAAAGCGTTTTTGTGCATTGTGCCATAACTTTTCAGGAAAGCTTCAGAACATGAAATTTTAACCTCCCACTATAGCAGAAAGGGTCTTTCTAGTAGTTGCACATCAAATCTAAACTGTCTGAAGTGTTTTTCCAAAGTTATCAACACTTTTATGTTTGGCGTTCCGAAACCCACCTTATCTCAGGCTGAAAAGCGTTTTTGTGCATTGTGCCATAACTTTTCAGGGAAGCTTCAGAACATGAAATTTTAACCTCCCACTATAGCAGAAAGGGTCTTTCTAGTAGTTGCACATCAAATCTAAACTGTCTGAAGTGTTTTTCAAAAGTTATCAACACTTTTATGTTTGGCGTTCCGAAACCCACCTTATCTCAGGCTGAAAAGCGTTTTTGTGCATTGTGCCATAACTTTTCAGGAAAGCTTCAGAACATGAAATTTTAACCTCCCACTATAGCAGAAAGGGTCTTTCTAGTAGTTGCACATCAAATCTAAACTGTCTGAAGTGTTTTTCCAAAGTTATTAACACTTTTATGTTTGGCGTTCCGAAACCCACCTTATCTCAGGCTGAAAAGCGTTTTTGTGCATTGTGCCATAACTTTTAAGGGAAGCTTCAGAACATGAAATTTTAACCTCCCACTATAGCAGAAAGGGTCTTTCTAGTAGTTGCACATCAAATCTAAACTGTCTGAAGTGTTTTTCAAAAGTTATCAACACTTTTATGTTTGGCGTTCCGAAACCCACCTTATCTCAGGCTGAAAAGCATTTTTGTGCATTGTGCCATAATTTTTCAGGAAAGCTTCAGAACATGAAATTTTAACCTCCCACTATAGCAGAAAGGGTCTTTCTAGTAGTTGCACATCAAATCTAAACTGTCTGAAGTGTTTTTCCAAAGTTATCAACACTTTTATGTTTGGCGTTCCGAAACCCACCTTATCTCAGGCTGAAAAGCGTTTTTGTGCATTGTGCCATAACTTTTCAGGGAAGCTTCAGAACATGAAATTTTAACCTCCCACTATAGCAGAAAAGGTCTTTCTAGTAGTTGCACATCAAATCTAAACTGTCTGAAGTGTTTTTCCAAAGTTATTAACACTTTTATGTTTGGCGTTCCGAAACCCACCTTATCTCAGGCTGAAAAGCTTTTTTTTGCATTGTGCCATAACTTTTCAGGGAAGCTTCAGAACATGAAATTTTAACCTCCCACTATAGCAGAAAGGGTCTTTCTAGTAGTTGCACATCAAATCTAAACTGTCTGAAGTGTTTTTCAAAAGTTATCAACACTTTTATGTTTGGCGTTCGGAAACCCACCTTATCTCAGGCTGAAAAGCGTTTTTGTGCATTGTGCCATAACTTTTCAGGAAAGCTTCAGAACATGAAATTTTAACCTCCCACTATAGCAGAAAGGGTCTTTCTAGTAGTTGCACATCAAATCTAAACTGTCTGAAGTGTTTTTCCAAAGTTATCAACACTTTTATGTTTTGCGTTCCGAAACCCACCTTATCTCAGGCTGAAAAGCGTTTTTACGCATTGTGCCATAACTTTTCAGGGAAGCTTCAGAACATGAAATTTTAACCTCCCACTATAGCAGAAAGGGTCTTTGTAGTAGGTGCACATCAAATCTAAGCTCTCTGAAGTGTTTTTCGAAAGTTATCAACACTTTTATGTTTGGCGTTCCGAAACCCACCTTATCTCAGGCTGAAAAGCGTTTTTGTGCATTGTGCCATAACTTTTCAGGGAAGCTTCAGAACATGAAATTTTAACCTCCCACTATAGCAGAAAGGGTCTTTCTAGTAGTTGCACATCAAATCTAAACTGTCTGAAGTGTTTTTCCAAAGTTATCAACACTTTTATGTTTGGCGTTCCGAAACCCACCTTATCTCAGGCTGAAAAGCGTTTTTGTGCATTGTGCCATAACTTTTCAGGAAAGCTTCAGAACATGAAATTTTAACCTCCCACTATAGCAGAAACGGTCTTTCTAGTAGGAGCACATCAAATCTAAGCTCTCTGAAGTGTTTTTCGAAAGTTATCAACACTTTTATGTTTGGCCTTCCGAAACCCACCTTATCTCAGGCTGAAAAGCGTTTTTGTGCATTGTGCCATAACTTTTCAGGGAAGCTTCAGAACATGAAATTTTAACCTTCCACTATAGCAGAAAGGGTCTTTCTAGTAGTTGCACATCAAATCTAAACTGTCTGAAGTGTTTTTCCAAAGTTATCAACACTTTTATGTTTGGCGTTCCGAAACCCACCTTATCTCAGGCTGAAAAGCGTTTTTGTGCATTGTGCCATAACTTTTCAGGGAACCTTCAGAACATGAAATTTTAACCTCCCACTATAGCAGAAAGGGTCTTTCTAGTAGTTGCACATCAAATCTAAACTGTCTGAAGTGTTTTTCCAAAGTTATTAACACTTTTATGTTTGGCGTTCCGAAACCCACCTTATCTCAGGCTGAAAAGCCTTTTTGTGCATTGTGCCATAACTTTTCAGGGAAGCTTCAGAACATGAAATTTTAACCTCCCACTATAGCAGAAAGGGTCTTTCTAGTAGTTGCACATCAAATCTAAGCTGTCTGAAGTGTTTTTCAAAAGTTATCAACACTTTTATGTTTGGCGTTCCGAAACCCACCTTATCTCAGGCTGAAAAGCGTTTTTGTGCATTGTGCCATAAATTTTCAGGAAAGCTTCAGAACATGAAATTTTAACCTCCCACTATAGCAGAAAGGGTCTTTCTAGTAGTTGCACATCAAATCTAAACTGTCTGAAGTGTTTTTCCAAAGTTATCAACACTTTTATGTTTGGCGTTCCGAAACCCACCTTATCTCAGGCTGAAAAGCGTTTTTACGCATTGTGCCATAACTTTTCAGGGAAGCTTCAGAACATGAAATTTTAACCTCCCACTATAGCAGAAAGGGTCTTTCTAGTAGTTGCACATCAAATCTAAGCTCTCTGAAGTGTTTTTCGAAAGTTATCAACACTTTTATGTTTGGCGTTCCGAAACCCACCTTATCTCAGGCTGAAAAGCGTTTTTGTGCATTGTGCCATAACTTTTCAGGAAAGCTTCAGAACATGAAATTTTAACCTCCCACTATAGCAGAAAGGGTCTTTCTAGTAGTTGCACATCAAATCTAAACTGTCTGAAGTGTTTTTCCAAAGTTATCAACACTTTTATGTTTGGCGTTCCGAAACCCACCTTATCTCAGGCTGAAAAGCGTTTTTGTGCATTGTGCCATAACTTTTCAGGGAAGCTTCAGAACATGAAATTTTAACCTCCCACTATAGCAGAAAGGGTCTTTCTAGTAGTTGCACATCAAATCTAAGCTGTCTGAAGTGTTTTTCAAAAGTTATCAACACTTTTATGTTTGGCGTTCCGAAACCCACCTTATCTCAGGCTGAAAAGCGTTTTTGTGCATTGTGCCATAACTTTTCAGGAAAGCTTCAGAACATGAAATTTTAACCTCCCACTATAGCAGAAAGGGTCTTTCTAGTAGTTGCACATCAAATCTAAACTGTCTGAAGTGTTTTTCCAAAGTTATCAACACTTTTATGTTTGGCGTTCCGAAACCCACCTTATCTCAGGCTGAAAAGCGTTTTTACGCATTGTGCCATAACTTTTCAGGGAAGCTTCAGAACATGAAAATTTAACCTCCCACTATAGCAGAAAGGGTCTTTCTAGTAGGTGCACATCAAATCTAAGCTCTCTGAAGTGTTTTTCGAAAGTTATCAACACTTTTATGTTTGGCGTTCCGAAACCCACCTTATCTCAGGCTGAAAAGCGTTTTTGTGCATTGTGCCATAACTTTTCAGGGAAGCTTCAGAACATGAAATTTTAACCTCCCACTATAGCAGAAAGGGTCTTTCTAGTAGTTGCACATCAAATCTAAACTGTCTGAAGTGTTTTTCCAAAGTTATCAACAATTTTATGTTTTGCGTTCCGAAACCCACCTTATCTCAGGCTGAAAAGCGTTTTTACGCATTGTGCCATAACTTTTCAGGGAAGCTTCAGAACATGAAATTTTAACCTCCCACTATAGCAGAAAGGGTCTTTGTAGTAGGTGCACATCAAATCTAAGCTCTCTGAAGTGTTTTTCGAAAGTTATCAACACTTTTATGTTTGGCGTTCCGAAACCCACCTTATCTCAGGCTGAAAAGCGTTTTTGTGCATTGTGCCATAACTTTTCAGGGAAGCTTCAGAACATGAAATTTTAACCTCCCACTATAGCAGAAAGGGTCTTTCTAGTAGTTGCACATTAAATCTAAACTGTCTGAAGTGTTTTTCCAAAGTTATCAACACTTTTATGTTTGGCGTTCCGAAACCCACCTTATCTCAGGCTGAAAAGCGTTTTTGTGCATTGTGCCATAACTTTTCAGGAAAGCTTCAGAACATGAAATTTTAACCTCCCACTATAGCAGAAACGGTCTTTCTAGTAGGAGCACATCAAATCTAAGCTCTCTGAAGTGTTTTTCGAAAGTTATCAACACTTTTATGTTTGGCGTTCCGAAACCCACCTTATCTCAGGCTGAAAAGCGTTTTTGTGCATTGTGCCATAACTTTTCAGGGAAGCTTCAGAACATGAAATTTTAACCTTCGACTATAGCAGAAAGGGTCTTTCTAGTAGTTGCACATCAAATCTAAACTGTCTGAAGTGTTTTTCCAAAGTTATCAACACTTTTATGTTTGGCGTTCCGAAACCCACCTTATCTCAGGCTGAAAAGCGTTTTTGTGCATTGTGCCATAACTTTTCAGGGAAGCTTCAGAACATGAAATTTTAACCTCCCACTATAGCAGAAAGGGTCTTTCTAGTAGTTGCACATCAAATCTAAACTGTCTGAAGTGTTTTTCCAAAGTTATTAACACTTTTATGTTTGGCGTTCCGAAACCCACCTTATCTCAGGCTGAAAAGCCTTTTTGTGCATTGTGCCATAACTTTTCAGGGAAGCTTCAGAACATGAAATTTTAACCTCCCACTATAGCAGAAAGGGTCTTTCTAGTAGTTGCACATCAAATCTAAGCTGTCTGAAGTGTTTTTCAAAAGTTATCAACACTTTTATGTTTGGCGTTCCGAAACCCACCTTATCTCAGGCTGAAAAGCGTTTTTGTGCATTGTGCCATAAATTTTCAGGAAAGCTTCAGAACATGAAATTTTAACCTCCCACTATAGCAGAAAGGGTCTTTCTAGTAGTTGCACATCAAATCTAAACTGTCTGAAGTGTTTTTCCAAAGTTATCAACACTTTTATGTTTGGCGTTCCGAAACCCACCTTATCTCAGGCTGAAAAGCGTTTTTACGCATTGTGCCATAACTTTTCAGGGAAGCTTCAGAACATGAAATTTTAACCTCCCACTATAGCAGAAAGGGTCTTTCTAGTAGTTGCACATCAAATCTAAGCTCTCTGAAGTGTTTTTCGAAAGTTATCAACACTTTTATGTTTGGCGTTCCGAAACCCACCTTATCTCAGGCTGAAAAGCGTTTTTGTGCATTGTGCCATAACTTTTCAGGAAAGCTTCAGAACATGAAATTTTAACCTCCCACTATAGCAGAAAGGGTCTTTCTAGTAGTTGCACATCAAATCTAAACTGTCTGAAGTGTTTTTCCAAAGTTATCAACACTTTTATGTTTGGCGTTCCGAAACCCACCTTATCTCAGGCTGAAAAGCGTTTTTGTGCATTGTGCCATAACTTTTCAGGGAAGCTTCAGAACATGAAATTTTAACCTCCCACTATAGCAGAAAGGGTCTTTCTAGTAGTTGCACATCAAATCTAAGCTGTCTGAAGTGTTTTTCAAAAGTTATCAACACTTTTATGTTTGGCGTTCCGAAACCCACCTTATCTCAGGCTGAAAAGCGTTTTTGTGCATTGTGCCATAACTTTTCAGGAAAGCTTCAGAACATGAAATTTTAACCTCCCACTATAGCAGAAAGGGTCTTTCTAGTAGTTGCACATCAAATCTAAACTGTCTGAAGTGTTTTTCCAAAGTTATCAACACTTTTATGTTTGGCGTTCCGAAACCCACCTTATCTCAGGCTGAAAAGCGTTTTTACGCATTGTGCCATAACTTTTCAGGGAAGCTTCAGAACATGAAAATTTAACCTCCCACTATAGCAGAAAGGGTCTTTCTAGTAGGTGCACATCAAATCTAAGCTCTCTGAAGTGTTTTTCGAAAGTTATCAACACTTTTATGTTTGGCGTTCCGAAACCCACCTTATCTCAGGCTGAAAAGCGTTTTTGTGCATTGTGCCATAACTTTTCAGGGAAGCTTCAGAACATGAAATTTTAACCTCCCACTATAGCAGAAAGGGTCTTTCTAGTAGTTGCACATCAAATCTAAACTGTCTGAAGTGTTTTTCAAAAGTTATCAACACTTTTATGTTTGGCGTTCCGAAACCCACCTTATCTCAGGCTGAAAAGCGTTTTTGTGCATTGTGCCATAACTTTTCAGGAAAGCTTCAGAACATGAAATTTTAACCTCCCACTATAGCAGAAAGGGTCTTTCTAGTAGTTGCACATCAAATCTAAACTGTCTGAAGTGTTTTTCCAAAGTTATCAACACTTTTATGTTTGGCGTTCCGAAACCCACCTTATCTCAGGCTGAAAAGCGTTTTTGTGCATTGTGCCATAACTTTTCAGGGAAGCTTCAGAACATGAAATTTTAACCTCCCACTATAGCAGAAAGGGTCTTTCTAGTAGTTGCACATCAAATCTAAACTGTCTGAAGTGTTTTTCCAAAGTTATTAACACTTTTATGTTTGGCGTTCCGAAACCCACCTTATCTCAGGCTGAAAAGCGTTTTTTTGCATTGTGCCATAACTTTTCAGGGAAGCTTCAGAACATGAAATTTTAACCTCCCACTATAGCAGAAAGGGTCTTTCTAGTAGTTGCACATCAAATCTAAACTGTCTGAAGTGTTTTTCAAAAGTTATCAACACTTTTATGTTTGGCGTTCCGAAACCCACCTTATCTCAGGCTGAAAAGCGTTTTTGTGCATTGTGCCATAACTTTTCAGGAAAGCTTCAGAACATGAAATTTTAACCTCCCACTATAGCAGAAAGGGTCTTTCTAGTAGTTGCACATCAAATCTAAACTGTCTGAAGTGTTTTTCCAAAGTTATCAACACTTTTATGTTTTGCGTTCCGAAACCCACCTTATCTCAGGCTGAAAAGCGTTTTTACGCATTGTGCCATAACTTTTCAGGGACGCTTCAGAACATGAAATTTTAACCTCCCACTATAGCAGAAAGGGTCTTTCTAGTAGGTGCACATCAAATCTAAGCTCTCTGAAGTGTTTTTCGAAAGTTATCAACACTTTTATGTTTGGCGTTCCGAAACCCACCTTATCTCAGGCTGAAAAGCGTTTTTGTGCATTGTGCCATAACTTTTCAGGGAAGCTTCAGAACATGAAATTTTAACCTCCCACTATAGCAGAAAGGGTCTTTCTAGTAGTTGCACATCAAATCTAAACTGTCTGAAGTGTTTTTCGAAAGTTATCAACACTTTTATGTTTGGCGTTCCGAAACCCACCTTATCTCAGGCTGAAAAGCGTTTTTGTGCATTGTGCCATAACTTTTCAGGGAAGCTTCAGAACATGAAATTTTAACCTTCCACTATAGCAGAAAGGGTCTTTCTAGTAGTTGCACATCAAATCTAAACTGTCTGAAGTGTTTTTCCAAAGTTATTAACACTTTTATGTTTGGCGTTCCGAAACCCACCTTATCTCAGGCTGAAAAGCCTTTTTGTGCATTGTGCCATAACTTTTCAGGGAAGCTTCAGAACATGAAATTTTAACCTCCCACTATAGCAGAAAGGGTCTTTCTAGTAGTTGCACATCAAATCTAAGCTGTCTGAAGTGTTTTTCAAAAGTTATCAACACTTTTATGTTTGGCGTTCCGAAACCCACCTTATCTCAGGCTGAAAAGCGTTTTTGTGCATTGTGCCATAACTTTTCAGGAAAGCTTCAGAACATGAAATTTTAACCTCCCACTATAGCAGAAAGGGTCTTTCTAGTAGTTGCACATCAAATCTAAACTGTCTGAAGTGTTTTTCGAAAGTTATCAACACTTTTATGTTTGGCGTTCCGAAACCCACCTTATCTCAGGCTGAAAAGCGTTTTTACGCATTGTGCCATAACTTTTCAGGGAAGCTTCAGAACATGAAATTTTAACCTCCCACTATAGCAGAAAGGGTCTTTCTAGTAGGTGCACATCAAATCTAAGCTCTCTGAAGTGTTTTTCGAAAGTTATCAACACTTTTATGTTTGGCGTTCCGAAACCCACCTTATCTCAGGCTGAAAAGCGTTTTTGTGCATTGTGCCATAACTTTTCAGGGAAGCTTCAGAACATGAAATTTTAACCTCCCACTATAGCAGAAAGGGTCTTTCTAGTAGTTGCACATCAAATCTAAACTGTCTGAAGTGTTTTTCCAAAGTTATTAACACTTTTATGTTTGGCGTTCCGAAACCCACCTTATCTCAGGCTGAAAAGCGTTTTTGTGCATTGTGCCATAACTTTTCAGGGAAGCTTCAGAACATGAAATTTTAACTTCCCACTATAGCAGAAAGGGTCTTTCTAGTAGTTGCACATCAAATCTAAACTGTCTGAAGTGTTTTTCCAAAGTTATTAACACTTTTATGTTTGGCGTTCCGAAACCCACCTTATCTCTGGCTGAAAAGCGTTTTTGTGCATTGTGCCATAACTTTTCAGGGAAGCTTCAGAACATGAAATTTTAACCTCCCACTATAGCAGAAAGGGTCTTTCTAGTAGTTGCACATCAAATCTAAACTGTCTGAAGTGTTTTTCCAAAGTTATTAACACTTTTATGTTTGGCGTTCCGAAACCCACCTTATCTCAGGCTGAAAAGCGTTTTTGTGCATTGTGCCATAACTTTTCAGGGAAGCTTCAGAACATGAAATTTTAACCTCCCACTATAGCAGAAAGGGTCTTTCTAGTAGTTGCACATCAAATCTAAACTGTCTGAAGTGTTTTTCCAAAGTTATCAACACTTTTATGTTTGGCGTTCCGAAACCCACCTTATCTCAGGCTGAAAAGCGTTTTTGTGCATTGTGCCATAACTTTTCAGGAAAGCTTCAGAACATGAAATTTTAACCTCCCACTATAGCAGAAAGGGTCTTTCTAGTAGTTGCACATCAAATCTAAACTGTCTGAAGTGTTTTTCCAAAGTTATCAACACTTTTATGTTTGGCGTTCCGAAACCCACCTTATCTCAGACTGAAAAGCGTTTTTGTGCATTGTGCCATAACTTTTCAGGGAAGCTTCAGAACATGAAATTTTAACCTCCCACTATAGCAGAAAGGGTCTTTCTAGTAGTTGCACATCAAATCTAAGCTGTCTGAAGTGTTTTTCAAAAGTTATCAACACTTTTATGTTTGGCGTTCCGAAACCCACCTTATCTCAGGCTGAAAAGCGTTTTTGTGCATTGTGCCATAACTTTTCAGGAAAGCTTCAGAACATGAAATTTTAACCTCCCACTATAGCAGAAAGGGTCTTTCTAGTAGTTGCACATCAAATGTAAGCTGTCTGAAGTGTTTTCAAAAGTTATCAACACTTTTATGTTTGGCGTTCCGAAACCCACCTTATCTCAGGCTGAAAAGCGTTTTTGTGCATTGTGCCATAACTTTTCAGGAAAGCTTCAGAACATGAAATTTTAACCTCCCACTATAGCAGAAAGGGTCTTTCTAGTAGTTGCACATCAAATCTAAACTGTCTGAAGTGTTTTTCCAAAGTTATCAACACTTTTATGTTTGGCGTTCCGAAACCCACCTTATCTGAGGCTGAAAAGCGTTTTTACGCATTGTGCCATAACTTTTCAGGGAAGCTTCAGAACATGAAATTTTAACCTCCCACTATAGCAGAAAGGGTCTTTCTAGTAGGTGCACATCAAATCTAAGCTCTCTGAAGTGTTTTTCGAAAGTTATCAACACTTTTATGTTTGGCGTTCCGAAACCCACCTTATCTCAGGCTGAAAAGCGTTTTTGTGCATTGTGCCATAACTTTTCAGGGAAGCTTCAGAACATGAAATTTTAACCTCCCACTATAGCAGAAAGGGTCTTTCTAGTAGTTGCACATCAAATCTAAACTGTCTGAAGTGTTTTTCCAAAGTTATTAACACTTTTATGTTTGGCGTTCCGAAACCCACCTTATCTCAGGCTGAAAAGCGTTTTTGTGCATTGTGCCATAACTTTTCAGGGAAGCTTCAGAACATGAAATTTTAACCTCCCACTATAGCAGAAAGGGTCTTTCTAGTAGTTGCACATCAAATCTAAACTGTCTGAAGTGTTTTTCCAAAGTTATTAACACTTTTATGTTTGGCGTTCCGAAACCCACCTTATCTCTGGCTGAAAAGCGTTTTTGTGCATTGTGCCATAACTTTTCAGGGAAGCTTCAGAACATGAAATTTTAACCTCCCACTATAGCAGAAAGGGTCTTTCTAGTAGTTGCACATCAAATCTAAACTGTCTGAAGTGTTTTTCCAAAGTTATTAACACTTTTATGTTTGGCGTTCCGAAACCCACCTTATCTCAGGCTGAAAAGCGTTTTTGTGCATTGTGCCATAACTTTTCAGGGAAGCTTCAGAACATGAAATTTTAACCTCCCACTATAGCAGAAAGGGTCTTTCTAGTAGTTGCACATCAAATCTAAACTGTCTGAAGTGTTTTTCCAAAGTTATCAACACTTTTATGTTTGGCGTTCCGAAACCCACCTTATCTCAGGCTGAAAAGCGTTTTTGTGCATTGTGCCATAACTTTTCAGGAAAGCTTCAGAACATGAAATTTTAACCTCCCACTATAGCAGAAAGGGTCTTTCTAGTAGTTGCACATCAAATCTAAACTGTCTGAAGTGTTTTTCCAAAGTTATCAACACTTTTATGTTTGGCGTTCCGAAACCCACCTTATCTCAGGCTGAAAAGCGTTTTTGTGCATTGTGCCATAACTTTTCAGGAAAGCTTCAGAACATGAAATTTTAACCTCCCACTATAGCAGAAAGGGTCTTTCTAGTAGTTGCACATCAAATCTAAACTGTCTGAAGTGTTTTTCCAAAGTTATCAACACTTTTATGTTTGGCGTTCCGAAACCCACCTTATCTCAGGCTGAAAAGCGTTTTTGTGCATTGTGCCATAACTTTTCAGGGAAGCTTCAGAACATGAAATTTTAACCTCCCACTATAGCAGAAAGGGTCTTTCTAGTAGTTGCACATCAAATCTAAGCTGTCTGAAGTGTTTTTCAAAAGTTATCAACACTTTTATGTTTGGCGTTCCGAAACCCACCTTATCTCAGGCTGAAAAGCGTTTTTGTGCATTGTGCCATAACTTTTCAGGAAAGCTTCAGAACATGAAATTTTAACCTCCCACTATAGCAGAAAGGGTCTTTCTAGTAGTTGCACATCAAATCTAAACTGTCTGAAGTGTTTTTCCAAAGTTATCAACACTTTTATGTTTGGCGTTCCGAAACCCACCTTATCTCAGGCTGAAAAGCGTTTTTACGCATTGTGCCATAACTTTTCAGGGAAGCTTCAGAACATGAAATTTTAACCTCCCACTATAGCAGAAAGGGTCTTTCTAGTAGGTGCACATCAAATCTAAGCTCTCTGAAGTGTTTTTCGAAAGTTATCAACACTTTTATGTTTGGCGTTCCGAAACCCACCTTATCTCAGGCTGAAAAGCGTTTTTGTGCATTGTGCCATAACTTTTCAGGGAAGATTCAGAACATGAAATTTTAACCTCCCACTATAGCAGAAAGGGTCTTTCTAGTAGTTGCACATCAAATCTAAACTGTCTGAAGTGTTTTTCCAAAGTTATTAACACTTTTATGTTTGGCGTTCCGAAACCCACCTTATCTCAGGCTGAAAAGCGTTTTTGTGCATTGTGCCATAACTTTTAAGGGAAGCTTCAGAACATGAAATTTTAACCTCCCACTATAGCAGAAAGGGTCTTTCTAGTAGTTGCACATCAAATCTAAACTGTCTGAAGTGTTTTTCAAAAGTTATCAACACTTTTATGTTTGGCGTTCCGAAACCCACCTTATCTCAGGCTGAAAAGCGTTTTTGTGCATTGTGCCATAACTTTTCAGGAAAGCTTCAGAACATGAAATTTTAACCTCCCACTATAGCAGAAAGGGTCTTTCTAGTAGTTGCACATCAAATCTAAACTGTCTGAAGTGTTTTTCCAAAGTTATCAACACTTTTATGTTTGGCGTTCCGAAACCCACCTTATCTCAGGCTGAAAAGCGTTTTTGTGCATTGTGCCATAACTTTTCAGGGAAGCTTCAGAACATGAAATTTTAACCTCCCACTATAGCAGAAAGGGTCTTTCTAGTAGTTGCACATCAAATCTAAACTGTCTGAAGTGTTTTTCCAAAGTTATTAACACTTTTATGTTTGGCGTTCCGAAACCCACCTTATCTCAGGCTGAAAAGCGTTTTTTTGCATTGTGCCATAACTTTTCAGGGAAGCTTCAGAACATGAAATTTTAACCTCCCACTATAGCAGAAAGGGTCTTTCTAGTAGTTGCACATCAAATCTAAACTGTCTGAAGTGTTTTTCAAAAGTTATCAACACTTTTATGTTTGGCGTTCCGAAACCCACCTTATCTCAGGCTGAAAAGCGTTTTTGTGCATTGTGCCATAACTTTTCAGGGAAGCTTCAGAACATGAAATTTTAACCTCCCACTATAGCAGAAAGGGTCTTTCTAGTAGTTGCACATCAAATCTAAACTGTCTGAAGTGTTTTTCCAAAGTTATCAACACTTTTATGTTTTGCGTTCCGAAACCCACCTTATCTCAGGCTGAAAAGCGTTTTTACGCATTGTGCCATAACTTTTCAGGGAAGCTTCAGAACATGAAATTTTAACCTCCCACTATAGCAGAACGGGTCTTTCTAGTAGGTGCACATCAAATCTAAGCTCTCTGAAGTGTTTTTCGAAAGTTATCAACACTTTTATGTTTGGCGTTCCGAAACCCACCTTATCTCAGGCTGAAAAGCGTTTTTGTGCATTGTGCCATAACTTTTCAGGGAAGCTTCAGAACATGAAATTTTAACCTCCCACTATAGCAGAAAGGGTCTTTCTAGTAGTTGCACATCAAATCTAAACTGTCTGAAGTGTTTTTCCAAAGTTATTAACACTTTTATGTTTGGCGTTCCGAAACCCACCTTATCTCAGGCTGAAAAGCGTTTTTGTGCATTGTGCCATAACTTTTAAGGGAAGCTTCAGAACATGAAATTTTAACCTCCCACTATAGCAGAAAGGGTCTTTCTAGTAGTTGCACATCAAATCTAAACTGTCTGAAGTGTTTTTCAAAAGTTATCAACACTTTTATGTTTGGCGTTCCGAAACCCACCTTATCTCAGGCTGAAAAGCGTTTTTGTGCATTGTGCCATAACTTTTCAGGGAAGCTTCAGAACATGAAATTTTAACCTCCCACTATAGCAGAAAGGGTCTTTCTAGTAGTTGCACATCAAATCTAAACTGTCTGAAGTGTTTTTCAAAAGTTATCAACACTTTTATGTTTGGCGTTCCGAAACCCACCTTATCTCAGGCTGAAAAGCGTTTTTGTGCATTGTGCCATAACTTTTTAGGAAAGCTTCAGAACATGAAATTTTAACCTCCCACTATAGCAGAAAGGGTCTTTCTAGTAGTTGCACATCAAATCTAAACTGTCTGAAGTGTTTTTCCAAAGTTATCAACACTTTTATGTTTGGCGTTCCGAAACCCACCTTATCTCAGGCTGAAAAGCGTTTTTGTGCATTGTGCCATAACTTTTCAGGGAAGCTTCAGAACATGAAATTTTAACCTCCCACTATAGCAGAAAGGGTCTTTCTAGTAGTTGCACATCAAATCTAAACTGTCTGAAGTGTTTTTCCAAAGTTATTAACACTTTTATGTTTGGCGTTCCGAAACCCACCTTATCTCAGGCTGAAAAGCGTTTTTGTGCATTGTGCCATAACTTTTCAGGGAAGCTTCAGAACATGAAATTTTAACCTCCCACTATAGCAGAAAGGGTCTTTCTAGTAGTTGCACATCAAATCTAAACTGTCTGAAGTGTTTTTCAAAAGTTATCAACACTTTTATGTTTGGCGTTCCGAAACCCACCTTATCTCAGGCTGAAAAGCGTTTTTGTGCATTGTGCCATAACTTTTCAGGGAAGCTTCAGAACATGAAATTTTAACCTCCCACTATAGCAGAAAGGGTCTTTCTAGTAGTTGCACATCAAATCTAAACTGTCTGAAGTGTTTTTCCAAAGTTATTAACACTTTTATGTTTGGCGTTCCGAAACCCACCTTATCTCAGGCTGAAAAGCGTTTTTGTGCATTGTGCCATAACTTTTCAGGGAAGCTTCAGAACATGAAATTTTAACCTCCCACTATAGCAGAAAGGGTCTTTCTAGTAGTTGCACATCAAATCTAAGCTGTCTGAAGTGTTTTTCAAAAGTTATCAACACTTTTATGTTTGGCGTTCCGAAACCCACCTTATCTCAGGCTGAAAAGCGTTTTTGTGCATTGTGCCATAACTTTTCAGGGAAGCTTCAGAACATGAAATTTTAACCTCCCACTATAGCAGAAAGGGTCTTTCTAGTAGTTGCACATCAAATCTAAACTGTCTGAAGTGTTTTTCCAAAGTTATCAACACTTTTATGTTTGGCGTTCCGAAACCCACCTTATCTCAGGCTGAAACGCGTTTTTACGCATTGTGCCATAACTTTTCAGGGAAGCTTCAGAACATGAAATTTTAACCTCCCACTATAGCAGAAAGGGTCTTTCTAGTAGGTGCACATCAAATCTAAGCTCTCTGAAGTGTTTTTCGAAAGTTATCAACACTTTTATGTTTGGCGTTCCGAAACCCACCTTATCTCAGGCTGAAAAGCGTTTTTGTGCATTGTGCCATAACTTTTCAGGGAAGCTTCAGAACATGAAATTTTAACCTCCCACTATAGCAGAAAGGGTCTTTCTAGTAGTTGCACATCAAATCTAAACTGTCTGAAGTGTTTTTCCAAAGTTATTAACACTTTTATGTTTGGCGTTCCGAAACCCACCTTATCTCAGGCTGAAAAGCGTTTTTGTGCATTGTGCCATAACTTTTCAGGAAAGCTTCAGAACATGAAATTTTAACCTCCCACTATAGCAGAAAGGGTCTTTCTAGTAGTTGCACATCAAATCTAAACTGTCTGAAGTGTTTTTCAAAAGTTATCAACACTTTTATGTTTGGCGTTCCGAAACCCACCTTATCTCAGGCTGAAAAGCGTTTTTACGCATTGTGCCATAACTTTTCAGGGAAGCTTCAGAACATGAAATTTTAACCTCCCACTATAGCAGAAAGGGTCTTTCTAGTAGGTGCACATCAAATCTAAGCTCTCTGAAGTGTTTTTCGAAAGTTATCAACACTTTTATGTTTGGCGTTCCGAAACCCACCTTATCTCAGGCTGAAAAGCGTTTTTGTGCATTGTGCCATAACTTTTCAGGGAAGCTTCAGAACATGAAATTTTAACCTCCCACTATAGCAGAAAGGGTCTTTCTAGTAGTTGCACATCAAATCAAAACTGTCTGAAGTGTTTTTCCAAAGTTATTAACACTTTTATGTTTGGCGTTCCGAAACCCACCTTATCTCAGGCTGAAAAGCGTTTTTGTGCATTGTGCCATAACTTTTCAGGGAAGCTTCAGAACATGAAATTTTAACCTCCCACTATAGCAGAAAGGGTCTTTCTAGTAGTTGCACATCAAATCTAAACTGTCTGAAGTGTTTTTCAAAAGTTATCAACACTTTTATGTTTGGCGTTCCGAAACCCACCTTATCTCAGGCTGAAAAGCGTTTTTGTGCATTGTGCCATAACTTTTCAGGAAAGCTTCAGAACATGAAATTTTAACCTCCCACTATAGCAGAAAGGGTCTTTCTAGTAGTTGCACATCAAATCTAAACTGTCTGAAGTGTTTTTCCAAAGTGATCAACACTTTTACGTTTGGCGTTCCGAAACCCACCTTATCTCAGGCTGAAAAGCGTTTTTGTGCATTGTGCCATAACTTTTCAGGGAAGCTTCAGAACATGAAATTTTAACCTCCCACTATAGCAGAAAGGGTCTTTCTAGTAGTTGCACATCAAATCTAAACTGTCTGAAGTGTTTTTCCAAAGTTATTAACACTTTTATGTTTGGCGTTCCGAAACCCACCTTATCTCAGGCTGAAAAGCGTTTTTGTGCATTGTGCCATAACTTTTCAGGGAAGCTTCAGAACATGAAATTTTAACCTCCCACTATAGCAGAAAGGGTCTTTCTAGTAGTTGCACATCAAATCTAAACTGTCTGAAGTGTTTTTCAAAAGTTATCAACACTTTTATGTTTGGCGTTCCGAAACCCACCTTATCTCAGGCTGAAAAGCGTTTTTGTGCATTGTGCCATAACTTTTCAGGGAAGCTTCAGAACATGAAATTTTAACCTCCCACTATAGCAGAAAGGGTCTTTCTAGTAGTTGCACATCAAATCTAAACTGTCTGAAGTGTTTTTCCAAAGTTATCAACACTTTTATGTTTGGCGTTCCGAAACCCACCTTATCTCAGGCTGAAAAGCGTTTTTACGCATTGTGCCATAACTTTTCAGGGAAGCTTCAGAACATGAAATTTTAACCTCCCACTATAGCAGAAAGGGTCTTTCTAGTAGGTGCACATCAAATCTAAGCTCTCTGAAGTGTTTTTTGAAAGTTATCAACACTTTTATGTTTGGCGTTCCGAAACCCACCTTATCTCAGGCTGAAAAGCGTTTTTGTGCATTGTGCCATAACTTTTCAGGGAAGCTTCAGAACATGAAATTTTAACCTCCCACTATAGCAGAAAGGGTCTTTCTAGTAGTTGCACATCAAATCTAAACTGTCTGAAGTGTTTTTCCAAAGTTATCAACACTTTTATGTTTGGCGTTCCGAAACCCACCTTATCTCAGGCTGAAAAGCGTTTTTACGCATTGTGCCATAACTTTTCAGGGAAGCTTCAGAACATGAAATTTTAACCTCCCACTATAGCAGAAAGGGTCTTTCTAGTAGGTGCACATCAAATCTAAGCTGTCTGAAGTGTTTTTCGAAAGTTATCAACACTTTTATGTTTGGCGTTCCGAAACCCACCTTATCTCAGGCTGAAAAGCGTTTTTACGCATTGTGCCATAACTTTTCAGGGAAGCTTCAGAACATGAAATTTTAACCTCCCACTATAGCAGAAAGGGTCTTTCTAGTAGTTGCACATCAAATCTAAGCTGTCTGAAGTGTTTTTCAAAAGTTATCAACACTTTTATGTTTGGCGTTCCGAAACCCACCTTATCTCAGGCTGAAAAGCGTTTTTGTGCATTGTGCCAAAACTTTTCAGGAAAGCTTCAGAACATGAAATTTTAACCTCCCACTATAGCAGAAAGGGTCTTTCTAGTAGGTGCACATCAAATCTAAACTGTCTGAAGTGTTTTTCGAAAGTTATCAACACTTTTATGTTTGGCGTTCCGAAACCCACCTTATCTCAGGCTGAAAAGCGTTTTTGTGCATTGTGCCATAACTTTTCAGGGAAGCTTCAGAACATGAAATTTTAACCTCCCACTATAGCAGAAAGGGTCTTTCTAGTAGTTGCACATCAAATCTAAACTGTCTGAAGTGTTTTTCCAAAGTTATCAACACTTTTATGTTTGGCGTTCCGAAACCCACCTTATCTCAGGCTGAAAAGCGTTTTTGTGCATTGTGCCATAACTTTTCAGGAAAGCTTCAGAACATGAAATTTTAACCTCCCACTATAGCAGAAAGGGTCTTTCTAGTAGTTGCACATCAAATCTAAGCTCTCTGAAGTGTTTTTCGAAAGTTATCAACACTTTTATGTTTGGCGTTCCGAAACCCACCTTATCTCAGGCTGAAAAGCGTTTTTACGCATTGTGCCATAACTTTTCAGGGAAGCTTCAGAACATGAAATTTTAACCTCCCACTATAGCAGAAAGGGTCTTTCTAGTAGGTGCACATCAAATCTAAGCTCTCTGAAGTGTTTTTCGAAAGTTATCAACACTTTTATGTTTGGCGTTCCGAAACCCACCTTATCTCAGGCTGAAAAGCGTTTTTGTGCATTGTGCCATAACTTTTCAGGGAAGCTTCAGAACATGAAATTTTAACCTCCCACTATAGCAGAAAGGGTCTTTCTAGTAGTTGCACATCAAATCAAAACTGTCTGAAGTGTTTTTCGAAAGTTATCAACACTTTTATGTTTGGCGTTCCGAAACCCACCTTATCTCAGGCTGAAAAGCGTTTTTGTGCATTGTGCCATAACTTTTCAGGGAAGCTTCAGAACATGAAATTTTAACCTCCCACTATAGCAGAAAGGGTCTTTCTAGTAGTTGCACATCAAATCTAAACTGTCTGAAGTGTTTTTCCAAAGTTATTAACACTTTTATGTTTGGCGTTCCGAAACCCACCTTATCTCAGGCTGAAAAGCGTTTTTGTGCATAGTGCCATAACTTTTAAGGGAAGCTTCAGAACATGAAATTTTAACCTCCCACTATAGCAGAAAGGGTCTTTCTAGTAGTTGCACATCAAATCTAAACTGTCTGAAGTGTTTTTCAAAAGTTATCAACACTTTTATGTTTGGCGTTCCGAAACCCACCTTATCTCAGGCTGAAAAGCGTTTTTGTGCATTGTGCCATAACTTTTCAGGAAAGCTTCAGAACATGAAATTTTAACCTCCCACTATAGCAGAAAGGGTCTTTCTAGTAGTTGCACATCAAATCTAAACTGTCTGAAGTGTTTTTCCAAAGTTATCAACACTTTTATGTTTGGCGTTCCGAAACCCACCTTATCTCAGGCTGAAAAGCGTTTTTGTGCATTGTGCCATAACTTTTCAGGGAAGCTTCAGAACATGAAATTTTAACCTCCCACTATAGCAGAAAGGGTCTTTCTAGTAGTTGCACATCAAATCTAAACTGTCTGAAGTGTTTTTCCAAAGTTATTAACACTTTTATGTTTGGCGTTCCGAAACCCACCTTATCTCAGGCTGAAAAGCGTTTTTGTGCATTGTGCCATAACTTTTCAGGGAAGCTTCAGAACATGAAATTTTAACCTCCCACTATAGCAGAAAGGGTCTTTCTAGTAGTTGCACATCAAATCTAAACTGTCTGAAGTGTTTTTCCAAAGTTATTAACACTTTTATGTTTGGCCTTCCGAAACCCACCTTATCTCAGGCTGAAAAGCGTTTTTGTGCATTGTGCCATAACTTTTCAGGGAAGCTTCAGAACATGAAATTTTAACCTCCCACTATAGCAGAAAGGGTCTTTCTAGTAGTTGCACATCAAATCTAAACTGTCTGAAGTGTTTTTCAAAAGTTATCAACACTTTTATGTTTGGCGTTCCGAAACCCACCTTATCTCAGGCTGAAAAGCGTTTTTGTGCATTGTGCCATAACTTTTCAGGAAAGCTTCAGAACATGAAATTTTAACCTCCCACTATAGCAGAAAGGGTCTTTCTAGTAGTTGCACATCAAATCTAAACTGTCTGAAGTGTTTTTCAAAAGTTATCAACACTTTTATGTTTGGCGTTCCGAAACCCACCTTATCTCAGGCTGAAAAGCGTTTTTGTGCATTGTGCCATAACTTTTCAGGGAAGCTTCAGAACATGAAATTTTAACCTCCCACTATAGCAGAAAGGGTCTTTCTAGTAGTTGCACATCAAATCGAAACTGTCTGAAGTGTTTTTCCAAAGTTATTAACACTTTTATGTTTGGCGTTCCGAAACCCACCTTATCTCAGGCTGAAAAGCGTTTTTGTGCATTGTGCCATAACTTTTCAGGAAAGCTTCAGAACATGAAATTTTAACCTCCCACTATAGCAGAAAGGGTCTTTCTAGTAGTTGCACATCAAATCTAAACTGTCTGAAGTGTTTTTCCAAAGTTATCAACACTTTTATGTTTGGCGTTCCGAAACCCACCTTATCTCAGGCTGAAAAGCGTTTTTGTGCATTGTGCCATAACTTTTCAGGGAAGCTTCAGAACATGAAATTTTAACCTCCCACTATAGCAGAAAGGGTCTTTCTAGTAGTTGCACATCAAATCTAAGCTGTCTGAAGTGTTTTTCAAAAGTTATCAACACTTTTATGTTTGGCGTTCCGAAACCCACCTTATCTCAGGCTGAAAAGCGTTTTTGTGCATTGTGCCATAACTTTTCAGGGAAGCTTCAGAACATGAAATTTTAACCTCCCACTATAGCAGAAAGGGTCTTTCTAGTAGTTGCACATCAAATCTAAACTGTCTGAAGTGTTTTTCGAAAGTTATCAACACTTTTATGTTTGGCGTTCCGAAACCCACCTTATCTCAGGCTTAAAAGCGTTTTTGTGCATTGTGCCATAACTTTTCAGGGAAGCTTCAGAACATGAAATTTTAACCTCCCACTATAGCAGAAAGGGTCTTTCTAGTAGTTGCACATCAAATCTAAACTGTCTGAAGTGTTTTTCCAAAGTTATTAACACTTTTATGTTTGGCGTTCCGAAACCCACCTTATCTCAGGCTGAAAAGCGTTTTTGTGCATTGTGCCATAACTTTTCAGGGAAGCTTCAGAACATGAAATTTTAACCTCCCACTATAGCAGAAAGGGTCTTTCTAGTAGTTGCACATCAAATCTAAACTGTCTGAAGTGTTTTTCCAAAGTTATCAACACTTTTATGTTTGGCGTTCCGAAACCCACCTTATCTCAGGCTGAAAAGCGTTTTTGTGCATTGTGCCATAACTTTTCAGGGAAGCTTCAGAACATGACATTTTAACCTCCCACTATAGCAGAAAGGGTCTTTCTAGTAGTTGCACATCAAATCTAAGCTGTCTGAAGTGTTTTTCAAAAGTTATCAACACTTTTATGTTTGGCGTTCCGAAACCCACCTTATCTCAGGCTGAAAAGCGTTTTTGTGCATTGTGCCATAACTTTTCAGGAAAGCTTCAGAACATGAAATTTTAACCTCCCACTATAGCAGAAAGGGTCTTTCTAGTAGTTGCACATCAAATCTAAACTGTCTGAAGTGTTTTTCCAAAGTTATCAACACTTTTATGTTTGGCGTTCCGAAACCCACCTTATCTCAGGCTGAAAAGCGTTTTTACGCATTGTGCCATAACTTTTCAGGCAAGCTTCAGAACATGAAATTTTAACCTCCCACTATAGCAGAAAGGGTCTTTCTAGTAGGTGCACATCAAATCTAAGCTCTCTGAAGTGTTTTTCGAAAGTTATCAACACTTTTATGTTTGGCGTTCCGAAACCCACCTTATCTCAGGCTGAAAAGCGTTTTTGTGCATTGTGCCATAACTTTTAAGGGAAGCTTCAGAACATGAAATTTTAACCTCCAACTATAGCAGAAAGGGTCTTTCTGGTAGTTGCACATCAAATCTAAACTGTCTGAAGTGTTTTTCAAAAGTTATCAACACTTTTATGTTTGGCGTTCCGAAACCCACCTTATCTCAGGCTGAAAAGCGTTTTTGTGCATTGTGCCATAACTTTTCAGGAAAGCTTCAGAACATGAAATTTTTACCTCCCACTATAGCAGAAAGGGTCTTTCTAGTAGTTGCACATCAAATCTAAACTGTCTGAAGTGTTTTTCCAAAGTTATCAACACTTTTATGTTTGGCGTTCCGAAACCCACCTTATCTCAGGCTGAAAAGCGTTTTTGTGCATTGTGCCATAACTTTTCAGGGAAGCTTCAGAACATGAAATTTTAACCTTCCACTATAGCAGAAAGGGTCTTTCTAGTAGTTGCACATCAAATCTAAACTGTCTGAAGTGTTTTTCCAAAGTTATTAACACTTTTATGTTTGGCGTTCCGAAACCCACCTTATCTCAGGCTGAAAAGCGTTTTTGTGCATTGTGCCATAACTTTTCAGGGAAGCTTCAGAACATGAAATTTTAACCTCCCACTATAGCAGAAAGGGTCTTTCTAGTAGTTGCACATCAAATCTAAACTGTCTGAAGTGTTTTTCAAAAGTTATCAACACTTTTATGTTTGGCGTTCCGAAACCCACCTTATCTCAGGCTGAAAAGCGTTTTTGTGCATTGTGCCATAACTTTTCAGGAAAGCTTCAGAACATGAAATTTTAACCTCCCACTATAGCAGAAAGGGTCTTTCTAGTAGGTGCACATCAAATCTAAGCTCTCTGAAGTGTTTTTCGAAAGTTATCAACACTTTTATGTTTGGCGTTCCGAAACCCACCTTATCTCAGGCTGAAAAGCGTTTTTGTGCATTGTGCCATAACTTTTCAGGGAAGCTTCAGAACATGAAATTTTAACCTCCCACTATAGCAGAAAGGGTCTTTCTAGTAGTTGCACATCAAATCTAAACTGTCTGAAGTGTTTTTCCAAAGTTATTAACACTTTTATGTTTGGCGTTCCGAAACCCACCTTATCTCAGGCTGAAAAGCGTTTTTGTGCATTGTGCCATAACTTTTAAGGGAAGCTTCAGAACATGAAATTTTAACCTCCCACTATAGCAGAAAGGGTCTTTCTAGTAGTTGCACATCAAATCTAAACTGTCTGAAGTGTTTTTCAAAAGTTATCAACACTTTTATGTTTGGCGTTCCGAAACCCACCTTATCTCAGGCTGAAAAGCGTTTTTGTGCATTGTGCCATAACTTTTCAGGGAAGCTTCAGAACATGAAATTTTAACCTCCCACTATAGCAGAAAGGGTCTTTCTAGTAGTTGCACATCAAATCTAAACTGTCTGAAGTGTTTTTCCAAAGTTATTAACACTTTTATGTTTGGCGTTCCGAAACCCACCTTATCTCAGGCTGAAAAGCGTTTTTGTGCATTGTGCCATAACTTTTAAGGGAAGCTTCAGAACATGAAATTTTAACCTCCCACTATAGCAGAAAGGGTCTTTCTAGTAGTTGCACATCAAATCTAAACTGTCTGAAGTGTTTTTCAAAAGTTATCAACACTTTTATGTTTGGCGTTCCGAAACCCACCTTATCTCAGGCTGAAAAGCGTTTTTGTGCATTGTGCCATAACTTTTCAGGAAAGCTTCAGAACATGAAATTTTAACCTCCCACTATAGCAGAAAGGGTCTTTCTAGTAGTTGCACATCAAATCTAAACTGTCTGAAGTGTTTTTCCAAAGTTATCAACACTTTTATGTTTGGCGTTCCGAAACCCACCTTATCTCAGGCTGAAAAGCGTTTTTGTGCATTGTGCCATAACTTTTCAGGGAAGCTTCAGAACATGAAATTTTAACCTCCCACTATAGCAGAAAGGGTCTTTCTAGTAGTTGCACATCAAATCTAAACTGTCTGAAGTGTTTTTCCAAAGTTATTAACACTTTTATGTTTGGCGTTCCGAAACCCACCTTATCTCAGGCTGAAAAGCGTTTTTGTGCATTGTGCCATAACTTTTCAGGGAAGCTTCAGAACATGAAATTTTAACCTCCCACTATAGCAGAAAGGGTCTTTCTAGTAGTTGCACATCAAATCTAAACTGTCTGAAGTGTTTTTCAAAAGTTATCAACACTTTTATGTTTGGCGTTCCGAAACCCACCTTATCTCAGGCTGAAAAGCGTTTTTGTGCATTGTGCCATAACTTTTCAGGAAAGCTTCAGAACATGAAATTTTAACCTCCCACTATAGCAGAAAGGGTCTTTCTAGTAGTTGCACATCAAATCTAAACTGTCTGAAGTGTTTTTCCAAAGTTATCAACACTTTTATGTTTTGCGTTCCGAAACCCACCTTATCTCAGGCTGAAAAGCGTTTTTACGCATTGTGCCATAACTTTCCAGGGAAGCTTCAGAACATGAAATTTTAACCTCCCACTATAGCAGAAAGGGTCTTTCTAGTAGGTGCACATCAAATCTAAGCTCTCTGAAGTGTTTTTCGAAAGTTATCAACACTTTTATGTTTGGCGTTCCGAAACCCACCTTATCTCAGGCTGAAAAGCGTTTTTGTGCATTGTGCCATAACTTTTCAGGGAAGCTTCAGAACATGAAATTTTAACCTCCCACTATAGCAGAAAGGGTCTTTCTAGTAGTTGCACATCAAATCTAAACTGTCTGAAGTGTTTTTCCAAAGTTATCAACACTTTTATGTTTGGCGTTCCGAAACCCACCTTATCTCAGGCTGAAAAGCGTTTTTGTGCATTGTGCCATAACTTTTCAGGAAAGCTTCAGAACATGAAATTTTAACCTCCCACTATAGCAGAAAGGGTCTTTCTAGTAGTTGCACATCAAATCTAAACTGTCTGAAGTGTTTTTCCAAAGTTATCAACACTTTTATGTTTGGCGTTCCGAAACCCACCTTATCTCAGGCTGAAAAGCGTTTTTACGCATTGTGCCATAACTTTTCAGGGAAGCTTCAGAACATGAAATTTTAACCTCCCACTATAGCAGAAAGGGTCTTTCTAGTAGGTGCACATCAAATCTAAGCTCTCTGAAGTGTTTTTCGAAAGTTATCAACACTTTTATGTTTGGCGTTCCGAAACCCACCTTATCTCAGGCTGAAAAGCGTTTTTGTGCATTGTGCCATAACTTTTCAGGGAAGCTTCAGAACATGAAATTTTAACCTCCCACTATAGCAGAAAGGGTCTTTCTAGTAGTTGCACATCAAATCTAAACTGTCTGAAGTGTTTTTCAAAAGTTATCAACACTTTTATGTTTGGCGTTCCGAAACCCACCTTATCTCAGGCTGAAAAGCGTTTTTGTGCATTGTGCCATAACTTTTCAGGAAAGCTTCAGAACATGAAATTTTAACCTCCCACTATAGCAGAAAGGGTCTTTCTAGTAGTTGCACATCAAATCTAAACTGTCTGAAGTGTTTTTCCAAAGTTATCAACACTTTTATGTTTTGCGTTCCGAAACCCACCTTATCTCAGGCTGAAAAGCGTTTTTACGCATTGTGCCATAACTTTCCAGGGAAGCTTCAGAACATGAAATTTTAACCTCCCACTATAGCAGAAAGGGTCTTTCTAGTAGGTGCACATCAAATCTAAGCTCTCTGAAGTGTTTTTCGAAAGTTATCAACACTTTTATGTTTGGCGTTCCGAAACCCACCTTATCTCAGGCTGAAAAGCGTTTTTGTGCATTGTGCCATAACTTTTCAGGGAAGCTTCAGAACATGAAATTTTAACCTCCCACTATAGCAGAAAGGGTCTTTCTAGTAGTTGCACATCAAATCTAAACTGTCTGAAGTGTTTTTCCAAAGTTATCAACACTTTTATGTTTGGCGTTCCGAAACCCACCTTATCTCAGGCTGAAAAGCGTTTTTGTGCATTGTGCCATAACTTTTCAGGGAAGCTTCAGAACATGAAATTTTAACCTCCCACTATAGCAGAAAGGGTCTTTCTAGTAGTTGCACATCAAATCTAAACTGTCTGAAGTGTTTTTCCAAAGTTATCAACACTTTTATGTTTGGCGTTCCGAAACCCACCTTATCTCAGGCTGAAAAGCGTTTTTGTGCATTGTGCCATAACTTTTCAGGAAAGCTTCAGAACATGAAATTTTAACCTCCCACTATAGCAGAAAGGGTCTTTCTAGTAGTTGCACATCAAATCTAAACTGTCTGAAGTGTTTTTCCAAAGTTATCAACACTTTTATGTTTGGCGTTCCGAAACCCACCTTATCTCAGGCTGAAAAGCGTTTTTGTGCATTGTGCCATAACTTTTCAGGAAAGCTTCAGAACATGAAATTTTAACCTCCCACTATAGCAGAAAGGGTCTTTCTAGTAGTTGCACATCAAATCTAAACTGTCTGAAGTGTTTTTCCAAAGTTATCAACACTTTTATGTTTGGCGTTCCGAAACCCACCTTATCTCAGGCTGAAAAGCGTTTTTGTGCATTGTGCCATAACTTTTCAGGAAAGCTTCAGAACATGAAATTTTAACCTCCCACTATAGCAGAAAGGGTCTTTCTAGTAGTTGCACATCAAATCTAAACTGTCTGAAGTGTTTTTCCAAAGTTATCAACACTTTTATGTTTGGCGTTCCGAAACCCACCTTATCTCAGGCTGAAAAGCGTTTTTACGCATTGTGCCATAACTTTTCAGGGAAGCTTCAGAACATGAAATTTTAACCTCCCACTATAGCAGAAAGGGTCTTTCTAGTAGGTGCACATCAAATCTAAGCTCTCTGAAGTGTTTTTCGAAAGTTATCAACACTTTTATGTTTGGCGTTCCGAAACACACCTTATCTCAGGCTGAAAAGCGTTTTTGTGCATTGTGCCATAACTTTTAAGGGAAGCTTCAGAACATGAAATTTTAACCTCCCACTATAGCAGAAAGGGTCTTTCTAGTAGTTGCACATCAAATCTAAACTGTCTGAAGTGTTTTTCAAAAGTTATCAACACTTTTATGTTTGGCGTTCCAAAACCCACCTTATCTCAGGCTGAAAAGCGTTTTTGTGCATTGTGCCATAACTTTTCAGGAAAGCTTCAGAACATGAAATTTTAACCTCCCACTATAGCAGAAAGGGTCTTTCTAGTAGTTGCACATCAAATCTAAACTGTCTGAAGTGTTTTTCCAAAGTTATCAACACTTTTATGTTTGGCGTTCCGAAACCCACCTTATCTCAGGCTGAAAAGCGTTTTTGTGCATTGTGCCATAACTTTTCAGGGAAGCTTCAGAACATGAAATTTTAACCTCCCACTATAGCAGAAAGGGTCTTTCTAGTAGTTGCACATCAAATCTAAACTGTCTGAAGTGTTTTTCCAAAGTTATTAACACTTTTATGTTTGGCGTTCCGAAACGCACCTTATCTCAGGCTGAAAAGCGTTTTTGTGCATTGTGCCATAACTTTTCAGGGAAGCTTCAGAACATGAAATTTTAACCTCCCACTATAGCAGAAAGGGTCTTTCTAGTAGTTGCACATCAAATCTAAACTGTCTGAAGTGTTTTTCAAAAGTTATCAACACTTTTATGTTTGGCGTTCCGAAACCCACCTTATCTCAGGCTGAAAAGCGTTTTTGTGCATTGTGCCATAACTTTTCAGGAAAGCTTCAGAACATGAAATTTTAACCTCCCACTATAGCAGAAAGGGTCTTTCTAGTAGTTGCACATCAAATCTAAACTGTCTGAAGTGTTTTTCCAAACTTATCAACACTTTTATGTTTTGCGTTCCGAAACCCACCTTATCTCAGGCTGAAAAGCGTTTTTACGCATTGTGCCATAACTTTCCAGGGAAGCTTCAGAACATGAAATTTTAACCTCCCACTATAGCAGAAAGGGTCTTTCTAGTAGGTGCACATCAAATCTAAGCTCTCTGAAGTGTTTTTCGAAAGTTATCAACACTTTTATGTTTGGCGTTCCGAAACCCACCTTATCTCAGGCTGAAAAGCGTTTTTGTGCATTGTGCCATAACTTTTCAGGGAAGCTTCAGAACATGAAATTTTAACCTCCCACTATAGCAGAAAGGGTCTTTCTAGTAGTTGCACATCAAATCTAAACTGTCTGAAGTGTTTTTCCAAAGTTATCAACACTTTTATGTTTGGCGTTCCGAAACCCACCTTATCTCAGGCTGAAAAGCGTTTTTGTGCATTGTGCCATAACTTTTCAGGAAAGCTTCAGAACATGAAATTTTAACCTCCCACTATAGCAGAAAGGGTCTTTCTAGTAGTTGCACATCAAATCTAAACTGTCTGAAGTGTTTTTCCAAAGTTATCAACACTTTTATGTTTGGCGTTCCGAAACCCACCTTATCTCAGGCTGAAAAGCGTTTTTACGCATTGTGCCATAACTTTTCAGGGAAGCTTCAGAACATGAAATTTTAACCTCCCACTATAGCATAAAGGGTCTTTCTAGTAGTTGCACATCAAATCTAAGCTCTCTGAAGTGTTTTTCGAAAGTTATCAACACTTTTATGTTTGGCGTTCCGAAACCCACCTTATCTCAGGCTGAAAAGCGTTTTTGTGCATTGTGCCATAACTTTTCAGGGAAGCTTCAGAACATGAAATTTTAACCTCCGACTATAGCAGAAAGGGTCTTTCTAGTAGTTGCACATCAAATCTAAACTGTCTGAAGTGTTTTTCCAAAGTTATTAACACTTTTATGTTTGGCGTTCCGAAACCCACCTTATCTCAGGCTGAAAAGCGTTTTTGTGCATTGTGCCATAACTTTTCAGGGAAGCTTCAGAACATGAAATTTTAACCTCCCACTATAGCAGAAAGGGTCTTTCTAGTAGTTGCACATCAAATCTAAACTGTCTGAAGTGTTTTTCCAAAGTTATCAACACTTTTATGTTTGGCGTTCCGAAACCCACCTTATCTCAGGCTGAAAAGCGTTTTTGTGCATTGTGCCATAACTTTTCAGGGAAGCTTCAGAACATGAAATTTTAACCTCCCACTATAGCAGAAAGGGTCTTTCTAGTAGTTGCACATCAAATCTAAGCTGTCTGAAGTGTTTTTCAAAAGTTATCAACACTTTTATGTTTGGCGTTCCGAAACCCACCTTATCTCAGGCTGAAAAGCGTTTTTGTGCATTGTGCCATAACTTTTCAGGAAAGCTTCAGAACATGAAATTTTAACCTCCCACTATAGCAGAAAGGGTCTTTCTAGTAGTTGCACATCAAATCTAAACTGTCTGAAGTGTTTTTCCAAAGTTATCAACACTTTTATGTTTGGCGTTCCGAAACCCACCTTATCTCAGGCTGAAAAGCGTTTTTGTGCATTGTGCCATAACTTTTCAGGGAAGCTTCAGAACATGAAATTTTAACCTCCCACTATAGCAGAAAGGGTCTTTCTAGTAGTTGCACATAAATCTAAGCTGTCTGAAGTGTTTTTCAAAAGTTATTAACACTTTTATGTTTGGCGTTCCGAAACCCACCTTATCTCAGGCTGAAAAGCGTTTTTGTGCATTGTGCCATAACTTTTCAGGAAAGCTTCAGAACATGAAATTTTAACCTCCCACTATAGCAGAAAGGGTCTTTCTAGTAGTTGCACATCAAATCTAAACTGTCTGAAGTGTTTTTCCAAAGTTATCAACACTTTTATGTTTGGCGTTCCGAAACCCACCTTATCTCAGGCTGAAAAGCGTTTTTGTGCATTGTGCCATAACTTTTCAGGAAAGCTTCAGAACATGAAATTTTAACCTCCCACTATAGCAGAAAGGGTCTTTCTAGTAGTTGCACATCAAATCTAAACTGTCTGAAGTGTTTTTCCAAAGTTATCAACACTTTTATGTTTGGCGTTCCGAAACCCACCTTATCTCAGGCTGAAAAGCGTTTTTACGCATTGTGCCATAACTTTTCAGGGAAGCTTCAGAACATGAAATTTTAACCTCCCACTATAGCAGAAAGGGTCTTTCTAGTAGGTGCACAACAAATCTAAGCTCTCTGAAGTGTTTTTCGAAAGTTATCAACACTTTTATGTTTGGCGTTCCGAAACCCACCTTATCTCAGGCTGAAAAGCGTTTTTGTGCATTGTGCCATAACTTTTCAGGGAAGCTTCAGAACATGAAATTTTAACCTCCCACTATAGCAGAAAGGGTCTTTCTAGTAGTTGCACATCAAATCTAAACTGTCTGAAGTGTTTTTCCAAAGTTATTAACACTTTTATGTTTGGCGTTCCGAAACCCACCTTTTCTCAGGCTGAAAAGCGTTTTTGTGCATTGTGCCATAACTTTTCAGGGAAGCTTCAGAACATGAAATTTTAACCTCCCACTATAGCAGAAAGGGTCTTTCTAGTAGTTGCACATCAAATCTAAACTGTCTGAAGTGTTTTTCCAAAGTTATCAACACTTTTATGTTTGGCGTTCCGAAACCCACCTTATCTCAGGCTGAAAAGCGTTTTTGTGCATTGTGCCATAACTTTTCAGGGAAGCTTCAGAACATGAAATTTTAACCTCCCACTATAGCAGAAAGGGTCTTTCTAGTAGTTGCACATCAAATCTAAGCTGTCTGAAGTGTTTTTCAAAAGTTATCAACACTTTTATGTTTGGCGTTCCGAAACCCACCTTATCTCAGGCTGAAAAGCGTTTTTGTGCATTGTGCCATAACTTTTCAGGAAAGCTTCAGAACATGAAATTTTAACCTCCCACTATAGCAGAAAGGGTCTTTCTAGTAGTTGCACATCAAATCTAAACTGTCTGAAGTGTTTTTCCAAAGTTATCAACACTTTTATGTTTGGCGTTCCGAAACCCACCTTATCTCAGGCTGAAAAGCGTTTTTACGCATTGTGCCATAACTTCTCAGGGAAGCTTCAGAACATGAAATTTTAACCTCCCACTATAGCAGAAAGGGGCTTTCTAGTAGGTGCACATTAAATCTAAGCTCTCTGAAGTGTTTTTCGAAAGTTATCAACACTTTTATGTTTGGCGTTCCGAAACCCACCTTATCTCAGGCTGAAAAGCGTTTTTGTGCATTGTGCCATAACTTTTCAGGAAAGCTTCAGAACATGAAATTTTAACCTCCCACTATAGCAGAAAGGGTCTTTCTAGTAGTTGCACATCAAATCTAAACTGTCTGAAGTGTTTTTCCAAAGTTATCAACACTTTTATGTTTGGCGTTCCGAAACCCACCTTATCTCAGGCTGAAAAGCGTTTTTACGCATTGTGCCATAACTTTTCAGGGAAGCTTCAGAACATGAAATTTTAACCTCCCACTATAGCAGAAAGGGTCTTTCTAGTAGGTGCACATCAAATCTAAGCTCTCTGAACTGTTTTTCGAAAGTTATCAACACTTTTATGTTTGGCGTTCCGAAACCCACCTTATCTCAGGCTGAAAAGCGTTTTTGTGCATTGTGCCATAACTTTTCAGGGAAGCTTCAGAACATGAAATTTTAACCTCCCACTATAGCAGAAAGGGTCTTTCTAGTAGTTGCACATCAAATCTAAGCTGTCTGAAGTGTTTTTCAAAAGTTATCAACACTTTTATGTTTGGCGTTCCGAAACCCACCTTATCTCAGGCTGAAAAGCGTTTTTGTGCATTGTGCCATAACTTTTCAGGGAAGCTTCAGAACATGAAATTTTAACCTCCCACTATAGCAGAAAGGGTCTTTCTAGTAGTTGCACATCAAATCTAAACTGTCTGAAGTGTTTTTCCAAAGTTATCAACACTTTTATGTTTGGCGTTCCGAAACCCACCTTATCTGAGGCTGAAAAGCGTTTTTGTGCATTGTGCCATAACTTTTCAGGGAAGCTTCAGAACATGAAATTTTAACCTCCCACTATAGCAGAAAGGGTCTTTCTAGTAGTTGCACATCAAATCTAAGCTGTCTGAAGTGTTTTTCAAAAGTTATTAACACTTTTATGTTTGGCGTTCCGAAACCCACCTTATCTCAGGCTGAAAAGCGTTTTTGTGCATTGTGCCATAACGTTTCAGGAAAGCTTCAGAACATGAAATTTTAACCTCCCACTATAGCAGAAAGGGTCTTTCTAGTAGTTGCACATCAAATCTAAACTGTCTGAAGTGTTTTTCCAAAGTTATCAACACTTTTATGTTTGGCGTTCCGAAACCCACCTTATCTCAGGCTGAAAAGCGTTTTTACGCATTGTGCCATAACTTTTCAGGGAAGCTTCAGAACATGAAATTTTAACCTCCCACTATAGCAGAAAGGGTCTTTCTAGTAGGTGCACATCAAGTCTAAGCTCTCTGAACTGTTTTTCGAAAGTTATCAACACTTTTATGTTTGGCGTTCCGAAACCCACCTTATCTCAGGCTGAAAAGCGTTTTTGTGCATTGTGCCATAACTTTTCAGGGAAGCTTCAGAACATGAAATTTTAACCTCCCACTATAGCAGAAAGGGTCTTTCTAGTAGTTGCACATCAAATCTAAACTGTCTGAAGTGTTTTTCCAAAGTTATTAACACTTTTATGTTTGGCGTTCCGAAACCCACCTTATCTCAGGCTGAAAAGCGTTTTTGTGCATTGTGCCATAACTTTTCAGGAAAGCTTCAGAACATGAAATTTTAACCTCCCACTATAGCAGAAAGGGTCTTTCTAGTAGTTGCACATCAAATCTAAACTGTCTGAAGTGTTTTTCCAAAGTTATCAACACTTTTATGTTTGGCGTTCCGAAACCCACCTTATCTCAGGCTGAAAAGCGTTTTTGTGCATTGTGCCATAACTTTTCAGGGAAGCTTCAGAACATGAAATTTTAACCTCCCACTATAGCAGAAAGGGTCTTTCTAGTAGTTGCACATCAAATCTAAACTGTCTGAAGTGTTTTTCCAAAGTTATCAACACTTTTATGTTTGGCGTTCCGAAACCCACCTTATCTCAGGCTGAAAAGCGTTTTTGTGCATTGTGCCATAACTTTTCAGGGAAGCTTCAGAACATGAAATTTTAACCTCCCACTATAGCAGAAAGGGTCTTTCTAGTAGTTGCACATAAAATCTAAGCTGTCTGAAGTGTTTTTCAAAAGTTATTAACACTTTTATGTTTGGCGTTCCGAAACCCACCTTATCTCAGGCTGAAAAGCGTTTTTGTGCATTGTGCAATAACGTTTCAGGAAAGCTTCAGAACATGAAATTTTAACCTCCCACTATAGCAGAAAGGGTCTTTCTAGTAGTTGCACATCAAATCTAAACTGTCTGAAGTGTTTTTCCAAAGTTATCAACACTTTTATGTTTGGCGTTCCGAAACCCACCTTATCTCAGGCTGAAAAGCGTTTTTACGCATTGTGCCATAACTTTTCAGGGAAGCTTCAGAACATGAAATTTTAACCTCCCACTATAGCAGAAAGGGTCTTTCTAGTAGGTGCACATCAAATCTAAGCTCTCTGAACTGTTTTTCGAAAGTTATCAACACTTTTATGTTTGGCGTTCCGAAACCCACCTTATCTCAGGCTGAAAAGCCTTTTTGTGCATTGTGCCATAACTTTTCAGGGAAGCTTCAGAACATGAAATTTTAACCTCCCACTATAGCAGAAAGGGTCTTTCTAGTAGTTGCACATCAAATCTAAACTGTCTGAAGTGTTTTTCCAAAGTTATTAACACTTTTATGTTTGGCGTTCCGAAACCCACCTTATCTCAGGCTGAAAAGCGTTTTTGTGCATTGTGCCATAACTTTTCAGGAAAGCTTCAGAACATGAAATTTTAACCTCCCACTATAGCAGAAAGGGTCTTTCTAGTAGTTGCACATCAAATCTAAACTGTCTGAAGTGTTTTTCCAAAGTTATCAACACTTTTATGTTTGGCGTTCCGAAACCCACCTTATCTCAGGCTGAAAAGCGTTTTTGTGCATTGTGCCATAACTTTTCAGGGAAGCATCAGAACATGAAATTTTAACCTCCCACTATAGCAGAAAGGGTCTTTCTAGTAGTTGCACATCAAATCTAAACTGTCTGAAGTGTTTTTCAAAAGTTATCAACACTTTTATGTTTGGCGTTCCGAAACCCACCTTATCTCAGGCTGAAAAGCGTTTTTGTGCATTGTGCCATAACTTTTCAGGAAAGCTTCAGAACATGAAATTTTAACCTCCCACTATAGCAGAAAGGGTCTTTCTAGTAGGTGCACATCAAATCTAAGCTCTCTGAAGTGTTTTTCGAAAGTTATCAACACTTTTATGTTTGGCGTTCCGAAACCCACCTTATCTCAGGCTGAAAAGCGTTTTTGTGCATTGTGCCATAACTTTTCAGGGAAGCTTCAGAACATGAAATTTTAACCTCCCACTATAGCAGAAAGGGTCTTTCTAGTAGTTGCACATCAAATCTAAACTGTCTGAAGTGTTTTTCCAAAGTTATTAACACTTTTATGTTTGGCGTTCCGAAACCCACCTTATCTCAGGCTGAAAAGCGTTTTTGTGCATTGTGCCATAACTTTTCAGGAAAGCTTCAGAACATGAAATTTTAACCTCCCACTATAGCAGAAAGGGTCTTTCTAGTAGTTGCACATCAAATCTAAACTGTCTGAAGTGTTTTTCCAAAGTTATCAACACTTTTATGTTTGGCGTTCCGAAACCCACCTTATCTCAGGCTGAAAAGCGTTTTTGTGCATTGTGCCATAACTTTTCAGGAAAGCTTCAGAACATGAAATTTTAACCTCCCACTATAGCAGAAAGGGTCTTTCTAGTAGTTGCACATCAAATCTAAACTGTCTGAAGTGTTTTTCGAAAGTTATCAACACTTTTATGTTTGGCGTTCCGAAACCCACCTTATCTCAGGCTGAAAAGCGTTTTTACGCATTGTGCCATAACTTTTCAGGGAAGCTTCAGATCATGAAATTTTAACCTCCCACTATAGCAGAAAGGGTCTTTCTAGTAGGTGCACATCAAATCTAAGCTCTCTGAAGTGTTTTTCGAAAGTTATCAACACTTTTATGTTTGGCGTTCCGAAACCCACCTAATCTCAGGCTGAAAAGCGTTTTTGTGCATTGTGCCATAACTTTTCAGGGAAGCTTCAGAACATGAAATTTTAACCTCCCACTATAGCAGAAAGGGTCTTTCTAGTAGGTGCACATCAAATCTAAGCTCTCTGAACTGTTTTTCGAAAGTTACCAACACTTTTATGTTTGGCGTTCCGAAACCCACCTTATCTCAGGCTGAAAAGCGTTTTTGTGCATTGTGCCATAACTTTTCAGGGAAGCTTCAGAACATGAAATTTTAACCTCCCACTATAGCAGAAAGGGTCTTTCTAGTAGTTGCACATCAAATCTAAACTGTCTGAAGTGTTTTTCCAAAGTTATTAACACTTTTATGTTTGGCGTTCCGAAACCCACCTTATCTCAGGCTGAAAAGCGTTTTTGTGCATTGTGCCATAACTTTTCAGGAAAGCTTCAGAACATGAAATTTTAACCTCCCACTATAGCAGAAAGGGTCTTTCTAGTAGTTGCACATCAAATCTAAACTGTCTGAAGTGTTTTTCCAAAGTTATTAACACTTTTATGTTTGGCGTTCCGAAACCCACCTTATCTCAGGCTGAAAAGCGTTTTTGTGCATTGTGCCATAACTTTTCAGGGAAGCTTCAGAACATGAAATTTTAACCTCCCACTATAGCAGAAAGGGTCTTTCTAGTAGTTGCACATCAAATCTAAGCTGTCTGAAGTGTTTTTCAAAAGTTATCAACACTTTTATGTTTGGCGTTCCGAAACCCACCTTATCTCAGGCTGAAAAGCGTTTTTGCGCATTGTGCCATAACTTTTCAGGAAAGCTTCAGAACATGAAATTTTAACCTCCCACTATAGCAGAAAGGGTCTTTCTAGTAGTTGCACATCAAATCTAAACTGTCTGAAGTGTTTTTCCAAAGTTATCAACACTTTTATGTTTGGCGTTCCGAAACCCACCTTATCTCAGGCTGAAAAGCGTTTTTACGCATTGTGCCATAACTTTTCAGGGAAGCTTCAGAACATGAAATTTTAACCTCCCACTATAGCAGAAAGGGTCTTTCTAGTAGGTGCACATCAAATCTAAGCTCTCTGAAGTGTTTTTCCAAAGTTATTAACACTTTTATGTTTGGCGTTCCGAAACCCACCTTATCTCAGGCTGAAAAGCGTTTTTGTGCATTGTGCCATAACTTTTCAGGAAAGCTTCAGAACATGAAATTTTAACCTCCCACTATAGCAGAAAGGGTCTTTCTAGTAGTTGCACATAAAATCTAAGCTGTCTGAAGTGTTTTTCAAAAGTTATTAACACTTTTATGTTTGGCGTTCCGAAACCCACCTTATCTCAGGCTGAAAAGCGTTTTTGTGCATTGTGCAATAACGTTTCAGGAAAGCTTCAGAACATGAAATTTTAACCTCCCACTATAGCAGAAAGGGTCTTTCTAGTAGTTGCACATCAAATCTAAACTGTCTGAAGTGTTTTTCCAAAGTTATCAACACTTTTATGTTTGGCGTTCCGAAACCCACCTTATCTCAGGCTGAAAAGCGTTTTTACGCATTGTGCCATAACTTTTCAGGGAAGCTTCAGAACATGAAATTTTAACCTCCCACTATAGCAGAAAGGGTCTTTCTAGTAGGTGCACATCAAATCTAAGCTCTCTGAACTGTTTTTCGAAAGTTATCAACACTTTTATGTTTGGCGTTCCGAAACCCACCTTATCTCAGGCTGAAAAGCCTTTTTGTGCATTGTGCCATAACTTTTCAGGGAAGCTTCAGAACATGAAATTTTAACCTCCCACTATAGCAGAAAGGGTCTTTCTAGTAGTTGCACATCAAATCTAAACTGTCTGAAGTGTTTTTCCAAAGTTATTAACACTTTTATGTTTGGCGTTCCGAAACCCACCTTATCTCAGGCTGAAAAGCGTTTTTGTGCATTGTGCCATAACTTTTCAGGAAAGCTTCAGAACATGAAATTTTAACCTCCCACTATAGCAGAAAGGGTCTTTCTAGTAGTTGCACATCAAATCTAAACTGTCTGAAGTGTTTTTCCAAAGTTATCAACACTTTTATGTTTGGCGTTCCGAAACCCACCTTATCTCAGGCTGAAAAGCGTTTTTGTGCATTGTGCCATAACTTTTCAGGGAAGCATCAGAACATGAAATTTTAACCTCCCACTATAGCAGAAAGGGTCTTTCTAGTAGTTGCACATCAAATCTAAACTGTCTGAAGTGTTTTTCAAAAGTTATCAACACTTTTATGTTTGGCGTTCCGAAACCCACCTTATCTCAGGCTGAAAAGCGTTTTTGTGCATTGTGCCATAACTTTTCAGGAAAGCTTCAGAACATGAAATTTTAACCTCCCACTATAGCAGAAAGGGTCTTTCTAGTAGGTGCACATCAAATCTAAGCTCTCTGAAGTGTTTTTCGAAAGTTATCAACACTTTTATGTTTGGCGTTCCGAAACCCACCTTATCTCAGGCTGAAAAGCGTTTTTGTGCATTGTGCCATAACTTTTCAGGGAAGCTTCAGAACATGAAATTTTAACCTCCCACTATAGCAGAAAGGGTCTTTCTAGTAGTTGCACATCAAATCTAAACTGTCTGAAGTGTTTTTCCAAAGTTATTAACACTTTTATGTTTGGCGTTCCGAAACCCACCTTATCTCAGGCTGAAAAGCGTTTTTGTGCATTGTGCCATAACTTTTCAGGAAAGCTTCAGAACATGAAATTTTAACCTCCCACTATAGCAGAAAGGGTCTTTCTAGTAGTTGCACATCAAATCTAAACTGTCTGAAGTGTTTTTCCAAAGTTATCAACACTTTTATGTTTGGCGTTCCGAAACCCACCTTATCTCAGGCTGAAAAGCGTTTTTGTGCATTGTGCCATAACTTTTCAGGAAAGCTTCAGAACATGAAATTTTAACCTCCCACTATAGCAGAAAGGGTCTTTCTAGTAGTTGCACATCAAATCTAAACTGTCTGAAGTGTTTTTCGAAAGTTATCAACACTTTTATGTTTGGCGTTCCGAAACCCACCTTATCTCAGGCTGAAAAGCGTTTTTACGCATTGTGCCATAACTTTTCAGGGAAGCTTCAGATCATGAAATTTTAACCTCCCACTATAGCAGAAAGGGTCTTTCTAGTAGGTGCACATCAAATCTAAGCTCTCTGAAGTGTTTTTCGAAAGTTATCAACACTTTTATGTTTGGCGTTCCGAAACCCACCTAATCTCAGGCTGAAAAGCGTTTTTGTGCATTGTGCCATAACTTTTCAGGGAAGCTTCAGAACATGAAATTTTAACCTCCCACTATAGCAGAAAGGGTCTTTCTAGTAGGTGCACATCAAATCTAAGCTCTCTGAACTGTTTTTCGAAAGTTACCAACACTTTTATGTTTGGCGTTCCGAAACCCACCTTATCTCAGGCTGAAAAGCGTTTTTGTGCATTGTGCCATAACTTTTCAGGGAAGCTTCAGAACATGAAATTTTAACCTCCCACTATAGCAGAAAGGGTCTTTCTAGTAGTTGCACATCAAATCTAAACTGTCTGAAGTGTTTTTCCAAAGTTATTAACACTTTTATGTTTGGCGTTCCGAAACCCACCTTATCTCAGGCTGAAAAGCGTTTTTGTGCATTGTGCCATAACTTTTCAGGAAAGCTTCAGAACATGAAATTTTAACCTCCCACTATAGCAGAAAGGGTCTTTCTAGTAGTTGCACATCAAATCTAAACTGTCTGAAGTGTTTTTCCAAAGTTATTAACACTTTTATGTTTGGCGTTCCGAAACCCACCTTATCTCAGGCTGAAAAGCGTTTTTGTGCATTGTGCCATAACTTTTCAGGGAAGCTTCAGAACATGAAATTTTAACCTCCCACTATAGCAGAAAGGGTCTTTCTAGTAGTTGCACATCAAATCTAAGCTGTCTGAAGTGTTTTTCAAAAGTTATCAACACTTTTATGTTTGGCGTTCCGAAACCCACCTTATCTCAGGCTGAAAAGCGTTTTTGCGCATTGTGCCATAACTTTTCAGGAAAGCTTCAGAACATGAAATTTTAACCTCCCACTATAGCAGAAAGGGTCTTTCTAGTAGTTGCACATCAAATCTAAACTGTCTGAAGTGTTTTTCCAAAGTTATCAACACTTTTATGTTTGGCGTTCCGAAACCCACCTTATCTCAGGCTGAAAAGCGTTTTTACGCATTGTGCCATAACTTTTCAGGGAAGCTTCAGAACATGAAATTTTAACCTCCCACTATAGCAGAAAGGGTCTTTCTAGTAGGTGCACATCAAATCTAAGCTCTCTGAAGTGTTTTTCCAAAGTTATTAACACTTTTATGTTTGGCGTTCCGAAACCCACCTTATCTCAGGCTGAAAAGCGTTTTTGTGCATTGTGCCATAACTTTTCAGGAAAGCTTCAGAACATGAAATTTTAACCTCCCACTATAGCAGAAAGGGTCTTTCTAGTAGTTGCACATCAAATCTAAACTGTCTGAAGTGTTTTTCCAAAGTTATCAACACTTTTATGTTTGGCGTTCCGAAACCCACCTTATCTCAGGCTGAAAAGCGTTTTTGTGCATTGTGCCATAACTTTTCAGGAAAGCTTCAGAACATGAAATTTTAACCTCCCACTATAGCAGAAAGGGTCTTTCTAGTAGTTGCACATCAAATCTAAACTGTCTGAAGTGTTTTTCCAAAGTTATCAACACTTTTATGTTTGGCGTTCCGAAACCCACCTTATCTCAGGCTGAAAAGCGTTTTTACGCATTGTGCCATAACTTTTCAGGGAAGCTTCAGAACATGAAATTTTAACCTCCCACTATAGCAGAAAGGGTCTTTCTAGTAGGTGCACATCAAATCTAAGCTCTCTGAAGTGTTTTTCGAAAGTTATCAACACTTTTATGTTTGGCGTTCCGAAACCCACCTTATCTCAGGCTGAAAAGCGTTTTTGTGCATTGTGCCATAACTTTTCAGGGAAGCTTCAGAACATGAAATTTTAACCTCCCACTATAGCAGAAAGGGTCTTTCTAGTAGGTGCACATCAAATCTAAGCTCTCTGAACTGTTTTTCGAAAGTTATCAACACTTTTATGTTTGGCGTTCCGAAACCCACCTTATCTCAGGCTGAAAAGCGTTTTTGTGCATTGTGCCATAACTTTTCAGGGAAGCTTCAGAACATGAAATTTTAACCTCCCACTATAGCAGAAAGGGTCTTTCTAGTAGTTGCACATCAAATCTAAACTGTCTGAAGTGTTTTTCCAAAGTTATTAACACTTTTATGTTTGGCGTTCCGAAACCCACCTTATCTCAGGCTGAAAAGCGTTTTTGTGCATTGTGCCATAACTTTTCAGGAAAGCTTCAGAACATGAAATTTTAACCTCCCACTATAGCAGAAAGGGTCTTTCTAGTAGTTGCACATCAAATATAAGCTGTCTGAAGTGTTTTTCAAAAGTTATCAACACTTTTATGTTTGGCGTTCCGAAAACCACCTTATCTCAGGCTGAAAAGCGTTTTTGTGCATCGTGCCATAACTTTTCAGGAAAGCTTCAGAACATGAAATTTTAACCTCCCACTATAGCAGAAAGGGTCTTTCTAGTAGTTGCACATCAAATCTAAACTGTCTGAAGTGTTTTTCCAAAGTTATCAACACTTTTATGTTTGGCGTTCCGAAACCCACCTTATCTCAGGCTGAAAAGCGTTTTTGTGCATTGTGCCATAACTTTTCAGGGAAGCTTCAGAACATGAAATTTTAACCTCCCACTCTAGCAGAAAGGGTCTTTCTAGTAGTTGCACATCAAATCTAAACTGTCTGAAGTGTTTTTCCAAAGTTATCAACACTTTTATGTTTGGCGTTCCGAAACCCACCTTATCTCAGGCTGAAAAGCGTTTTTACGCATTGTGCCATAACTTTTCAGGGAAGCTTCAGAACATGAAATTTTAACCTCCCACTATAGCAGAAAGGGTCTTTCTAGTAGGTGCACATCAAATCTAAGCTCTCTGAAGTGTTTTTCGAAAGTTATCAACACTTTTATGTTTGGCGTTCCGAAACCCACCTTATCTCAGGCTGAAAAGCGTTTTTGTGCATTGTGCCATAACTTTTCAGGGAAGCTTCAGAACATGAAATTTTAACCTCCCACTATAGCAGAAAGGGTCTTTCTAGTAGTTGCACATCAAATCTAAACTGTCTGAAGTGTTTTTCCAAAGTTATTAACACTTTTATGTTTGGCGTTCCGAAACCCACCTTATCTCAGGCTGAAAAGCGTTTTTGTGCATTGTGCCATAACTTTTCAGGGAAGCTTCAGAACATGAAATTTTAACCTCCCACTATAGCAGAAAGGGTCTTTCTAGTAGTTGCACATCAAATCTAAGCTGTCTGAAGTGTTTTTCAAAAGTTATCAACACTTTTATGTTTGGCGTTCCGAAACCCACCTTATCTCAGGCTGAAAAGCGTTTTTGTGCATTGTGCCATAACTTTTCAGGAAAGCTTCAGAACATGAAATTTTAACCTCCCACTATAGCAGAAAGGGTCTTTCTAGTAGTTGCACATCAAATCTAAACTGTCTGAAGTGTTTTTCCAAAGTTATCAACACTTTTATGTTTGGCGTTCCGAAACCCACCTTATCTCAGGCTGAAAAGCGTTTTTACGCATTGTGCCATAACTTTTCAGGGAAGCTTCAGAACATGAAATTTTAACCTCCCACTATAGCAGAAAGGGTCTTTCTAGTAGTTGCACATCAAATCTAAACTGTCTGAAGTGTTTTTCCAAAGTTATCAACACTTTTATGTTTGGCGTTCCGAAACCCACCTTATCTCAGGCTTAAAAGCGTTTTTACGCTTTGTGCCATAACTTTTCAGGGAAGCTTCAGAACATGAAATTTTAACCTCCCACTATAGCAGAAAGGGTCTTTCTAGTAGGTGCACATCAAATCTAAGCTCTCTGAAGTGTTTTTCGAAAGTTATCAACACTTTTATGTTTGGCGTTCCGAAACCCACCTTATCTCAGGCTGAAAAGCGTTTTTGTGCATTGTGCCATAACTTTTCAGGGAAGCTTCAGAACATGAAATTTTAACCTCCCACTATAGCAGAAAGGGTCTTTCTAGTAGGTGCACATCAAATCTAAGCTCTCTGAAATGTTTTTCGAAAGTTATCAACACTTTTATGTTTGGCGTTCCGAAACCCACCTTATCTCAGGCTGAAAAGCGTTTTTTTGCATTGTGCCATAACTTTTCAGGGAAGCTTCAGAACATGAAATTTTAACCTCCCACTATAGCAGAAAGGGTCTTTCTAGTAGTTGCACATCAAATCTAAACTGTCTGAAGTGTTTTTCCAAAGTTATTAACACTTTTATGTTTGGCGTTCCGAAACCCACCTTATCTCAGGCTGAAAAGCGTTTTTGTGCATTGTGCCATAACTTTTCAGGAAAGCTTCAGAACATGAAATTTTAACCTCCCACTATAGCAGAAAGGGTCTTTCTAGTAGTTGCACATCAAATCTAAACTGTCTGAAGTGTTTTTCCAAAGTTATCAACACTTTTATGTTTGGCGTTCCGAAACCCACCTTATCTCAGGCTGAAAAGCGTTTTTGTGCATTGTGCCATAACTTTTCAGGGAAGCTTCAGAACATGAAATTTTAACCTCCCACTATAGCAGAAAGGGTCTTTCTAGTAGTTGCACATCAAATCTAAGCTGTCTGAAGTGTTTTTCAAAAGTTATCAACACTTTTATGTTTGGCGTTCCGAAACCCACCTTATCTCAGGCTGAAAAGCGTTTTTGTGCATTGTGCCATAACTTTTCAGGGAAGCTTCAGAACATGAAATTTTAACCTCCCACTATAGCAGAAAGGGTCTTTCTAGTAGGTGCACATCAAATCTAAGCTCTCTGAAGTGTTTTTCGAAAGTTATCAACACTTTTATGTTTGGCGTTCCGAAACCCACCTTATCTCAGGCTGAAAAGCGTTTTTGTGCATTGTGCCATAACTTTTCAGGGAAGCTTCAGAACATGAAATTTTAACCTCCCACTATAGCAGAAAGGGTCTTTCTAGTAGTTGCACATCAAATCTAAAATGTCTGAAGTGTTTTTCCAAAGTTATTAACACTTTTATGTTTGGCGTTCCGAAATCCACCTTATCTCAGGCTGAAAAGCGTTTTTGTGCATTGTGCCATAACTTTTCAGGAAAGCTTCAGAACATGAAATTTTAACCTCCCACTATAGCAGAAAGGGTCTTTCTAGTAGTTGCACATCAAATCTAAACTGTCTGAAGTGTTTTTCCAAAGTTATCAACACTTTTATGTTTGGCGTTCCGAAACCCACCTTATCTCAGGCTGAAAAGCGTTTTTACGCATTGTGCCACAACTTTTCAGGGAAGCTTCAGAACATGAAATTTTAACCTCCCACTATAGCAGAAAGGGTCTTTCTAGTAGTTGCACATCAAATCTAAACTGTCTGAAGTGTTTTTCCAAAGTTATCAACACTTTTATGTTTGGCGTTCCGAAACCCACCTTATCTCAGGCTTAAAAGCGTTTTTACGCATTGTGCCATAACTTTTCAGGGAAGCTTCAGAACATGAAATTTTAACCTCCCACTATAGCAGAAAGGGTCTTTCTAGTAGGTGCACATCAAATCTAAGCTCTCTGAAGTGTTTTTCGAAAGTTATCAACACTTTTATGTTTGGCGTTCCGAAACCCACCTTATCTCAGGCTGAAAAGCGTTTTTGTGCATTGTGCCATAACTTTTCAGGGAAGCTTCAGAACATGAAATTTTAACCTCCCACTATAGCAGAAAGGGTCTTTCTAGTAGGTGCACATCAAATCTAAGCTCTCTGAACTGTTTTTCGAAAGTTATCAACACTTTTATGTTTGGCGTTCCGAAACCCACCTTATCTCAGGCTGAAAAGCGTTTTTGTGCATTGTGCCATAACTTTTCAGGGAAGCTTCAGAACATGAAATTTTAACCTCCCACTATAGCAGAAAGGGTCTTTCTAGTAGTTGCACATCAAATCTAAACTGTCTGAAGTGTTTTTCCAAAGTTATTAACACTTTTATGTTTGGCGTTCCGAAACCCACCTTATCTCAGGCTGAAAAGCGTTTTTGTGCATTGTGCCATAACTTTTCAGGAAGGCTTCAGAACATGAAATTTTAACCTCCCACTATAGCAGAAAGGGTCTTTCTAGTAGTTGCACATCAAATCTAAACTGTCTGAAGTGTTTTTCCAAAGTTATCAACACTTTTATGTTTGGCGTTCCGAAACCCACCTTATCTCAGGCTGAAAAGCGTTTTTGTGCATTGTGCCATAACTTTTCAGGGAAGCTTCAGAACATGAAATTTTAACCTCCCACTATAGCAGAAAGGGTCTTTCTAGTAGTTGCACATCAAATCTAAGCTGTCTGAAGTGTTTTTCAAAAGTTATCAACACTTTTATGTTTGGCGTTCCGAAACCCACCTTATCTCAGGCTGAAAAGCGTTTTTGTGCATTGTGCCATAACTTTTCAGGGAAGCTTCAGAACATGAAATTTTAACCTCCCACTATAGCAGAAAGGGTCTTTCTAGTAGGTGCACATCAAATCTAAGCTCTCTGAAGTGTTTTTCGAAAGTTATCAACACTTTTATGTTTGGCGTTCCGAAACCCACCTTATCTCAGGCTGAAAAGCGTTTTTGTGCATTGTGCCATAACTTTTCAGGGAAGCTTCAGAACATGAAATTTTAACCTCCCACTATAGCAGAAAGGGTCTTTCTAGTAGTTGCACATCAAATCTAAAATGTCTGAAGTGTTTTTCCAAAGTTATTAACACTTTTATGTTTGGCGTTCCGAAATCCACCTTATCTCAGGCTGAAAAGCGTTTTTGTGCATTGTGCCATAACTTTTCAGGAAAGCTTCAGAACATGAAATTTTAACCTCCCACTATAGCAGAAAGGGTCTTTCTAGTAGTTGCACATCAAATCTAAACTGTCTGAAGTGTTTTTCCAAAGTTATCAACACTTTTATGTTTGGCGTTCCGAAACCCACCTTATCTCAGGCTGAAAAGCGTTTTTGTGCATTGTGCCATAACTTTTCAGGAAAGCTTCAGAACATGAAATTTTAACCTCCCACTATAGCAGAAAGGGTCTTTCTAGTAGTTGCACATCAAATCTAAACTGTCTGAAGTGTTTTTCCAAAGTTATCAACACTTTTATGTTTGGCGTTCCCAAACCCACCTTATCTCAGGCTGAAAAGCGTTTTTACGCATTGTGCCATAACTTTTCAGGGAAGCTTCAGAACATGAAATTTTAACCTCCCACTATAGCAGAAAGGGTCTTTCTAGTAGGTGCACATCAAATCTAAGCTCTCTGAAGTGTTTTTCGAAAGTTATCAACACTTTTATGTTTGGCGTTCCGAAACCCACCTTATCTCAGGCTGAAAAGCGTTTTTGTGCATTGTGCCATAACTTTTCAGGGAAGCTTCAGAACATGAAATTTTAACCTCCCACTATAGCAGAAAGGGTCTTTCTAGTAGTTGCACATCAAATCTAAGCTGTCTGAAGTGTTTTTCAAAAGTTATCAACACTTTTATGTTTGGCGTTCCGAAACCCACCTTATCTCAGGCTGAAAAGCGTTTTTGTGCATTGTGCCATAACTTTTCAGGGAAGCTTCAGAACATGAAATTTTAACCTCCCACTATAGCAGAAAGGGTCTTTCTAGTAGGTGCAGATCAAATCTAAGCTCTCTGAAGTGTTTTTCGAAAGTTATCAACACTTTTATGTTTGGCGTTCCGAAACCCACCTTATCTCAGGCTGAAAAGCGTTTTTGTGCATTGTGCCATAACTTTTCAGGGAAGCTTCAGAACATGAAATTTTAACCTCCCACTATAGCAGAAAGGGTCTTTCTAGTAGGTGCACATCAAATCTAAGCTCTCTGAACTGTTTTTCGAAAGTTATCAACACTTTTATGTTTGGCGTTCCGAAACCCACCTTATCTCAGGCTGAAAAGCGTTTTTGTGCATTGTGCCATAACTTTTCAGGGAAGCTTCAGAACATGAAATTTTAACCTCCCACTATAGCAGAAAGGGTCTTTCTAGTAGTTGCACATCAAATCTAAACTGTCTGAAGTGTTTTTCCAAAGTTATTAACACTTTTATGTTTGGCGTTCCGAAACCCACCTTATCTCAGGCTGAAAAGCGTTTTTGTGCATTGTGCCATAACTTTTCAGGAAGGCTTCAGAACATGAAATTTTAACCTCCCACTATAGCAGAAAGGGTCTTTCTAGTAGTTGCACATCAAATCTAAACTGTCTGAAGTGTTTTTCCAAAGTTATCAACACTTTTATGTTTGGCGTTCCGAAACCCACCTTATCTCAGGCTGAAAAGCGTTTTTGTGCATTGTGCCATAACTTTTCAGGGAAGCTTCAGAACATGAAATTTTAACCTCCCACTATAGCAGAAAGGGTCTTTCTAGTAGTTGCACATCAAATCTAAGCTGTCTGAAGTGTTTTTCAAAAGTTATCAACACTTTTATGTTTGGCGTTCCGAAACCCACCTTATCTCAGGCTGAAAAGCGTTTTTGTGCATTGTGCCATAACTTTTCAGGGAAGCTTCAGAACATGAAATTTTAACCTCCCACTATAGCAGAAAGGGTCTTTCTAGTAGGTGCACATCAAATCTAAGCTCTCTGAAGTGTTTTTCGAAAGTTATCAACACTTTTATGTTTGGCGTTCCGAAACCCACCTTATCTCAGGCTGAAAAGCGTTTTTGTGCATTGTGCCATAACTTTTCAGGGAAGCTTCAGAACATGAAATTTTAACCTCCCACTATAGCAGAAAGGGTCTTTCTAGTAGTTGCACATCAAATCTAAAATGTCTGAAGTGTTTTTCCAAAGTTATTAACACTTTTATGTTTGGCGTTCCGAAATCCACCTTATCTCAGGCTGAAAAGCGTTTTTGTGCATTGTGCCATAACTTTTCAGGAAAGCTTCAGAACATGAAATTTTAACCTCCCACTATAGCAGAAAGGGTCTTTCTAGTAGTTGCACATCAAATCTAAACTGTCTGAAGTGTTTTTCCAAAGTTATCAACACTTTTATGTTTGGCGTTCCGAAACCCACCTTATCTCAGGCTGAAAAGCGTTTTTGTGCATTGTGCCATAACTTTTCAGGAAAGCTTCAGAACATGAAATTTTAACCTCCCACTATAGCAGAAAGGGTCTTTCTAGTAGTTGCACATCAAATCTAAACTGTCTGAAGTGTTTTTCCAAAGTTATCAACACTTTTATGTTTGGCGTTCCGAAACCCACCTTATCTCAGGCTGAAAAGCGTTTTTACGCATTGTGCCATAACTTTTCAGGGAAGCTTCAGAACATGAAATTTTAACCTCCCACTATAGCAGAAAGGGTCTTTCTAGTAGGTGCACATCAAATCTAAGCTCTCTGAAGTGTTTTTCGAAAGTTATCAACACTTTTATGTTTGGCGTTCCGAAACCCTCCTGATCTCAGGCTGAAAAGCGTTTTTGTGCATTGTGCCATAACTTTTCAGGGAAGCTTCAGAACATGAAATTTTAACCTCCCACTATAGCAGAAAGGGTCTTTCTAGTAGTTGCACATCAAATCTAAACTGTCTGAAGTGTTTTTCCAAAGTTATTAACACTTTTATGTTTGGCGTTCCGAAACCCACCTTATCTCAGGCTGAAAAGCGTTTTTGTGCATTGTGCCATAACTTTTCAGGGAAGCTTCAGAACATGAAATTTTAACCTCCCACTATAGCAGAAAGGGTCTTTCTAGTAGTTGCACATCAAATCTAAGCTGTCTGAAGTGTTTTTCAAAAGTTATCAACACTTTTATGTTTGGCGTTCCGAAACCCACCTTATCTCAGGCTGAAAAGCGTTTTTGTGCATTGTGCCATAACTTTTCAGGAAAGCTTCAGAACATGAAATTTTAACCTCCCACTATAGCAGAAAGGGTCTTTCTAGTAGTTGCACATCAAATCTAAACTGTCTGAAGTGTTTTTCCAAAGTTATCAACACTTTTATGTTTGGCGTTCCGAAACCCACCTTATCTCAGGCTGAAAAGCGTTTTTACGCATTGTGCCATAACTTTTCAGGGAAGCTTCAGAACATGAAATTTTAACCTCCCACTATAGCAGAAAGGGTCTTTCTAGTAGGTGCACATCAAATCTAAGCTCTCTGAAGTGTTTTTCGAAAGTTATCAACACTTTTATGTTTGGCGTTCCGAAACCCACCTTATCTCAGGCTGAAAAGCGTTTTTGTGCATTGTGCCATAACTTTTCAGGGAAGCTTCAGAACATGAAATTTTAACCTCCCACTTTAGCAGAAAGGGTCTTTCTAGTAGTTGCACATCAAATCAAAACTGTCTGAAGTGTTTTTCCAAAGTTATTAACACTTTTATGTTTGGCGTTCCGAAACCCACCTTATCTCAGGCTGAAAAGCGTTTTTGTGCATTGTGCCATAACTTTTCAGGGAACCTTCAGAACATGAAATTTTAACCTCCCACTATAGCAGAAAGGGTCTTTCTAGTAGTTGCACATCAAATCTAAACTGTCTGAAGTGTTTTTCCAAAGTTATCAACACTTTTATGTTTGGCGTTCCGAAACCCACCTTATCTCAGGCTGAAAAGCGTTTTTGTGCATTGTGCCATAACTTTTCCGGAAAGCTTCAGAACATGAAATTTTAACCTCCCACTATAGCAGAAAGGGTCTTTCTAGTAGTTGCACATCAAATCTAAACTGTCTGAAGTGTTTTTCCAAAGTGATCAACACTTTTATGTTTGGCGTTCCGAAACCCACCTTATCTCAGGCTGAAAAGCGTTTTTGTGCATTGTGCCATAACTTTTCAGGGAAGCTTCAGAACATGAAATTTTAACCTCCCACTATAGCAGAAAGGGTCTTTCTAGTAGTTGCACATCAAATCTAAACTGTCTGAAGTGTTTTTCCAAAGTTATTAACACTTTTATGTTTGGCGTTCCGAAACCCACCTTATCTCAGGCTGAAAAGCGTTTTTGTGCATTGTGCCATAACTTTTCAGGGAAGCTTCAGAACATGAAATTTTAACCTCCCACTATAGCAGAAAGGGTCTTTCTAGTAGTTGCACATCAAATCTAAACTGTCTGAAGTGTTTTTCCAAAGTTATCAACACTTTTATGTTTGGCGTTCCGAAACCCACCTTATCTCAGGCTGAAAAGCGTTTTTGTGCATTGTGCCATAACTTTTCAGGGAAGCTTCAGAACATGAAATTTTAACCTCCCACTATAGCAGAAAGGGTCTTTCTAGTAGGTGCACATCAAATCTAAGCTCTCTGAACTGCTTTTCGAAAGTTATCAACACTTTTATGTTTGGCGTTCCGAAACCCACCTTATCTCAGGCTGAAAAGCGTTTTTGTGCATTGTGCCATAACTTTTCAGGGAAGCTTCAGAACATGAAATTTTAACCTCCCACTATAGCAGAAAGGGTCTTTCTAGTAGTTGCACATCAAATCTAAACTGTCTGAAGTGTTTTTCCAAAGTTATTAACACTTTTATGTTTGGCGTTCCGAAACCCACCTTATCTCAGGCTGAAAAGCGTTTTTGTGCATTGTGCCATAACTTTTCAGGAAGGCTTCAGAACATGAAATTTTAACCTCCCACTATAGCAGAAAGGGTCTTTCTAGTAGTTGCACATCAAATCTAAACTGTCTGAAGTGTTTTTCCAAAGTTATCAACACTTTTATGTTTGGCGTTCCGAAACCCACCTTATCTCAGGCTGAAAAGCGTTTTTGTGCATTGTGCCATAACTTTTCAGGAGAGCTTCAGAACATGAAATTTTAACCTCCCACTATAGCAGAAAGGGTCTTTCTAGTAGTTGCACATCAAATCTAAGCTGTCTGAAGTGTTTTTCAAAAGTTATCAACACTTTTATGTTTGGCGTTCCGAAACCCACCTTATCTCAGGCTGAAAAGCGTTTTTGTGCATTGTGCCATAACTTTTCAGGGAAGCTTCAGAACATGAAATTTTAACCTCCCACTATAGCAGAAAGGGTCTTTCTAGTAGTTGCACATCAAATCTAAACTGTCTGAAGTGTTTTTCCAAAGTTATTAACACTTTTATGTTTGGCGTTCCGAAACCCACCTTATCTCAGGCTGAAAAGCGTTTTTGTGCATTGTGCCATAACTTTTCAGGAGAGCTTCAGAACATGAAATTTTAACCTCCCACTATAGCAGAAAGGGTCTTTCTAGTAGTTGCACATCAAATCTAAGCTGTCTGAAGTGTTTTTCAAAAGTTATCAACACTTTTATGTTTGGCGTTCCGAAACCCACCTTATCTCAGGCTGAAAAGCGTTTTTGTGCATTGTGCCATAACTTTTCAGGGAAGCTTCAGAACATGAAATTTTAACCTCCCACTATAGCAGAAAGGGTCTTTCTAGTAGGTGCACATCAAATCTAAGCTCTCTGAAGTGTTTTTCGAAAGTTATCAACACTTTTATGTTTGGCGTTCCGAAACCCACCTTATCTCAGGCTGAAAAGCGTTTTTGTGCATTGTGCCATAACTTTTCAGGGAAGCTTCAGAACATGAAATTTTAACCTCCCACTATAGCAGAAAGGGTCTTTCTAGTAGTTGCACATCAAATCTAAAATGTCTGAAGTGTTTTTCCAAAGTTATTAACACTTTTATGTTTGGCGTTCCGAAATCCACCTTATCTCAGGCTGAAAAGCGTTTTTGTGCATTGTGCCATAACTTTTCAGGAAAGCTTCAGAACATGAAATTTTAACCTCCCACTATAGCAGAAAGGGTCTTTCTAGTAGTTGCACATCAAATCTAAACTGTCTGAAGTGTTTTTCCAAAGTTATCAACACTTTTATGTTTGGCGTTCCGAAACCCACCTTATCTCAGGCTGAAAAGCGTTTTTGTGCATTGTGCCATAACTTTTCAGGAAAGCTTCAGAACATGAAATTTTAACCTCCCACTATAGCAGAAAGGGTCTTTCTAGTAGTTGCACATCAAATCTAAACTGTCTGAAGTGTTTTTCCAAAGTTATCAACACTTTTATGTTTGGCGTTCCGAAACCCACCTTATCTCAGGCTGAAAAGCGTTTTTACGCATTGTGCCATAACTTTTCAGGGAAGCTTCAGAACATGAAATTTTAACCTCCCACTATAGCAGAAAGGGTCTTTCTAGTAGGTGCACATCAAATCTAAGCTCTCTGAAGTGTTTTTCGAAAGTTATCAACACTTTTATGTTTGGCGTTCCGAAACCCTCCTGATCTCAGGCTGAAAAGCGTTTTTGTGCATTGTGCCATAACTTTTCAGGGAAGCTTCAGAACATGAAATTTTAACCTCCCACTATAGCAGAAAGGGTCTTTCTAGTAGTTGCACATCAAATCTAAACTGTCTGAAGTGTTTTTCCAAAGTTATTAACACTTTTATGTTTGGCGTTCCGAAACCCACCTTATCTCAGGCTGAAAAGCGTTTTTGTGCATTGTGCCATAACTTTTCAGGGAAGCTTCAGAACATGAAATTTTAACCTCCCACTATAGCAGAAAGGGTCTTTCTAGTAGTTGCACATCAAATCTAAGCTGTCTGAAGTGTTTTTCAAAAGTTATCAACACTTTTATGTTTGGCGTTCCGAAACCCACCTTATCTCAGGCTGAAAAGCGTTTTTGTGCATTGTGCCATAACTTTTCAGGAAAGCTTCAGAACATGAAATTTTAACCTCCCACTATAGCAGAAAGGGTCTTTCTAGTAGTTGCACATCAAATCTAAACTGTCTGAAGTGTTTTTCCAAAGTTATCAACACTTTTATGTTTGGCGTTCCGAAACCCACCTTATCTCAGGCTGAAAAGCGTTTTTACGCATTGTGCCATAACTTTTCAGGGAAGCTTCAGAACATGAAATTTTAACCTCCCACTATAGCAGAAAGGGTCTTTCTAGTAGGTGCACATCAAATCTAAGCTCTCTGAAGTGTTTTTCGAAAGTTATCAACACTTTTATGTTTGGCGTTCCGAAACCCACCTTATCTCAGGCTGAAAAGCGTTTTTGTGCATTGTGCCATAACTTTTCAGGGAAGCTTCAGAACATGAAATTTTAACCTCCCACTATAGCAGAAAGGGTCTTTCTAGTAGTTGCACATCAAATCAAAACTGTCTGAAGTGTTTTTCCAAAGTTATTAACACTTTTATGTTTGGCGTTCCGAAACCCACCTTATCTCAGGCTGAAAAGCGTTTTTGTGCATTGTGCCATAACTTTTCAGGGAAGCTTCAGAACATGAAATTTTAACCTCCCACTATAGCAGAAAGGGTCTTTCTAGTAGTTGCACATCAAATCTAAACTGTCTGAAGTGTTTTTCAAAAGTTATCAACACTTTTATGTTTGGCGTTCCGAAACCCACCTTATCTCAGGCTGAAAAGCGTTTTTGTGCATTGTGCCATAACTTTTCCGGAAAGCTTCAGAACATGAAATTTTAACCTCCCACTATAGCAGAAAGGGTCTTTCTAGTAGTTGCACATCAAATCTAAACTGTCTGAAGTGTTTTTCCAAAGTGATCAACACTTTTATGTTTGGCGTTCCGAAACCCACCTTATCTCAGGCTGAAAAGCGTTTTTGTGCATTGTGCCATAACTTTTCAGGGAAGCTTCAGAACATGAAATTTTAACCTCCCACTATAGCAGAAAGGGTCTTTCTAGTAGTTGCACATCAAATCTAAACTGTCTGAAGTGTTTTTCCAAAGTTATTAACACTTTTATGTTTGGCGTTCCGAAACCCACCTTATCTCAGGCTGAAAAGCGTTTTTGTGCATTGTGCCATAACTTTTCAGGGAAGCTTCAGAACATGAAATTTTAACCTCCCACTATAGCAGAAAGGGTCTTTCTAGTAGTTGCACATCAAATCTAAACTGTCTGAAGTGTTTTTCCAAAGTTATCAACACTTTTATGTTTGGCGTTCCGAAACCCACCTTATCTCAGGCTGAAAAGCGTTTTTGTGCATTGTGCCATAACTTTTCAGGGAAGCTTCAGAACATGAAATTTTAACCTCCCACTATAGCAGAAAGGGTCTTTCTAGTAGTTGCACATCAAATCTAAACTGTCTGAAGTGTTTTTCCAAAGTTATCAACACTTTTATGTTTGGCGTTCCGAAACCCACCTTATCTCAGGCTGAAAAGCGTTTTTACGCATTGTGCCATAACTTTTCAGGGAAGCTTCAGAACATGAAATTTTAACCTCCCACTATAGCAGAAACGGTCTTTCTAGTAGGTGCACATCAAATCTAAGCTCTCTGAAGTGTTTTTCGAAAGTTATCAACACTTTTATGTTTGGCGTTCCGAAACCCACCTTATCTCAGGCTGAAAAGCGTTTTTGTGCATTGTGCCATAACTTTTCAGGGAAGCTTCAGAACATGAAATTTTAACCTCCCACTATAGCAGAAAGGGTCTTTCTAGTAGTTGCACATCAAATCTAAACTGTCTGAAGTGTTTTTCCAAAGTTATCAACACTTTTATGTTTGGCGTTCCGAAACCCACCTTATCTCAGGCTGAAAAGCGTTTTTGTGCATTGTGCCATAACTTTTAAGGAAAGCTTCAGAACATGAAATTTTAACCTCCCACTATAGCAGAAAGGGTCTTTCTAGTAGTTGCACATCAAATCTAAACTGTCTGAAGTGTTTTTCCAAAGTTATCAACACTTTTATGTTTGGCGTTCCGAAACCCACCTTATCTCAGGCTGAAAAGCGTTTTTACGCATTGTGCCATAACTTTTCAGGGAAGCTTCAGAACATGAAATTTTAACCTCCCACTATAGCAGAAAGGGTCTTTCTAGTAGGTGCACATCAAATCTAAGCTCTCTGAAGTGTTTTTCGAAAGTTATCAACACTTTTATGTTTGGCGTTCCGAAACCCACCTTATCTCAGGCTGAAAAGCGTTTTTGTGCATTGTGCCATAACTTTTCAGGGAAGCTTCAGAACATGAAATTTTAACCTCCCACTATAGCAGAAAGGGTCTTTCTAGTAGTTGCACATCAAATCTAAACTGTCTGAAGTGTTTTTCCAAAGTTATTAACACTTTTATGTTTGGCGTTCCGAAACCCACCTTATCTCAGGCTGAAAAGCGTTTTTGTGCATTGTGCCATAACTTTTCAGGGAAGCTTCAGAACATGAAATTTTAACCTCCCACTATAGCAGAAAGGGTCTTTCTAGTAGTTGCACATCAAATCTAAACTGTCTGAAGTGTTTTTCCAAAGTTATCAACACTTTTATGTTTGGCGTTCCGAAACCCACCTTATCTCAGGCTGAAAAGCGTTTTTGTGCATTGTGCCATAACTTTTCAGGGAAGCTTCAGAACATGAAATTTTAACCTCCCACTATAGCAGAAAGGGTCTTTCTAGTAGTTGCACATCAAATCTAAGCTGTCTGAAGTGTTTTTCAAAAGTTATCAACACTTTTATGTTTGGCGTTCCGAAACCCACCTTATCTCAGGCTGAAAAGCGTTTTTGTGCATTGTGCCATAACTTTTCAGGAAAGCTTCAGAACATGAAATTTTAACCTCCCACTATAGCAGAAAGGGTCTTTCTAGTAGTTGCACATCAAATCTAAACTGTCTGAAGTGTTTTTCCAAAGTTATCAACACTTTTATGTTTGGCGTTCCGAAACCCACCTTATCTCAGGCTGAAAAGCGTTTTTGTGCATTGTGCCATAACTTTTCAGGGAAGCTTCAGAACATGAAATTTTAACCTCCCACTATAGCAGAAAGGGTCTTTCTAGTAGTTGCACATCAAATCTAAACTGTCTGAAGTGTTTTTCCAAAGTTATCAACACTTTTATGTTTGGCGTTCCGAAACCCACCTTATCTCAGGCTGAAAAGCGTTTTTGTGCATTGTGCCATAACTTTTCAGGGAAGCTTCAGAACATGAAATTTTAACCTCCCACTATAGCAGAAAGGGTCTTTCTAGTAGTTGCACATCAAATCTAAGCTGTCTGAAGTGTTTTTCAAAAGTTATCAACACTTTTATGTTTGGCGTTCCGAAACCCACCTTATCTCAGGCTGAAAAGCGTTTTTGTGCATTGTGCCATAACTTTTCAGGGAAGCTTCAGAACATGAAATTTTAACCTCCCACTATAGCAGAAAGGGTCTTTCTAGTAGTTGCACATCAAATCTAAACTGTCTGAAGTGTTTTTCCAAAGTTATCAACACTTTTATGTTTGGCGTTCCGAAACCCACCTTATCTCAGGCTGAAAAGCGTTTTTGTGCATTGTGCCATAACTTTTCAGGGAAGCTTCAGAACATGAAATTTTAACCTCCCACTATAGCAGAAAGGGTCTTTCTAGTAGTTGCACATCAAATCTAAACTGTCTGAAGTGTTTTTCCAAAGTTATCAACACTTTTATGTTTGGCGTTCCGAAACCCACCTTATCTCAGGCTGAAAAGCGTTTTTACGCATTGTGCCATAACTTTTCAGGGAAGCTTCAGAACATGAAATTTTAACCTCCCACTATAGCAGAAAGGGTCTTTCTAGTAGGTGCACATCAAATCTAAGCTGTCTGAAGTGTTTTTCGAAAGTTATCAACACTTTTATGTTTGGCGTTCCGAAACCCACCTTATCTCAGGCTGAAAAGCGTTTTTGTGCATTGTGCCATAACTTTTCAGGGAAGCTTCAGAACATGAAATTTTAACCTCCCACTATAGCAGAAAGGGTCTTTCTAGTAGTTGCACATCAAATCTAAGCTGTCTGAAGTGTTTTTCAAAAGTTATCAACACTTTTATGTTTGGCGTTCCGAAACCCACCTTATCTCAGGCTGAAAAGCGTTTTTGTGCATTGTGCCATAACTTTTCAGGAAAGCTTCAGAACATGAAATTTTAACCTCCCACTATAGCAGAAAGGGTCTTTCTAGTAGTTGCACATCAAATCTAAACTGTCTGAAGTGTTTTTCCAAAGTTATCAACACTTTTATGTTTGGCGTTCCGAAACCCACCTTATCTCAGGCTGAAAAGCGTTTTTACGCATTGTGCCATAACTTTTCAGGGAAGCTTCAGAACATGAAATTTTAACCTCCCACTATAGTAGAAAGGGTCTTTCTAGTAGGTGCACATCAAATCTAAGCTCTCTGAAGTGTTTTTCGAAAGTTATCAACACTTTTATGTTTGGCGTTCCGAAACCCACCTTATCTCAGGCTGAAAAGCGTTTTTGTGCATTGTGCCATAACTTTTCAGGGAAGCTTCAGAACATGAAATTTTAACCTCCCACTATAGCAGAAAGGGTCTTTCTAGTAGTTGCACATCAAATCTAAGCTGTCTGAAGTGTTTTTCAAAAGTTATCAACACTTTTATGTTTGGCGTTCCGAAACCCACCTTATCTCAGGCTGAAAAGCGTTTTTGTGCATTGTGCCATAACTTTTCAGGAAAGCTTCAGAACATGAAATTTTAACCTCCCACTATAGCAGAAAGGGTCTTTCTAGTAGTTGCACATAAAATCTAAACTGTCTGAAGTGTTTTTCCAAAGTTATCAACACTTTTATGTTTGGCGTTCCGAAACCCACCTTATCTCAGGCTGAAAAGCGTTTTTGTGCATTGTGCCATAACTTTTCAGGGAAGCTTCAGAACATGAAATTTTAACCTCCCACTATAGCAGAAAGGGTCTTTCTAGTAGTTGCACATCAAATCTAAACTGTCTGAAGTGTTTTTCCAAAGTTATCAACACTTTTATGTTTGGCGTTCCGAAACCCACCTTATCTCAGGCTGAAAAGCGTTTTTACGCATTGTGCCATAACTTTTCAGGGAAGCTTCAGAACATGAAATTTTAACCTCCCACTATAGCAGAAAGGGTCTTTCTAGTAGGTGCACATCAAATCTAAGCTGTCTGAAGTGTTTTTCGAAAGTTATCAACACTTTTATGTTTGGCGTTCCGAAACCCACCTTATCTCAGGCTGAAAAGCGTTTTTGTGCATTGTGCCATAACTTTTCAGGGAAGCTTCAGAACATGAAATTTTAACCTCCCACTATAGCAGAAAGGGTCTTTCTAGTAGTTGCACATCAAATCTAAGCTGTCTGAAGTGTTTTTCAAAAGTTATCAACACTTTTATGTTTGGCGTTCCGAAACCCACCTTATCTCAGGCTGAAAAGCGTTTTTGTGCATTGTGCCATAACTTTTTAGGAAAGCTTCAGAACATGAAATTTTAACCTCCCACTATAGCAGAAAGGGTCTTTCTAGTAGTTGCACATCAAATCTAAACTGTCTGAAGTGTTTTTCCAAAGTTATCAACACTTTTATGTTTGGCGTTCCGAAACCCACCTTATCTCAGGCTGAAAAGCGTTTTTACGCATTGTGCCATAACTTTTCAGGGAAGCTTCAGAACATGAAATTTTAACCTCCCACTATAGTAGAAAGGGTCTTTCTAGTAGGTGCACATCAAATCTAAGCTCTCTGAAGTGTTTTTCGAAAGTTATCAACACTTTTATGTTTGGCGTTCCGAAACCCACCTTATCTCAGGCTGAAAAGCGTTTTTGTGCATTGTGCCATAACTTTTCAGGGAAGCTTCAGAACATGAAATTTTAACCTCCCACTATAGCAGAAAGGGTCTTTCTAGTAGTTGCACATCAAATCTAAACTGTCTGAAGTGTTTTTCCAAAGTTATTAACACTTTTATGTTTGGCGTTCCGAAACCCACCTTATCTCAGGCTGAAAAGCGTTTTTGTGCATTGTGCCATAACTTTTCAGGGAAGCTTCAGAACATGAAATTTTAACCTCCCACTATAGCAGAAAGGGTCTTTCTAGTAGTTGCACATCAAATCTAAGCTGTCTGAAGTGTTTTTCAAAAGTTATCAACACTTTTATGTTTGGCGTTCCGAAACCCACCTTATCTCAGGCTGAAAAGCGTTTTTGTGCATTGTGCCATAACTTTTCAGGAAAGCTTCAGAACATGAAATTTTAACCTCCCACTATAGCAGAAAGGGTCTTTCTAGTAGTTGCACATCAAATCTAAACTGTCTGAAGTGTTTTTCCAAAGTTATCAACACTTTTATGTTTGGCGTTCCGAAACCCACCTTATCTCAGGCTGAAAAGCGTTTTTGTGCATTGTGCCATAACTTTTCAGGGAAGCTTCAGAACATGAAATTTTAACCTCCCACTATAGCAGAAAGGGTCTTTCTAGTAGTTGCACATCAAATCTAAGCTGTCTGAAGTGTTTTTCAAAAGTTATCAACACTTTTATGTTTGGCGTTCCGAAACCCACCTTATCTCAGGCTGAAAAGCGTTTTTACGCATTGTGCCATAACTTTTCAGGGAAGCTTCAGAACATGAAATTTTAACCTCCCACTATAGCAGAAAGGGTCTTTCTAGTAGTTGCACATCAAATCTAAACTGTCTGAAGTGTTTTTCCAAAGTTATCAACACTTTTATGTTTGGCGTTCCGAAACCCACCTTATCTCAGGCTGAAAAGCGTTTTTGTGCATTGTGCCATAACTTTTCAGGGAAGCTTCAGAACATGAAATTTTAACCTCCCACTATAGCAGAAAGGGTCTTTCTAGTAGTTGCACATCAAATCTAAACTGTCTGAAGTGTTTTTCCAAAGTTATCAACACTTTTATGTTTGGCGTTCCGAAACCCACCTTATCTCAGGCTGAAAAGCGTTTTTACGCATTGTGCCATAACTTTTCAGGGAAGCTTCAGAACATGAAATTTTAACCTCCCACTATAGCAGAAAGGGTCTTTCTAGTAGGTGCACATCAAATCTAAGCTGTCTGAAGTGTTTTTCGAAAGTTATCAACACTTTTATGTTTGGCGTTCCGAAACCCACCTTATCTCAGGCTGAAAAGCGTTTTTGTGCATTGTGCCATAACTTTTCAGGGAAGCTTCAGAACATGAAATTTTAACCTCCCACTATAGCAGAAAGGGTCTTTCTAGTAGTTGCACATCAAATCTAAGCTGTCTGAAGTGTAAATCCAAAGTTATCAACACTTTTATGTTTGGCGTTCCGAAACCCACCTTATGTCAGGCTGAAAAGCGTTTTTGTGCATTGTGCCATAACTTTTCAGGAAAGCTTCAGAACATGAAATTTTAACCTCCCACTATAGCAGAAAGGGTCTTTCTAGTAGTTGCACATCAAATCTAAACTGTCTGAAGTGTTTTTCCAAAGTTATCAACACTTTTATGTTTGGCGTTCCGAAACCCACCTTATCTCAGGCTGAAAAGCGTTTTTACGCATTGTGCCATAACTTTTCAGGGAAGCTTCAGAACATGAAATTTTAACCTCCCACTATAGTAGAAAGGGTCTTTCTAGTAGGTGCACATCAAATCTAAGCTCTCTGAAGTGTTTTTCGAAAGTTATCAACACTTTTATGTTTGGCGTTCCGAAACCCACCTTATCTCAGGCTGAAAAGCGTTTTTGTGCATTGTGCCATAACTTTTCAGGGAAGCTTCAGAACATGAAATTTTAACCTCCCACTATAGCAGAAAGGGTCTTTCTAGTAGTTGCACATCAAATCTAAACTGTCTGAAGTGTTTTTCCAAAGTTATTAACACTTTTATGTTTGGCGTTCCGAAACCCACCTTATCTCAGGCTGAAAAGCGTTTTTGTGCATTGTGCCATAACTTTTCAGGGAAGCTTCAGAACATGAAATTTTAACCTCCCACTATAGCAGAAAGGGTCTTTCTAGTAGTTGCACATCAAATCTAAGCTGTCTGAAGTGTTTTTCAAAAGTTATCAACACTTTTATGTTTGGCGTTCCGAAACCCACCTTATCTCAGGCTGAAAAGCGTTTTTGTGCATTGTGCCATAACTTTTCAGGAAAGCTTCAGAACATGAAATTTTAACCTCCCACTATAGCAGAAAGGGTCTTTCTAGTAGTTGCACATCAAATCTAAACTGTCTGAAGTGTTTTTCCAAAGTTATCAACACTTTTATGTTTGGCGTTCCGAAACCCACCTTATCTCAGGCTGAAAAGCGTTTTTGTGCATTGTGCCATAACTTTTCAGGGAAGCTTCAGAACATGAAATTTTAACCTCCCACTATAGCAGAAAGGGTCTTTCTAGTAGTTGCACATCAAATCTAATCTGTCTGAAGTGTTTTTCAAAAGTTATCAACACTTTTATGTTTGGCGTTCCGAAACCCACCTTATCTCAGGCTGAAAAGCGTTTTTACGCATTGTGCCATAACTTTTCAGGGAAGCTTCAGAACATGAAATTTTAACCTCCCACTATAGCAGAAAGGGTCTTTCTAGTAGTTGCACATCAAATCTAAACTGTCTGAAGTGTTTTTCCAAAGTTATCAACACTTTTATGTTTGGCGTTCCGAAACCCACCTTATCTCAGGCTGAAAAGCGTTTTTACGCATTGTGCCATAACTTTTCAGGGAAGCTTCAGAACATGAAATTTTAACCTCCCACTATAGCAGAAAGGGTCTTTCTAGTAGGTGCACATCAAATCTAAGCTCTCTGAAGTGTTTTTCGAAAGTTATCAACACTTTTATGTTTGGCGTTCCGAAACCCACCTTATCTCAGGCTGAAAAGCGTTTTTGTGCATTGTGCCATAACTTTTCAGGGAAGCTTCAGAACATGAAATTTTAACCTCCCACTATAGCAGAAAGGGTCTTTCTAGTAGTTGCACATCAAATCTAAACTGTCTGAAGTGTTTTTCCAAAGTTATTAACACTTTTATGTTTGGCGTTCCGAAACCCACCTTATCTCAGGCTGAAAAGCGTTTTTGTGCATTGTGCCATAACTTTTCAGGGAAGCTTCAGAACATGAAATTTTAACCTCCCACTATAGCAGAAAGGGTCTTTCTAGTAGTTGCACATCAAATCTAAGCTGTCTGAAGTGTTTTTCAAAAGTTATCAACACTTTTATGTTTGGCGTTCCGAAACCCACCTTATCTCAGGCTGAAAAGCGTTTTTGTGCATTGTGCCATAACTTTTCAGGAAAGCTTCAGAACATGAAATTTTAACCTCCCACTATAGCAGAAAGGGTCTTTCTAGTAGTTGCACATCAAATCTAAACTGTCTGAAGTGTTTTTCCAAAGTTATCAACACTTTTATGTTTGGCGTTCCGAAACCCACCTTATCTCAGGCTGAAAAGCGTTTTTACGCATTGTGCCATAACTTTTCAGGGAAGCTTCAGAACATGAAATTTTAACCTCCCACTATAGCAGAAAGGGTCTTTCTAGTAGGTGCACATCAAATCTAAGCTCTCTGAAGTGTTTTTCGAAAGTTATCAACACTTTTATGTTTGGCGTTCCGAAACCCACCTTATCTCAGGCTGAAAAGCGTTTTTGTGCATTGTGCCATAACTTTTCATGGAAGCTTCAGAACATGAAATTTTAACCTCCCACTATAGCAGAAAGGGTCTTTCTAGTAGTTGCACATCAAATCTAAACTGTGTGAAGTGTTTTTCCAAAGTTATTAACACTTTTATGTTTGGCGTTCCGAAACCCATCTTATCTCAGGCTGAAAAGCGTTTTTGTGCATTGTGCCATAACTTTTCAGGGAAGCTTCAGAACATGAAATTTTAACCTCCCACTATAGCAGAAAGGGTCTTTCTAGTAGTTGCACATCAAATCTAAACTGTCTGAAGTGTTTTTCCAAAGTTATCAACACTTTTATGTTTGGCGTTCCGAAACCCACCTTATCTCAGGCTGAATAGCGTTTTTGTGCATTGTGCCATAACTTTTCAGGGAAGCTTCAGAACATGAAATTTTAACCTCCCACTATAGCAGAAAGGGTCTTTCTAGTAGTTGCACATCAAATCTAAGCTGTCTGAAGTGTTTTTCAAAAGTTATCAACACTTTTATGTTTGGCGTTCCGAAACCCACCTTATCTCAGGCTGAAAAGCGTTTTTGTGCATTGTGCCATAACTTTTCAGGAAAGCTTCAGAACATGAAATTTTAACCTCCCACTATAGCAGAAAGGGTCTTTCTAGTAGTTGCACATCAAATCTAAACTGTCTGAAGTGTTTTTCCAAAGTTATCAACACTTTTATGTTTGGCGTTCCGAAACCCACCTTATCTCAGGCTGAAAAGCGGTTTTACGCATTGTGCCATAACTTTTCAGGGAAGCTTCAGAACATGAAATTTTAACCTCCCACTATAGCAGAAAGGGTCTTTCTAGTAGGTGCACATCAAATCTAAGCTCTCTGAAGTGTTTTTCGAAAGTTATCAACACTTTTATGTTTGGCGTTCCGAAACCCACCTTATCTCAGGCTGAAAAGCGTTTTTGTGCATTGTGCCATAACTTTTCAGGGAAGCTTCAGAACATGAAATTTTAACCTCCCACTATAGCAGAAAGGGTCTTTCTAGTAGGTGCACATCAAATCTAAGCTCTCTGAAGTGTTTTTCGAAAGTTATCAACACTTTTATGTTTGGCGTTCCGAAACCCACCTTATCTCAGGCTGAAAAGCGTTTTTGTGCATTGTGCCATAACTTTTCAGGGAAGCTTCAGAACATGAAATTTTAACCTCCCACTATAGCAGAAAGGGTCTTTCTAGTAGTTGCACATCAAATCTAAACTGTCTGAAGTGTTTTTCCAAAGTTATTAACACTTTTATGTTTGGCGTTCCGAAACCCATCTTATCTCAGGCTGAAAAGCGTTTTTGTGCATTGTGCCATAACTTTTCAGGGAAGCTTCAGAACATGAAATTTTAACCTCCCACCATAGCAGAAAGGGTCTTTCTAGTAGTTGCACATCAAATCTAAACTGTCTGAAGTGTTTTTCCAAAGTTATCAACACTTTTATGTTTGGCGTTCCGAAACCCACCTTATCTCAGGCTGAAATGCGTTTTTGTGCATTGTGCCATAACTTTTCAGGGAAGCTTCAGAACATGAAATTTTAACCTCCCACTATAGCAGAAAGGGTCTTTCTAGTAGTTGCACATCAAATCTAAGCCGTCTGAAGTGTTTTTCAAAAGTTAACACTTTTATGTTTGGCGTTCCGAAACCCACCTTATCTCAGGCTGAAAAGCATTTTTGTGCATTGTGCCATAACTTTTCAGGAAAGCTTCAGAACATGAAATTTTAACCTCCCACTATAGCAGAAAGGGTCTTTCTAGTAGTTGCACATCAAATCTAAACTGTCTGAAGTGTTTTTCCAAAGGTATCAACACTTTTATGTTTGGCGTTCCGAAACCCACCTTATCTCAGGCTGAAAAGCGTTTTTACGCATTGTGCCATAACTTTTCAGGGAAGCTTCAGAACATGAAATTTTAACCTCCCACTATAGCAGAAAGGGTCTTTCTAGTAGGTGCACATCAAATCTAAGCTCTCTGAAGTGTTTTTCGAAAGTTATCAACACTTTTATGTTTGGCGTTCCGAAACCCACCTTATCTCAGGCTGAAAAGCGTTTTTGTGCATTGTGCCATAACTTTTCAGGGAAGCTTCAGAACATGAAATTTTAACTTCCCACTATAGCAGAAAGGGTCTTTCTAGTAGTTGCACATCAAATCTAAACTGTCTGAAGTGTTTTTCCAAAGTTATTAACACTTTTATGTTTGGCGTTCCGAAACCCACCTTTATCTCAGGCTGAAAAGCGTTTTTGTGCATTGTGCCATAACTTTTCAGGGAAGCTTCAGAACATGAAATTTTAACCTCCCACTATAGCAGAAAGGGTCTTTCTAGTAGTTGCACATCAAATCTAAACTGTCTGAAGTGTTTTTCCAAAGTTATCAACACTTTTATGTTTGGCGTTCCGAAACCCACCTTATCTCAGGCTGAAAAGCGTTTCTGTGCATTGTGCCATAACTTTTCAGGGAAGCTTCAGAACATGAAATTTTAACCTCCCACTATAGCAGAAAGGGTCTTTCTAGTAGTTGCACATCAAATCTAATCTGTCTGAAGTGTTTTTCAAAAGTTATCAACACTTTTATGTTTGGCGTTCCGAAACCCACCTTATCTCAGGCTGAAAAGCGTTTTTGTGCATTGTGCCATAACTTTTCAGGAAAGCTTCAGACCATGAAATTTTAACCTCCCACTATAGCAGAAAGGGTCTTTCTAGTAGTTGCACATCAAATCTAAACTGTCTGAAGTGTTTTTCAAAAGTTATCAACACTTTTATGTTTGGCGTTCCGAAACCCACCTTATCTCAGGCTGAAAAGCGTTTTTACGCATTGTGCCATAACTTTTCAGGGAAGCTTCAGAACATGAAATTTTAACCTCCCACTATAGCAGAAAGGGTCTTTCTAGTAGGTGCACATCAAATCTAAGCTCTCTGAAGTGTTTTTCGAAAGTTATCAACACTTTTATGTTTGGCGTTCCGAAACCCACCTTATCTCAGGCTGAAAAGCGTTTTTGTGCATTGTGCCATAACTTTTCAGGGAAGCTTCAGAACATGAAATTTTAACCTCCCACTATAGCAGAAATTGTCTTTCTAGTAGTTGCACATCAAATCTAAACTGTCTGAAGTGTTTTTCCAAAGTTATTAACACTTTTATGTTTGGCGTTCCGAAACCCACCTTATCTCAGGCTGAAAAGCGTTTTTGTGCATTGTGCCATAACTTTTCAGGGAAGCTTCAGAACATGAAATTTTAACCTCCCACTATAGCAGAAAGGGTCTTTCTAGTAGTTGCACATCAAATCTAATCTGTCTGAAGTGTTTTTCAAAAGTTATCAACACTTTTATGTTTGGCGTTCCGAAACCCACCTTATCTCAGGCTGAAAAGCGTTTTTGTGCATTGTGCCATAACTTTTCAGGAAAGCTTCAGAACATGAAATTTTAACCTCCCACTATAGTAGAAAGGGTCTTTCTAGTAGTTGCACATCAAATCTAAACTGTCTGAAGTGTATTTCCAAAGTTATCAACACTTTTATGTTTGGCGTTCCGAAACCCACCTTATCTCAGGCTGAAAAGCGTTTTTACGCATTGTGCCATAACTTTTCAGGGAAGCTTCAGAACATGAAATTTTAACCTCCCACTATAGCAGAAAGGGTCTTTCTAGTAGGTGCACATCAAATCTAAGCTCTCTGAAGTGTTTTTCGAAAGTTATCAACACTTTTATGTTTGGCGTTCCGAAACCCACCTGATCTCAGGCTGAAAAGCGTTTTTGTGCATTGTGCCATAACTTTTCAGGGAAGCTTCAGAACATGAAATTTTAACCTCCCACTATAGCTGAAAGGGTCTTTCTAGTAGTTGCACATCAAATCTAAACTGTCTGAAGTGTTTTTCCAAAGTTATTAACACTTTTATGTTTGGCGTTCCGAAACCCACCTTATCTCAGGCTGAAAAGCGTTTTTGTGCATTGTGCCATAACTTTTCAGGGAAGCTTCAGAACATGAAATTTTAACCTCCCACTATAGCAGAAAGGGTCTTTCTAGTAGTTGCACATCAAATCTAATCTGTCTGAAGTGTTTTTCAAAAGTTATCAACACTTTTATGTTTGGCGTTCCGAAACCCACCTTATCTCAGGCTGAAAAGCGTTTTTGTGCATTGTGCCATAACTTTTCAGGAAAGCTTCAGAACATGAAATTTTAACCTCCCACTATAGCAGAAAGGGTCTTTCTAGTAGTTGCACATCAAATCTAAACTGTCTGAAGTGTTTTTCCAAAGTTATCAACACTTTTATGTTTGGCGTTCCGAAACCCACCTTATCTCAGGCTGAAAAGCGTTTTTACGCATTGTGCCATAACTTTTCAGGGAAGCTTTAGAACATGAAATTTTAACCTCCCACTATAGCAGAAAGGGTCTTTCTAGTAGGTGCACATCAAATCTAAGCTCTCTGAAGTGTTTTTCGAAAGTTATCAACACTTTTATGTTTGGCGTTCCGAAACCCACCTTATCTCAGGCTGAAAAGCGTTTTTGTGCATTGTGCCATAACTTTTCAGGGAAGCTTCAGAACATGAAATTTTAACCTCCCACTATAGCAGAAAGGGTCTTTCTAGTAGTTGCACATCAAATCTAAACTGTCTGAAGTGTTTTTCCAAAGTTATTAACACTTTTATGTTTGGCGTTCCGAAACCCATCTTATCTCAGGCTGAAAAGCGTTTTTGTGCATTGTGCCATAACTTTTCAGGGAAGCTTCAGAACATGAAATTTTAATCTCCCACTATAGCAGAAAGGGTCTTTCTAGTAGTTGCACATCAAATATAAACTGTCTGAAGTGTTTTTCCAAAGTTATCAACACTTTTATGTTTGGCGTTCCGAAACCCAACTTATCTCAGGCTGAAAAGCGTTTTTACGCATTGTGCCATAACTTTTCAGGGAAGCTTCAGAACATGAAATTTTAACCTCCCACTATAGCACAAAGGGTCTTTCTAGTAGGTGCACATCAAATCTAAGCTCTCTGAAGTGTTTTTCGAAAGTTATCAACACTTTTATGTTTGGCGTTCCGAAACCCACCTTATCTCAGGCTGAAAAGCGTTTTTGTGCATTGTGCCATAACTTTTCAGGGAAGCTTCAGAACATGAAATTTTAACCTCCCACTATAGCAGAAAGGGTCTTTCTATTAGTTGCACATCAAATCTAAGCTGTCTGAAGTGTTTTTCAAAAGTTATTAACACTTTTATGTTTGGCGTTCCGAAACCCACCTTATCTCAGGCTGAAAAGCGTTTTTGTGCATTGTGCCATAACTTTTCAGGGAAGCTTCAGAACATGAAATTTTAACCTCCCACTATAGCAGAAAGGGTCTTTCTAGTAGTTGCACATCAAATCTAAACTGTCTGAAGTGTTTTTCCAAAGTTATCAACACTTTTATGTTTGGCGTTCCGAAACCCACCTTATCTCAGGCTGAAAAGCGTTTTTGTGCATTGTGCCATAACTTTTCAGGGAAGCTTCAGAACATGAAATTTTAACCTCCCACTATAGCAGAAATGGTCTTTCTAGTAGTTGCACATCAAATCTAATCTGTCTGAAGTGTTTTTCAAAAGTTATCAACACTTTTATGTTTGGCGTTCCGAAACCCACCTTATCTCAGGCTGAAAAGCGTTTTTGTGCATTGTGCCATAACTTTTCAGGAAAGCTTCAGAACATGAAATTTTAACCTCCCACTATAGCAGAAAGGGTCTTTCTAGTAGTTGCACATCAAATCTAAACTGTCTGAAGTGTTTTTCCAAAGTTATCAACACTTTTATGTTTGGCGTTCCGAAACCCACCTTATCTCAGGCTGAAAAGCGTTTTTGTGCATTGTGCCATAACTTTTCAGGGAAGCTTCAGAACATGAAATTTTAACCTCCCACTATAGCAGAAAGGGTCTTTCTAGTAGTTGCACATCAAATCTAAACTGTCTGAAGTGTTTTTCCAAAGTTATTAACACTTTTATGTTTGGCGTTCCGAAACCCATCTTATCTCAGGCTGAAAAGCGTTTTTGTGCATTGTGCCATAACTTTTCAGGGAAGCTTCAGAACATGAAATTTTAACCTCCCACTATAGCAGAAAGGGTCTTTCTAGTAGTTGCACATCAAATATAAACTGTCTGAAGTGTTTTTCCAAAGTTATCAACACTTTTATGTTTGGCGTTCCGAAACCCACCTTATCTCAGGCTGAAAAGCGTTTTTACGCATTGTGCCATAACTTTTCAGGGAAGCTTCAGAACATGAAATTTTAACCTCCCACTATAGCAGAAAGGGTCTTTCTAGTAGGTGCACATCAAATCTAAGCTCTCTGAAGTGTTTTTCGAAAGTTATCAACACTTTTATGTTTGGCGTTCCGAAACCCACCTTATCTCAGGCTGAAAAGCGTTTTTGTGCATTGTGCCATAACTTTTCAGGGAAGCTTCAGAACATGAAATTTTAACCTCCCACTATAGCAGAAAGGGTCTTTCTATTAGTTGCACATCAAATCTAAGCTGTCTGAAGTGTTTTTCAAAAGTTATTAACACTTTTATGTTTGGCGTTCCGAAACCCACCTTATCTCAGGCTGAAAAGCGTTTTTGTGCATTGTGCCATAACTTTTCAGGGAAGCTTCAGAACATGAAATTTTAACCTCCCACTATAGCAGAAAGGGTCTTTCTAGTAGTTGCACATCAAATCTAAACTGTCTGAAGTGTTTTTCCAAAGTTATCAACACTTTTATGTTTGGCGTTCCGAAACCCACCTTATCTCAGGCTGAAAAGCGTTTTTGTGCATTGTGCCATAACTTTTCAGGGAAGCTTCAGAACATGAAATTTTAACCTCCCACTATAGCAGAAAGGGTCTTTCTAGTAGTTGCACATCAAATCTAATCTGTCTGAAGTGTTTTTCAAAAGTTATCAACACTTTTATGTTTGGCGTTCCGAAACCCACCTTATCTCAGGCTGAAAAGCGTTTTTGTGCATTGTGCCATAACTTTTCAGGAAAGCTTCAGAACATGAAATTTTAACCTCCCACTATAGCAGAAAGGGTCTTTCTAGTAGTTGCACATCAAATCTAAACTGTCTGAAGTGTTTTTCCAAAGTTATCAACACTTTTATGTTTGGCGTTCCGAAACCCACCTTATCTCAGGCTGAAAAGCGTTTTTACGCATTGTGCCATAACTTTTCAGGGAAGCTTCAGAACATGAAATTTTAACCTCCCACTATAGCAGAAAGGGTCTTTCTAGTAGGTGCACATCAAATCTAAGCTCTCTGAAGTGTTTTTCCAAAGTTATCAACACTTTTATGTTTGGCGTTCCGAAACCCACCTTATCTCAGGCTGAAAAGCGTTTTTGTGCATTGTGCCATAACTTTTCAGGGAAGCTTCAGAACATGAAATTTTAACCTCCCACTATAGCAGAAAGGGTCTTTCTAGTAGTTGCACATCAAATCTAAACTGTCTGAAGTGTTTTTCCAAAGTTATCAACACTTTTATGTTTGGCGTTCCGAAACCCACCTTATCTCAGGCTGAAAAGCGTTTTTACGCATTGTGCCATAACTTTTCAGGGAAGCTTCAGAACATGAAATTTTAACCTCCCACTATAGCAGAAAGGGTCTTTCTAGTAGGTGCACATCAAATCTAAGCTCTCTGAAGTGTTTTTCGAAAGTTATCAACACTTTTATGTTTGGCGTTCCGAAACCCACCTTATCTCAGGCTGAAAAGCGTTTTTGTGCATTGTGCCATAACTTTTCAGGGAAGCTTCAGAACATGAAATTTTAACCTCCCACTATAGCAGAAAGGGTCTTTCTAGTAGTTGCACATCAAATCTAAACTGTCTGAAGTGTTTTTCCAAAGTTATTAACACTTTTATGTTTGGCGTTCCGAAACCCACCTTATCTCAGGCTGAAAAGCGTTTTTGTGCATTGTGCCATAACTTTTCAGGGAAGCTTCAGAACATGAAATTTTAACCTCCCACTATAGCAGAAAGGGTCTTTCTAGTAGTTGCACATCAAATCTAAACTGTCTGAAGTGTTTTTCCAAAGTTATCAACACTTTTATGTTTGGCGTTCCGAAACACACCTTATCTCAGGCTGAAAAGCGTTTTTACGCATTGTGCCATAACTTTTCAGGGAAGCTTCAGAACATGAAATTTTAACCTCCCACTATAGCAGAAAGGGTCTTTCTAGTAGGTGCACATCAAATCTAAGCTCTCTGAAGTGTCTTTCGAAAGTTATCAACACTTTTATGTTTGGCGTTCCGAAACCCACCTTATCTCAGGCTGAAAAGCGTTTTTGTGCATTGTGCCATAACTTTTCAGGGAAGCTTCAGAACATGAAATTTTAACCTCCCACTATAGCAGAAAGGGTCTTTCTAGTAGTTGCACATCAAATCTAAGCTGTCTGAAGTGTTTTTCAAAAGTTATTAACACTTTTATGTTTGGCGTTCCGAAACCCACCTAATCTCAGGCTGAAAAGCGTTTTTGTGCATTGTGCCATAACTTTTCAGGGAAGCTTCAGAACATGAAATTTTAACCTCCCACTATAGCAGAAAGGGTCTTTCTAGTAGTTGCACATCAAATCTAAACTGTCTGAAGTGTTTTTCCAAAGTTATCAACACTTTTATGTTTGGCGTTCCGAAATCCACCTTATCTCAGGCTGAAAAGCGTTTTTGTGCATTGTGCCATAACTTTTCAGGGAAGCTTCAGAACATGAAATTTTAACCTCCCACTATAGCAGAAAGGGTCTTTCTAGTAGTTGCACATCAAATCTAATCTGTCTGAAGTGTTTTTCAAAAGTTATCAACACTTTTATGTTTGGCGTTCCGAAACCCACCTTATCTCAGGCTGAAAAGCGTTTTTACGCATTGTGCCATAACTTTTCAGGGAAGCTTCAGAACATGAAATTTTAACCTCCCACTATAGCAGAAAGGGTCTTTCTAGTAGGTGCACATCAAATCTAAGCTCTCTGAAGTGTTTTTCGAAAGTTATCAACACTTTTATGTTTGGCGTTCCGAAACCCACCTTATCTCAGGCTGAAAAGCGTTTTTGTGCATTGTGCCATAACTTTTCAGGGAAGCTTCAGAACATGAAATTTTAACCTACCACTATAGCAGAAAGGGTCTTTCTAGTAGTTGCACATCAAATCTAAACTGTCTGAAGTGTTTTTCCAAAGTTATTAACACTTTTATGTTTGGCGTTCCGAAACCCACCTTATCTCAGGCTGAAAAGCGTTTTTGTGCATTGTGCCATAACTTTTCAGGGAAGCTTCAGAACATGAAATTTTAACCTCCCACTATAGCAGAAAGGGTCTTTCTAGTAGTTGCACATCAAATCTAAGCTGTCTGAAGTGTTTTTCAAAAGTTATCAACACTTTTATGTTTGGCGTTCCGAAACCCACCTTATCTCAGGCTGAAAAGCGTTTTTGTGCTTTGTGCCATAACTTTTCAGGAAAGCTTCAGAACATGAAATTTTAACCTCCCACTATAGCAGAAAGGGTCTTTCTAGTAGTTGCACATCAAATCTAAACTGTCTGAAGTGTTTTTCCAAAGTTATCAACACTTTTATGTTTGGCGTTCCGAAACCCACCTTATCTCAGGCTGAAAAGCGTTTTTACGCATTGTGCCATAACTTTTCAGGGAAGCTTCAGAACATGAAATTTTAACCTCCCACTATAGCAGAAAGGGTCTTTCTAGTAGGTGCACATCAAATCTAAGCTCTCTGAAGTGTTTTTCGAAAGTTATCAACACTTTTATGTTTGGCGTTCCGAAACCCACCTTATCTCAGGCTGAAAAGCGTTTTTGTGCATTGTGCCATAACTTTTCAGGGAAGCTTCAGAACATGAAATTTTAACCTCCCACTATAGCAGAAAGGGTCTTTCTAGTAGTTGCACATCAAATCTAAACTGTCTGAAGTGTTTTTCCAAAGTTATTAACACTTTTATGTTTGGCGTTCCGAAACCCATCTTATCTCAGGCTGAAAAGCGTTTTTGTGCATTGTGCCATAACTTTTCAGGGAAGCTTCAGAACATGAAATTTTAACCTCCCACTATAGCAGAAAGGGTCTTTCTAGTAGTTGCACATCAAATCTAAACTGTCTGAAGTGTTTTTCCAAAGTTATCAACACTTTTATGTTTGGCGTTCCGAAACCCACCTTATCTCAGGCTGAAAAGCGTTTTTACGCATTGTGCCATAACTTTTCAGGGAAGCTTCAGAACATGAAATTTTAACCTCCCACTATAGCAGAAAGGGTCTTTCTAGTAGGTGCACATCAAATCTAAGCTCTCTGAAGTGTTTTTCGAAAGTTATCAACACTTTTATGTTTGGCGTTCCGAAACCCACCTTATCTCAGGCTGAAAAGCGTTTTTGTGCATTGTGCCATAACTTTTCAGGGAAGCTTCAGAACATGAAATTTTAACCTCCCACTATAGCAGAAAGGGTCTTTCTAGTAGTTGCACATCAAATCTAAACTGTCTGAAGTGTTTTTCCAAAGTTATCAACACTTTTATGTTTGGCGTTCCGAAACCCACCTTATCTCAGGCTGAAATGCGTTTTTGTGCATTGTGCCATAACTTTTCAGGGAAGCTTCAGAACATGAAATTTTAACCTCCCACTATAGCAGTAAGGGTCTTTCTAGTAGTTGCACATCAAATCTAAGCTGTCTGAAGTGTTTTTCAAAAGTTATCAACACTTTTATGTTTGGCGTTCCGAAACCCACCTTATCTCAGGCTGAAAAGCGTTTTTGTGCATTGTGCCATAACTTTTCAGGAAAGCTTCAGAACATGAAATTTTAACCTCCCACTATAGCAGAAAGGGTCTTTCTAGTAGTTGCACATCAAATCTAAACTGTCTGAAGTGTTTTTCCAAAGTTATCAACACTTTTATGTTTGGCGTTCCGAAACCCACCTTATCTCAGGCTGAAAAGCGTTTTTACGCATTGTGCCATAACTTTTCAGGGAAGCTTCAGAACATGAAATTTTAACCTCCCACTATAGCAGAAAGGGTCTTTCTAGTAGGTGCACATCAAATCTGAGCTCTCTGAAGTGTTTTTCGAAAGTTATCAACACTTTTATGTTTGGCGTTCCGAAACCCACCTTATCTCAGGCTGAAAAGCGTTTTTGTGCATTGTGCCATAACTTTTCAGGGAAGCTTCAGAACATGAAATTTTAACTTCCCACTATAGCAGAAAGGGTCTTTCTAGTAGTTGCACATCAAATCTAAACTGTCTGAAGTGTTTTTCCAAAGTTATTAACACTTTTATGTTTGGCGTTCCGAAACCCACCTTATCTCAGGCTGAAAAGCGTTTTTGTGCATTGTGCCTTAACTTTTCAGGGAAGCTTCAGAACATGAAATTTTAACCTCCCACTATAGCAGAAAGGGTCTTTCTAGTAGTTGCACATCAAATCTAAACTGTCTGAAGTGTTTTTCCAAAGTTATCAACACTTTTATGTTTGGCGTTCCGAAACCCACCTTATCTCAGGCTGAAAAGCGTTTTTGTGCATTGTGCCATAACTTTTCAGGGAAGCTTCAGAACATGAAATTTTAACCTCCCACTATAGCAGAAAGGGTCTTTCTAGTAGTTGCACATCAAATCTAATCTGTCTGAAGTGTTTTTCAAAAGTTATCAACACTTTTATGTTTGGCGTTCCGAAACCCACCTTATCTCAGGCTGAAAAGCGTTTTTGTGCATTGTGCCATAACTTTTCAGGAAAGCTTCAGAACATGAAATTTTAACCTCCCACTATAGCAGAAAGGGTCTTTCTAGTAGTTGCACATCAAATCTAAACTGTCTGAAGTGTTTTTCCAAAGTTATCAACACTTTTATGTTTGGCGTTCCGAAACCCACCTTATCTCAGGCTGAAAAGCGTTTTTACGCATTGTGCCATAACTTTTCAGCGAAGCTTCAGAACATGAAATTTTAACCTCCCACTATAGCAGAAAGGGTCTTTCTAGTAGGTGCACATCAAATCTAAGCTCTCTGAAGTGTTTTTCGAAAGTTATCAACACTTTTATGTTTGGCGTTCCGAAACCCACCTTTATCTCAGGCTGAAAAGCGTTTTTGTGCATTGTGCCATAACTTTTCAGGGAAGCTTCAGAACATGAAATTTTAACCTCCCACTATAGCAGAAAGGGTCTTTCTAGTAGTTGCACATCAAATCAAAACTGTCTGAAGTGTTTTTCCAAAGTTATTAACACTTTTATGTTTGGCGTTCCGAAACCCACCTTATCTCAGGCTGAAAAGCGTTTTTGTGCATTGTGCCATAACTTTTCAGGGAAGCTTCAGAACATGAAATTTTAACCTCCCACTATAGCAGAAAGGGTCTTTCTAGTAGTTGCACATCAAATCTAAACTGTCTGAAGTGTTTTTCAAAAGTTATCAACACTTTTATGTTTGGCGTTCCGAAACCCACCTTATCTGAGGCTGAAAAGCGTTTTTGTGCATTGTGCCATAACTTTTCAGGAAAGCTTCAGAACATGAAATTTTAACCTCCCACTATAGCAGAAAGGGTCCTTCTAGTAGGTGCACATCAAATCTAAGCTCTCTGAAGTGTTTTTCGAAAGTTATCAACACTTTTATGTTTGGCGTTCCGAAACCCACCTTATCTCAGGCTGAAAAGCGTTTTTGTGCATTGTGCCATAACTTTTCAGGGAAGCTTCAGAACATGAAATTTTAACTTCCCACTATAGCAGAAAGGGTCTTTCTAGTAGTTGCACATCAAATCTAAACTGTCTGAAGTGTTTTTCCAAAGTTATTAACACTTTTATGTTTGGCGTTCCGAAACCCACCTTATCTCAGGCTGAAAAGCGTTTTTGTGCATTGTGCCATAACTTTTCAGGGAAGCTTCAGAACATGAAATTTTAACCTCCCACTATAGCAGAAAGGGTCTTTCTAGTAGTTGCACATCAAATCTAAACTGTCTGAAGTGTTTTTCCAAAGTTATCAACACTTTTATGTTTGGCGTTCCGAAACCCACCTTATCTCAGGCTGAAAAGCGTTTTTGTGCATTGTGCCATAACTTTTCAGGGAAGCTTCAGAACATGAAATTTTAACCTCCCACTATAGCAGAAAGGGTCTTTCTAGTAGTTGCACATCAAATCTAATCTGTCTGAAGTGTTTTTCAAAAGTTATCAACACTTTTATGTTTGGCGTTCCGAAACCCACCTTATCTCAGGCTGAAAAGCGTTTTTGTGCATTGTGCCATAACTTTTCAGGAAAGCTTCAGAACATGAAATTTTAACCTCCCACTATAGCAGAAAGGGTCTTTCTAGTAGTTGCACATCAAATCTAAACTGTCTGAAGTGTTTTTCCAAAGTTATCAACACTTTTATGTTTGGCGTTCCGAAACCCACCTTATCTCAGGCTGAAAAGCGTTTTTACGCATTGTGCCATAACTTTTCAGGGAAGCTTCAGAACATGAAATTTTAACCTCCCACTATAGCAGAAAGGGTCTTTCTAGTAGGTGCACATCAAATCTAAGCTCTCTGAAGTGTTTTTCGAAAGTTATCAACACTTTTATGTTTGGCGTTCCGAAACCCACCTTATCTCAGGCTGAAAAGCGTTTTTGTGCATTGTGCCATAACTTTTCAGGGAAGCTTCAGAACATGAAATTTTAACCTCCCACTATAGCAGAAAGGGTCTTTCTAGTAGTTGCACATCAAATCTAAACTGTCTGAAGTGTTTTTCCAAAGTTATTAACACTTTTATGTTTGGCGTTCCGAAACCCACCTTATCTCAGGCTGAAAAGCGTTTTTGTGCATTGTGCCATAACTTTTCAGGGAAGCTTCAGAACATGAAATTTTAACCTCCCACTATAGCAGAAAGGGTCTTTCTAGTAGTTGCACATCAAATCTAAGCTGTCTGAAGTGTTTTTCAAAAGTTATCAACACTTTTATGTTTGGCGTTCCGAAACCCACCTTATCTCAGGCTGAAAAGCGTTTTTGTACATTGTGCCATAACTTTTCAGGAAAGCTTCAGAACATGAAATTTTAACCTCCCACTATAGCAGAAAGGGTCTTTCTAGTAGTTGCACATCAAATCTAAACTGTCTGAAGTGTTTTTCCAAAGTTATCAACACTTTTATGTTTGGCGTTCCGAAACCCACCTTATCTCAGGCTGAAAAGCGTTTTTACGCATTGTGCCATAACTTTTCAGGGAAGCTTCAGAACATGAAATTTTAACCTCCCACTATAGCAGAAAGGGTCTTTCTAGTAGGTGCACATCAAATCTAAGCTCTCTGAAGTGTTTTTCGAAAGTTATCAACACTTTTATGTTTGGCGTTCCGAAACCCACCTTATCTCAGGCTGAAAAGCGTTTTTGTGCATTGTGCCATAACTTTTCAGGGAAGCTTCAGAACATGAAATTTTAACCTCCCACTATAGCAGAAAGGGTCTTTCTAGTAGTTGCACATCAAATCTAAACTGTCTGAAGTGTTTTTCCAAAGTTATTAACACTTTTATGTTTGGCGTTCCGAAACCCATCTTATCTCAGGCTGAAAAGCGTTTTTGTGCATTGTGCCATAACTTTTCAGGGAAGCTTCAGAACATGAAATTTTAACCTCCCACTATAGCAGAAAGGGTCTTTCTAGTAGTTGCACATCAAATCTAAACTGTCTGAAGTGTTTTTCCAAAGTTATCAACACTTTTATGTTTGGCGTTCCGAAACCCACCTTATCTCAGGCTGAAAAGCGTTTTTACGCATTGTGCCATAACTTTTCAGGGAAGCTTCAGAACATGAAATTTTAACCTCCCACTATAGCAGAAAGGGTCTTTCTAGTAGGTGCACATCAAATCTAAGCTCTCTGAAGTGTTTTTCGAAAGTTATCAACACTTTTATGTTTGGCGTTCCGAAACCCACCTTATCTCAGGCTGAAAAGCGTTTTTGTGCATTGTGCCATAACTTTTCAGGGAAGCTTCAGAACATGAAATTTTAACCTCCCACTATAGCAGAAAGGGTCTTTCTAATAGTTGCACATCAAATCTAAGCTGTCTGAAGTGTTTTTCAAAAGTTATTAACACTTTTATGTTTGGCGTTCCGAAACCCACCTTATCTCAGGCCGAAAAGCGTTTTTGTGCATTGTGCCATAACTTTTCAGGGAAGCTTCAGAACATGAAATTTTAACCTCCCACTATAGCAGAAAGGGTCTTTCTAGTAGTTGCACATCAAATCTAAACTGTCTGAAGTGTTTTTCCAAAGTTATCAACACTTTTATGTTTGGCGTTCCGAAACCCACCTTATCTCAGGCTGAAAAGCGTTTTTGTGCATTGTGCCATAACTTTTCAGGGAAGCTTCAGAACATAAAATTTTAACCTCCCACTATAGCAGAAAGGGTCTTTCTAGTAGTTGCACATCAAATCTAATCTGTCTGAAGTGTTTTTCAAAAGTTATCAACACTTTTATGTTTGGCGTTCCGAAACCCACCTTATCTCAGGCTGAAAAGCGTTTTTGTGCATTGTGCCATAACTTTTCAGGAAAGCTTCAGAACATGAAATTTTAACCTCCCACTATAGCAGAAAGGGTCTTTCTAGTAGTTGCACATCAAATCTAAACTGTCTGAAGTGTTTTTCCAAAGTTATCAACACTTTTATGTTTGGCGTTCCGAAACCCACCTTATCTCAGGCTGAAAAGCATTTTTACGCATTGTGCCATAACTTTTCAGGGAAGCTTCAGAACATGAAATTTTAACCTCCCACTATAGCAGAAAGGGTCTTTCTAGTAGGTGCACATCAAATCTAAGCTCTCTGAAGTGTTTTTCGAAAGTTATCAACACTTTTATGTTTGGCGTTCCGAAACCCACCTTATCTCAGGCTGAAAAGCGTTTTTGTGCATTGTGCCATAACTTTTCAGGGAAGCTTCAGAACATGAAATTTTAACCTCCCACTAAAGCAGAAAGGGTCTTTCTAGTAGTTGCACATCAAATCTAAACTGTCTGAAGTGTTTTTCCAAAGTTATTAACACTTTTATGTTTGGCGTTCCGAAACCCACCTTATCTCAGGCTGAAAAGCGTTTTTGTGCATTGTGCCATAACTTTTCAGGGAAGCTTCAGAACATGAAATTTTAACCTCCCACTATAGCAGAAAGGGTCTTTCTAGTAGTTGCACATCAAATCTAAGCTGTCTGAAGTGTTTTTCAAAAGTTATCAACACTTTTATGTTTGGCGTTCCGAAACCCACCTTATCTCAGGCTGAAAAGCGTTTTTGTGCATTGTGCCATAACTTTTCAGGAAAGCTTCAGAACATGAAATTTTAACCTCCCACTATAGCAGAAAGGGTCTTTCTAGTAGTTGCACATCAAATCTAAACTGTCTGAAGTGTTTTTCCAAAGTTATCAACACTTTTATGTTTGGCGTTCCGAAACCCACCTTATCTCAGGCTGAAAAGCGTTTTTACGCATTGTGCCATAACTTTTCAGGGAAGCTTCAGAACATGAAATTTTAACCTCCCACTATAGCAGAAAGGGTCTTTCTAGTAGTTGCACATCAAATCTAAACTGTCTGAAGTGTTTTTCCAAAGTTATCAACACTTTTATGTTTGGCGTTCCGAAACCCACCTTATCTCAGGCTGAAAAGCGTTTTTGTGCATTGTGCCATAACTTTTCAGGGAAGCTTCAGAACATGAAATTTTAACCTCCCACTATAGCAGAAAGGGTCTTTCTAGTAGTTGCACATCAAATCTAAACTGTCTGAAGTGTTTTTCCAAAGTTATTAACACTTTTATGTTTGGCGTTCCGAAACCCACCTTATCTCAGGCTGAAAAGCGTTTTTGTGCATTGTGCCATAACTTTTCAGGGAAGCTTCAGAACATGAAATTTTAACCTCCCACTATAGCAGAAAGGGTCTTTCTAGTAGTTGCACATCAAATCTAAGCTGTCTGAAGTGTTTTTCAAAAGTTATCAACACTTTTATGTTTGGCGTTCCGAAACCCACCTTATCTCAGGCTGAAAAGCGTTTTTGTGCATTGTGCCATAACTTTTCAGGAAAGCTTCAGAACATGAAATTTTAACCTCCCACTATAGCAGAAAGGGTCTTTCTAGTAGTTGCACATCAAATCTAAACTGTCTGAAGTGTTTTTCCAAAGTTATCAACACTTTTATGTTTGGCGTTCCGAAACCCACCTTATCTCAGGCTGAAAAGCGTTTTTACGCATTGTGCCATAACTTTTCAGGGAAGCTTCAGAACATGAAATTTTAACCTCCCACTATAGCAGAAAGGGTCTTTCTAGTAGGTGCACATCAAATCTAAGCTCTCTGAAGTGTTTTTCGAAAGTTATCAACACTTTTATGTTTGGCGTTTCGAAACCCACCTTATCTCAGGCTGAAAAGCGTTTTTGTGCATTGTGCCATAACTTTTCAGGGAAGCTTCAGAACATGAAATTTTAACCTCCCACTATAGCAGAAAGGGTCTTTCTAGTAGTTGCACATCAAATCTAAACTGTCTGAAGTGTTTTTCCAAAGTTATTAACACTTTTATGTTTGGCGTTCCGAAACCCATCTTATCTCAGGCTGAAAAGCGTTTTTGTGCATTGTGCCATAACTTTTCAGGGAAGCTTCAGAACATGAAATTTTAACCTCCCACTATAGCAGAAAGGGTCTTTCTAGTAGTTGCACATCAAATCTAAACTGTCTGAAGTGTTTTTCCAAAGTTATCAACACTTTTATGTTTGGCGTTCCGAAACCCACCTTATCTCAGGCTGAAAAGCGTTTTTACGCATTGTGCCATAACTTTTCAGGGAAGCTTCAGAACATGAAATTTTAACCTCCCACTATAGCAGAAAGGGTCTTTCTAGTAGGTGCACATCAAATCTAAGCTCTCTGAAGTGTTTTTCGAAAGTTATCAACACTTTTATGTTTGGCGTTCCGAAACCCACCTTATCTCAGGCTGAAAAGCGTTTTTGTGCATTGTGCCATAACTTTTCAGGGAAGCTTCAGAACATGAAATTTTAACCTCCCACTATAGCAGAAAGGGTCTTTCTAATAGTTGCACATCAAATCTAAGCTGTCTGAAGTGTTTTTCAAAAGTTATTAACACTTTTATGTTTGGCGTTCCGAAACCCACCTTATCTCAGGCCGAAAAGCGTTTTTGTGCATTGTGCCATAACTTTTCAGGGAAGCTTCAGAACATGAAATTTTAACCTCCCACTATAGCAGAAAGGGTCTTTCTAGTAGTTGCACATCAAATCTAAACTGTCTGAAGTGTTTTTCCAAAGTTATCAACACTTTTATGTTTGGCGTTCCGAAACCCACCTTATCTCAGGCTGAAAAGCGTTTTTGTGCATTGTGCCATAACTTTTCAGGGAAGCTTCAGAACATAAAATTTTAACCTCCCACTATAGCAGAAAGGGTCTTTCTAGTAGTTGCACATCAAATCTAATCTGTCTGAAGTGTTTTTCAAAAGTTATCAACACTTTTATGTTTGGCGTTCCGAAACCCACCTTATCTCAGGCTGAAAAGCGTTTTTGTGCATTGTGCCATAACTTTTCAGGAAAGCTTCAGAACATGAAATTTTAACCTCCCACTATAGCAGAAAGGGTCTTTCTAGTAGTTGCACATCAAATCTAAACTGTCTGAAGTGTTTTTCCAAAGTTATCAACACTTTTATGTTTGGCGTTCCGAAACCCACCTTATCTCAGGCTGAAAAGCATTTTTACGCATTGTGCCATAACTTTTCAGGGAAGCTTCAGAACATGAAATTTTAACCTCCCACTATAGCAGAAAGGGTCTTTCTAGTAGGTGCACATCAAATCTAAGCTCTCTGAAGTGTTTTTCGAAAGTTATCAACACTTTTATGTTTGGCGTTCCGAAACCCACCTTATCTCAGGCTGAAAAGCGTTTTTGTGCATTGTGCCATAACTTTTCAGGGAAGCTTCAGAACATGAAATTTTAACCTCCCACTAAAGCAGAAAGGGTCTTTCTAGTAGTTGCACATCAAATCTAAACTGTCTGAAGTGTTTTTCCAAAGTTATTAACACTTTTATGTTTGGCGTTCCGAAACCCACCTCATCTCAGGCTGAAAAGCGTTTTTGTGCATTGTGCCATAACTTTTCAGGGAAGCTTCAGAACATGAAATTTTAACCTCCCACTATAGCAGAAAGGGTCTTTCTAGTAGTTGCACATCAAATCTAAGCTGTCTGAAGTGTTTTTCAAAAGTTATCAACACTTTTATGTTTGGCGTTCCGAAACCCACCTTATCTCAGGCTGAAAAGCGTTTTTGTGCATTGTGCCATAACTTTTCAGGAAAGCTTCAGAACATGAAATTTTAACCTCCCACTATAGCAGAAAGGGTCTTTCTAGTAGTTGCACATCAAATCTAAACTGTCTGAAGTGTTTTTCCAAAGTTATCAACACTTTTATGTTTGGCGTTCCGAAACCCACCTTATCTCAGGCTGAAAAGCATTTTTACGCATTGTGCCATAACTTTTCAGGGAAGCTTCAGAACATGAAATTTTAACCTCCCACTATAGCAGAAAGGGTCTTTCTAGTAGGTGCACATCAAATCTAAGCTCTCTGAAGTGTTTTTCGAAAGTTATCAACACTTTTATGTTTGGCGTTCCGAAACCCACCTTATCTCAGGCTGAAAAGCGTTTTTGTGCATTGTGCCATAACTTTTCAGTGAAGCTTCAGAACATGAAATTTTAACCTCCCACTAAAGCAGAAAGGGTCTTTCTAGTAGTTGCACATCAAATCTAAACTGTCTGAAGTGTTTTTCCAAAGTTATTAACACTTTTATGTTTGGCGTTCCGAAACCCACCTTATCTCAGGCTGAAAAGCGTTTTTGTGCATTGTGCCATAACTTTTCAGGGAAGCTTCAGAACATGAAATTTTAACCTCCCACTATAGCAGAAAGGGTCTTTCTAGTAGTTGCACATCAAATCTAAGCTGTCTGAAGTGTTTTTCAAAAGTTATCAACACTTTTATGTTTGGCGTTCCGAAACCCACCTTATCTCAGGCTGAAAAGCGTTTTTGTGCATTGTGCCATAACTTTTCAGGAAAGCTTCAGAACATGAAATTTTAACCTCCCACTATAGCAGAAAGGGTCTTTCTAGTAGTTGCACATCAAATCTAAACTGTCTGAAGTGTTTTTCCAAAGTTATCAACACTTTTATGTTTGGCGTTCCGAAACCCACCTTATCTCAGGCTGAAAAGCGTTTTTACGCATTGTGCCATAACTTTTCAGGGAAGCTTCAGAACATGAAATTTTAACCTCCCACTATAGCAGAAAGGGTCTTTCTAGTAGTTGCACATCAAATCTAAACTGTCTGAAGTGTTTTTCCAAAGTTATCAACACTTTTATGTTTGGCGTTCCGAAACCCACCTTATCTCAGGCTGAAAAGCGTTTTTGTGCATTGTGCCATAACTTTTCAGGGAAGCTTCAGAACATGAAATTTTAACCTCCCACTATAGCAGAAAGGGTCTTTCTAGTAGTTGCGCATCAAATCTAAACTGTCTGAAGTGTTTTTCCAAAGTTATCAACACTTTTATGTTTGGCGTTCCGAAACCCACCTTATCTCAGGCTGAAAAGCGTTTTTGTGCATTGTGCCATAACTTTTCAGGGAAGCTTCAGAACATGAAATTTTAACCTCCCACTATAGCAGAAAGGGTCTTTCTAGTAGTTGCACATCAAATCTAATCTGTCTGAAGTGTTTTTCAAAAGTTATCAACACTTTTATGTTTGGCGTTCCGAAACCCACCTTATCTCAGGCTGAAAAGCGTTTTTGTGCATTGTGCCATAACTTTTCAGGAAAGCTTCAGAACATGAAATTTTAACCTCCCACTATAGCAGAAAGGGTCTTTCTAGTAGTTGCACATCAAATCTAAACTGTCTGAAGTGTTTTTCCAAAGTTATCAACACTTTTATGTTTGGCGTTCCGAAACCCACCTTATCTCAGGCTGAAAAGCGTTTTTACGCATTGTGCCATAACTTTTCAGGGAAGCTTCAGAACATGAAATTTTAACCTCCCACTATAGCAGAAAGGGTCTTTCTAGTAGGTGCACATCAAATCTAAGCTCTCTGAAGTGTTTTTCGAAAGTTATCAACACTTTTATGTTTGGCGTTCCGAAACCCACCTTTATCTCAGGCTGAAAAGCGTTTTTGTGCATTGTGCCATAACTTTTCAGGGAAGCTTCAGAACATGAAATTTTAACCTCCCACTATAGCAGAAAGGGTCTTTCTAGTAGTTGCACATCAAATCTAAACTGTCTGAAGTGTTTTTCCAAAGTTATTAACACTTTTATGTTTGGCGTTCCGAAACCCACCTTATCTCAGGCTGAAAAGCGTTTTTGTGCATTGTGCCATAACTTTTCAGGGAAGCTTCAGAACATGAAATTTTAACCTCCCACTATAGCAGAAAGGGTCTTTCTAGTAGTTGCACATCAAATCTAAACTGTCTGAAGTGTTTTTCAAAAGTTATCAACACTTTTATGTTTGGCGTTCCGAAACCCACCTTATCTCAGGCTGAAAAGCGTTTTTGTGCATTGTGCCATAACTTTTCAGGAAAGCTTCAGAACATGAAATTTTAACCTCCCACTATAGCAGAAAGGGTCTTTCTAGTAGTTGCACATCAAATCTAAGCTGTCTGAAGTGTTTTTCAAAAGTTATTAACACTTTTATGTTTGGCGTTCCGAAACCCACCTTATCTCAGGCCGAAAAGCGTTTTTGTGCATTGTGCCATAACTTTTCAGGGAAGCTTCAGAACATGAAATTTTAACCTCCCACTATAGCAGAAAGGGTCTTTCTAGTAGTTGCACATCAAATCTAAACTGTCTGAAGTGTTTTTCCAAAGTTATCAACACTTTTATGTTTGGCGTTCCGAAACCCACCTTATCTCAGGCTGAAAAGCGTTTTTGTGCATTGTGCCATAACTTTTCAGGGAAGCTTCAGAACATGAAATTTTAACCTCCCACTATAGCAGAAAGGGTCTTTCTAGTAGTTGCACATCAAATCTAATCTGTCTGAAGTGTTTTTCAAAAGTTATCAACACTTTTATGTTTGGCGTTCCGAAACCCACCTTATCTCAGGCTGAAAAGCGTTTTTGTGCATTGTGCCATAACTTTTCAGGAAAGCTTCAGAACATGAAATTTTAACCTCCCACTATAGCAGAAAGGGTCTTTCTAGTAGTTGCACATCAAATCTAAACTGTCTGAAGTGTTTTTCCAAAGTTATCAACACTTTTATGTTTGGCGTTCCGAAACCCACCTTATCTCAGGCTGAAAAGCATTTTTACGCATTGTGCCATAACTTTTCAGGGAAGCTTCAGAACATGAAATTTTAACCTCCCACTATAGCAGAAAGGGTCTTTCTAGTAGGTGCACATCAAATCTAAGCTCTCTGAAGTGTTTTTCGAAAGTTATCAACACTTTTATGTTTGGCGTTCCGAAACCCACCTTATCTCAGGCTGAAAAGCGTTTTTGTGCATTGTGCCATAACTTTTCAGGGAAGCTTCAGAACATGAAATTTTAACCTCCCACTAAAGCAGAAAGGGTCTTTCTAGTAGTTGCACATCAAATCTAAACTGTCTGAAGTGTTTTTCCAAAGTTATTAACACTTTTATGTTTGGCGTTCCGAAACCCACCTTATCTCAGGCTGAAAGGCGTTTTTGTGCATTGTGCCATAACCTTTCAGGGAAGCTTCAGAACATGAAATTTTAACCTCCCACTATAGCAGAAAGGGTCTTTCTAGTAGTTGCACATCAAATCTAAACTGTCTGAAGTGTTTTTCCAAAGTTATTAACACTTTTATGTTTGGCGTTCCGAAACCCACCTTATCTCAGGCTGAAAAGCGTTTTTGTGCATTGTGCCATAACTTTTCAGGGAAGCTTCAGAACATGAAATTTTAACCTCCCACTATAGCAGAAAGGGTCTTTCTAGTAGTTGCACATCAAATCTAAACTGTCTGAAGTGTTTTTCAAAAGTTATCAACACTTTTATGTTTGGCGTTCCGAAACCCACCTTATCTCAGGCTGAAAAGCGTTTTTGTGCATTGTGCCATAACTTTTCAGGAAAGCTTCAGAACATGAAATTTTAACCTCCCACTATAGCAGAAAGGGTCTTTCTAGTAGTTGCACATCAAATCTAAGCTGTCTGAAGTGTTTTTCAAAAGTTATTAACACTTTTATGTTTGGCGTTCCGAAACCCACCTTATCTCAGGCCGAAAAGCGTTTTTGTGCATTGTGCCATAACTTTTCAGGGAAGCTTCAGAACATGAAATTTTAACCTCCCACTATAGCAGAAAGGGTCTTTCTAGTAGTTGCACATCAAATCTAAACTGTCTGAAGTGTTTTTCCAAAGTTATCAACACTTTTATGTTTGGCGTTCCGAAACCCACCTTATCTCAGGCTGAAAAGCGTTTTTGTGCATTGTGCCATAACTTTTCAGGGAAGCTTCAGAACATGAAATTTTAACCTCCCACTATAGCAGAAAGGGTCTTTCTAGTAGTTGCACATCAAATCTAATCTGTCTGAAGTGTTTTTCAAAAGTTATCAACACTTTTATGTTTGGCGTTCCGAAACCCACCTTATCTCAGGCTGAAAAGCGTTTTTGTGCATTGTGCCATAACTTTTCAGGAAAGCTTCAGAACATGAAATTTTAACCTCCCACTATAGCAGAAAGGGTCTTTCTAGTAGTTGCACATCAAATCTAAACTGTCTGAAGTGTTTTTCCAAAGTTATCAACACTTTTATGTTTGGCGTTCCGAAACCCACCTTATCTCAGGCTGAAAAGCATTTTTACGCATTGTGCCATAACTTTTCAGGGAAGCTTCAGAACATGAAATTTTAACCTCCCACTATAGCAGAAAGGGTCTTTCTAGTAGGTGCACATCAAATCTAAGCTCTCTGAAGTGTTTTTCGAAAGTTATCAACACTTTTATGTTTGGCGTTCCGAAACCCACCTTATCTCAGGCTGAAAAGCGTTTTTGTGCATTGTGCCATAACTTTTCAGGGAAGCTTCAGAACATGAAATTTTAACCTCCCACTAAAGCAGAAAGGGTCTTTCTAGTAGTTGCACATCAAATCTAAACTGTCTGAAGTGTTTTTCCAAAGTTATTAACACTTTTATGTTTGGCGTTCCGAAACCCACCTTATCTCAGGCTGAAAAGCGTTTTTGTGCATTGTGCCATAACTTTTCAGGGAAGCTTCAGAACATGAAATTTTAACCTCCCACTATAGCAGAAAGGGTCTTTCTAGTAGTTGCACATCAAATCTAAGCTGTCTGAAGTGTTTTTCAAAAGTTATCAACACTTTTATGTTTGGCGTTCCGAAACCCACCTTATCTCAGGCTGAAAAGCGTTTTTGTGCATTGTGCCATAACTTTTCAGGAAAGCTTCAGAACATGAAATTTTAACCTCCCACTATAGCAGAAAGGGTCTTTCTAGTAGTTGCACATCAAATCTAAACTGTCTGAAGTGTTTTTCCAAAGTTATCAACACTTTTATGTTTGGCGTTCCGAAACCCACCTTATCTCAGGCTGAAAAGCGTTTTTACGCATTGTGCCATAACTTTTCAGGGAAGCTTCAGAACATGAAATTTTAACCTCCCACTATAGCAGAAAGGGTATTTCTAGTAGTTGCACATCAAATCTAAACTGTCTGAAGTGTTTTTCCAAAGTTATCAACACTTTTATGTTTGGCGTTCCGAAACCCACCTTATCTCAGGCTGAAAAGCGTTTTTGTGCATTGTGCCATAACTTTTCAGGGAAGCTTCAGAACATGAAATTTTAACCTCCCACTATAGCAGAAAGGGTCTTTCTAGTAGTTGCACATCAAATCTAAACTGTCTGAAGTGTTTTTCCAAAGTTATCAACACTTTTATGTTTGGCGTTCCGAAACCCACCTTATCTCAGGCTGAAAAGCGTTTTTGTGCATTGTGCCATAACTTTTCAGGGAAGCTTCAGAACATGAAATTTTAACCTCCCACTATAGCAGAAAGGGTCTTTCTAGTAGTTGCACATCAAATCTAAACTGTCTGAAGTGTTTTTCCAAAGTTATTAACACTTTTATGTTTGGCGTTCCGAAACCCACCTTATCTCAGGCTGAAAAGCGTTTTTGTGCATTGTGCCATAACTTTTCAGGGAAGCTTCAGAACATGAAATTTTAACCTCCCACTATAGCAGAAAGGGTCTTTCTAGTAGTTGCACATCAAATCTAAACTGTCTGAAGTGTTTTTCCAAAGTTATCAACACTTTTATGTTTGGCGTTCCGAAACCCACCTTATCTCAGGCTGAAAAGCGTTTTTACGCATTGTGCCATAACTTTTCAGGGAAGCTTCAGAACATGAAATTTTAACCTCCCACTATAGCAGAAAGGGTCTTTCTAGTAGGTGCACATCAAATCTAAGCTCTCTGAAGTGTTTTTCGAAAGTTATCAACACTTTTATGTTTGGCGTTCCGAAACCCACCATATCTCAGGCTGAAAGGCGTTTTTGTGCATTGTGCCATAACTTTTCAGGAAAGCTTCAGAACATGAAATTTTAACCTCCCACTATAGCAGAAAGGGTCTTTCTAGTAGTTGCACATCAAATCTAAACTGTCTGAAGTGTTTTTCCAAAGTTATTAACACTTTTATGTTTGGCGTTCCGAAACCCACCTTATCTCAGGCTGAAAAGCGTTTTTGTGCATTGTGCCATAACTTTTCAGGGAAGCTTCAGAACATGAAATTTTAACCTCCCACTATAGCAGAAAGGGTCTTTCTAGTAGTTGCACATCAAATCTAAACTGTCTGAAGTGTTTTTCCGAAGTTATTAACACTTTTATGTTTGGCGTTCCGAAACCCACCTTATCTCAGGCTGAAAAGCGTTTTTGTGCATTGTGCCATAACTTTTCAGGGAAGCTTCAGAACATGAAATTTTAACTTCCCACTATAGCAGAAAGGGTCTTTCTAGTAGTTGGACACCAAATCTAAACTGTCTGAAGTGTTTTTCCAAAGTTATCAACACTTTTATGTTTGGCGTTCCGAAACCCACCTTATCTCAGGCTGAAAAGCGTTTTTACGCATTGTGCCATAACTTTTCAGGGAAGCTTCAGAACATGAAATTTTAACCTCCCACTATAGCAGAAAGGGTCTTTCTAGTAGGTGCACATCAAATCTAAGCTCTCTGAAGTGTTTTTCGAAAGTTATCAACACTTTTATGTTTGGCGTTCCGAAACCCACCTTATTTCAGGCTGAAAAGCGTTTTTGTGCATTGTGCCATAACTTTTCAGGGAAGCTTCAGAACATGAAATTTTAACCTCCCACTATAGCAGAAAGGGTCTTTCTAGTAGTTGCACATCAAATCTAAGCTGTCTGAAGTGTTTTTCCAAAGTTATCAACACTTTTATGTTTGGCGTTCCGAAACCCACCTTATCTCAGGCTGAAAAGCGTTTTTGTGCATTGTGCCATAACTTTTCAGGGAAGCTTCAGAACATGAAATTTTAACCTCCCACTATAGCAGAAAGGGTCTTTCTAGTAGTTGCACATCAAATCTAAACTGTCTGAAGTGTTTTTCCAAAGTTATTAACACTTTTATGTTTGGCGTTCCGAAACCCACCTTATCTCAGGCTGAAAAGCGTTTTTGTGCATTGTGCCATAACTTTTCAGGGAAGCTTCAGAACATGAAATTTTAACCTCCCACTATAGCAGAAAGGGTCTTTCTAGTAGTTGCACATCAAATCTAAACTGTCTGAAGTGTTTTTCCAAAGTTATTAACACTTTTATGTTTGGCGTTCCGAAACCCACCTTATCTCAGGCTGAAAAGCGTTTTTGTGCATTGTGCCATAACTTTTCAGGGAAGCTTCAGAACATGAAATTTTAACTTCCCACTATAGCAGAAAGGGTCTTTCTAGTAGTTGGACACCAAATCTAAACTGTCTGAAGTGTTTTTCCAAAGTTATCAACACTTTTATGTTTGGCGTTCCGAAACCCACCTTATCTCAGGCTGAAAAGCGTTTTTACGCATTGTGCCATAACTTTTCAGGGAAGCTTCAGAACATGAAATTTTAACCTCCCACTATAGCAGAAAGGGTCTTTCTAGTAGGTGCACATCAAATCTAAGCTCTCTGAAGTGTTTTTCGAAAGTTATCAACACTTTTATGTTTGGCGTTCCGAAACCCACCTTATTTCAGGCTGAAAAGCGTTTTTGTGCATTGTGCCATAACTTTTCAGGGAAGCTTCAGAACATGAAATTTTAACCTCCCACTATAGCAGAAAGGGTCTTTCTAGTAGTTGCACATCAAATCTAAGCTGACTGAAGTGTTTTTCCAAAGTTATCAACACTTTTATGTTTGGCGTTCCGAAACCCACCTTATCTCAGGCTGAAAAGCGTTTTTGTGCATTGTGCCATAACTTTTCAGGGAAGCTTCAGAACATGAAATTTTAACCTCCCACTATAGCAGAAAGGGTCTTTCTAGTAGTTGCACATCAAATCTAAACTGTCTGAAGTGTTTTTCCAAAGTTATTAACACTTTTATGTTTGGCGTTCCGAAACCCACCTTATCTCAGGCTGAAAAGCGTTTTTGTGCATTGTGCCATAACTTTTCAGGGAAGCTTCAGAACATGAAATTTTAACCTCCCACTATAGCAGAAAGGGTCTTTCTAGTAGTTGCACATCAAATCTAAACTGTCTGAAGTGTTTTTCCAAAGTTATTAACACTTTTATGTTTGGCGTTCCGAAACCCACCTTATCTCAGGCTGAAAAGCGTTTTTGTGCATTGTGCCATAACTTTTCAGGGAAGCTTCAGAACATGAAATTTTAACCTCCCACTATAGCAGAAAGGGTCTTTCTAGTAGTTGCACATCAAATCTAAGCTGTCTGAAGTGTTTTTCAAAAGTTATCAACACTTTTATGTTTGGCGTTCCGAAACCCACCTTATCTCAGGCTGAAAAGCGTTTTTGTGCATTGTGCCATAACTTTTCAGGAAAGCTTCAGAACATGAAATTTTAACCTCCCACTATAGCAGAAAGGGTCTTTCTAGTAGTTGCACATCAAATCTAAACTGTCTGAAGTGTTTTTCCAAAGTTATTAACACTTTTATGTTTGGCGTTCCGAAACCCACCTTATCTCAGGCTGAAAAGCGTTTTTGTGCATTGTGCCATAACTTTTCAGGGAAGCTTCAGAACATGAAATTTTAACCTCCCACTATAGCAGAAAGGGTCTTTCTAGTAGTTGCACATCAAATCTAAACTGTCTGAAGTGTTTTTCCAAAGTTATCAACAATTTTATGTTTGGCGTTCCGAAACCCACCTTATCTCAGGCTGAAAAGCGTTTTTGTGCATTGTGCCATAACTTTTCAGGGAAGCTTCAGAACATGAAATTTTAACCTCCCACTATAGCAGAAAGGGTCTTTCTAGTAGTTGCACATCAAATCTAAACTGTCTGAAGTGTTTTTCCAAAGTTATTAACACTTTTATGTTTGGCGTTCCGAAACCCACCTTATCTCAGGCTGAAAAGCGTTTTTGTGCATTGTGCCATAACTTTTCAGGGAAGCTTCAGAACATGAAATTTTAACCTCCCACTATAGCAGAAAGGGTCTTTCTAGTAGTTGCACATCAAATCTAAACTGTCTGAAGTGTTTTTCAAAAGTTATCAACACTTTTATGTTTGGCGTTCCGAAACCCACCTTATCTCAGGCTGAAAAGCGTTTTTGTGCATTGTGCCATAACTTTTCAGGAAAGCTTCAGAACATGAAATTTTAACCTCCCACTATAGCAGAAAGGGTCTTTCTAGTAGTTGCACATCAAATCTAAGCTGTCTGAAGTGTTTTTCAAAAGTTATTAACACTTTTATGTTTGGCGTTCCGAAACCCACCTTATCTCAGGCCGAAAAGCGTTTTTGTGCATTGTGCCATAACTTTTCAGGGAAGCTTCAGAACATGAAATTTTAACCTCCCACTATAGCAGAAAGGGTCTTTCTAGTAGTTGCACATCAAATCTAAACTGTCTGAAGTGTTTTTCCAAAGTTATCAACACTTTTATGTTTGGCGTTCCGAAACCCACCTTATCTCAGGCTGAAAAGCGTTTTTGTGCATTGTGCCATAACTTTTCAGGGAAGCTTCAGAACATGAAATTTTAACCTCCCACTATAGCAGAAAGGGTCTTTCTAGTAGTTGCACATCAAATCTAATCTGTCTGAAGTGTTTTTCAAAAGTTATCAACACTTTTATGTTTGGCGTTCCGAAACCCACCTTATCTCAGGCTGAAAAGCGTTTTTGTGCATTGTGCCATAACTTTTCAGGAAAGCTTCAGAACATGAAATTTTAACCTCCCACTATAGCAGAAAGGGTCTTTCTAGTAGTTGCACATCAAATCTAAACTGTCTGAAGTGTTTTTCCAAAGTTATCAACACTTTTATGTTTGGCGTTCCGAAACCCACCTTATCTCAGGCTGAAAAGCATTTTTACGCATTGTGCCATAACTTTTCAGGGAAGCTTCAGAACATGAAATTTTAACCTCCCACTATAGCAGAAAGGGTCTTTCTAGTAGGTGCACATCAAATCTAAGCTCTCTGAAGTGTTTTTCGAAAGTTATCAACACTTTTATGTTTGGCGTTCCGAAACCCACCTTATCTCAGGCTGAAAAGCGTTTTTGTGCATTGTGCCATAACTTTTCAGGGAAGCTTCAGAACATGAAATTTTAACCTCCCACTAAAGCAGAAAGGGTCTTTCTAGTAGTTGCACATCAAATCTAAACTGTCTGAAGTGTTTTTCCAAAGTTATTAACACTTTTATGTTTGGCGTTCCGAAACCCACCTTATCTCAGGCTGAAAGGCGTTTTTGTGCATTGTGCCATAACTTTTCAGGGAAGCTTCAGAACATGAAATTTTAACCTCCCACTATAGCAGAAAGGGTCTTTCTAGTAGTTGCACATCAAATCTAAACTGTCTGAAGTGTTTTTCCAAAGTTATTAACACTTTTATGTTTGGCGTTCCGAAACCCACCTTATCTCAGGCTGAAAAGCGTTTTTGTGCATTGTGCCATAACTTTTCAGGGAAGCTTCAGAACATGAAATTTTAACCTCCCACTATAGCAGAAAGGGTCTTTCTAGTAGTTGCACATCAAATCTAAACTGTCTGAAGTGTTTTTCAAAAGTTATCAACACTTTTATGTTTGGCGTTCCGAAACCCACCTTATCTCAGGCTGAAAAGCGTTTTTGTGCATTGTGCCATAACTTTTCAGGAAAGCTTCAGAACATGAAATTTTAACCTCCCACTATAGCAGAAAGGGTCTTTCTAGTAGTTGCACATCAAATCTAAGCTGTCTGAAGTGTTTTTCAAAAGTTATTAACACTTTTATGTTTGGCGTTCCGAAACCCACCTTATCTCAGGCCGAAAAGCGTTTTTGTGCATTGTGCCATAACTTTTCAGGGAAGCTTCAGAACATGAAATTTTAACCTCCCACTATAGCAGAAAGGGTCTTTCTAGTAGTTGCACATCAAATCTAAACTGTCTGAAGTGTTTTTCCAAAGTTATCAACACTTTTATGTTTGGCGTTCCGAAACCCACCTTATCTCAGGCTGAAAAGCGTTTTTGTGCATTGTGCCATAACTTTTCAGGGAAGCTTCAGAACATGAAATTTTAACCTCCCACTATAGCAGAAAGGGTCTTTCTAGTAGTTGCACATCAAATCTAATCTGTCTGAAGTGTTTTTCAAAAGTTATCAACACTTTTATGTTTGGCGTTCCGAAACCCACCTTATCTCAGGCTGAAAAGCGTTTTTGTGCATTGTGCCATAACTTTTCAGGAAAGCTTCAGAACATGAAATTTTAACCTCCCACTATAGCAGAAAGGGTCTTTCTAGTAGTTGCACATCAAATCTAAACTGTCTGAAGTGTTTTTCCAAAGTTATCAACACTTTTATGTTTGGCGTTCCGAAACCCACCTTATCTCAGGCTGAAAAGCATTTTTACGCATTGTGCCATAACTTTTCAGGGAAGCTTCAGAACATGAAATTTTAACCTCCCACTATAGCAGAAAGGGTCTTTCTAGTAGGTGCACATCAAATCTAAGCTCTCTGAAGTGTTTTTCGAAAGTTATCAACACTTTTATGTTTGGCGTTCCGAAACCCACCTTATCTCAGGCTGAAAAGCGTTTTTGTGCATTGTGCCATAACTTTTCAGGGAAGCTTCAGAACATGAAATTTTAACCTCCCACTAAAGCAGAAAGGGTCTTTCTAGTAGTTGCACATCAAATCTAAACTGTCTGAAGTGTTTTTCCAAAGTTATTAACACTTTTATGTTTGGCGTTCCGAAACCCACCTTATCTCAGGCTGAAAAGCGTTTTTGTGCATTGTGCCATAACTTTTCAGGGAAGCTTCAGAACATGAAATTTTAACCTCCCACTATAGCAGAAAGGGTCTTTCTAGTAGTTGCACATCAAATCTAAGCTGTCTGAAGTGTTTTTCAAAAGTTATCAACACTTTTATGTTTGGCGTTCCGAAACCCACCTTATCTCAGGCTGAAAAGCGTTTTTGTGCATTGTGCCATAACTTTTCAGGAAAGCTTCAGAACATGAAATTTTAACCTCCCACTATAGCAGAAAGGGTCTTTCTAGTAGTTGCACATCAAATCTAAACTGTCTGAAGTGTTTTTCCAAAGTTATCAACACTTTTATGTTTGGCGTTCCGAAACCCACCTTATCTCAGGCTGAAAAGCGTTTTTACGCATTGTGCCATAACTTTTCAGGGAAGCTTCAGAACATGAAATTTTAACCTCCCACTATAGCAGAAAGGGTATTTCTAGTAGTTGCACATCAAATCTAAACTGTCTGAAGTGTTTTTCCAAAGTTATCAACACTTTTATGTTTGGCGTTCCGAAACCCACCTTATCTCAGGCTGAAAAGCGTTTTTGTGCATTGTGCCATAACTTTTCAGGGAAGCTTCAGAACATGAAATTTTAACCTCCCACTATAGCAGAAAGGGTCTTTCTAGTAGTTGCACATCAAATCTAAACTGTCTGAAGTGTTTTTCCAAAGTTATCAACACTTTTATGTTTGGCGTTCCGAAACCCACCTTATCTCAGGCTGAAAAGCGTTTTTGTGCATTGTGCCATAACTTTTCAGGGAAGCTTCAGAACATGAAATTTTAACCTCCCACTATAGCAGAAAGGGTCTTTCTAGTAGTTGCACATCAAATCTAAACTGTCTGAAGTGTTTTTCCAAAGTTATTAACACTTTTATGTTTGGCGTTCCGAAACCCACCTTATCTCAGGCTGAAAAGCGTTTTTGTGCATTGTGCCATAACTTTTCAGGGAAGCTTCAGAACATGAAATTTTAACCTCCCACTATAGCAGAAAGGGTCTTTCTAGTAGTTGCACATCAAATCTAAACTGTCTGAAGTGTTTTTCCAAAGTTATCAACACTTTTATGTTTGGCGTTCCGAAACCCACCTTATCTCAGGCTGAAAAGCGTTTTTACGCATTGTGCCATAACTTTTCAGGGAAGCTTCAGAACATGAAATTTTAACCTCCCACTATAGCAGAAAGGGTCTTTCTATTAGGTGCACATCAAATCTAAGCTCTCTGAAGTGTTTTTCGAAAGTTATCAACACTTTTATGTTTGGCGTTCCGAAACCCACCATATCTCAGGCTGAAAGGCGTTTTTGTGCATTGTGCCATAACTTTTCAGGAAAGCTTCAGAACATGAAATTTTAACCTCCCACTATAGCAGAAAGGGTCTTTCTAGTAGTTGCACATCAAATCTAAACTGTCTGAAGTGTTTTTCCAAAGTTATTAACACTTTTATGTTTGGCGTTCCGAAACCCACCTTATCTCAGGCTGAAAAGCGTTTTTGTGCATTGTGCCATAACTTTTCAGGGAAGCTTCAGAACATGAAATTTTAACCTCCCACTATAGCAGAAAGGGTCTTTCTAGTAGTTGCACATCAAATCTAAACTGTCTGAAGTGTTTTTCCGAAGTTATTAACACTTTTATGTTTGGCGTTCCGAAACCCACCTTATCTCAGGCTGAAAAGCGTTTTTGTGCATTGTGCCATAACTTTTCAGGGAAGCTTCAGAACATGAAATTTTAACTTCCCACTATAGCAGAAAGGGTCTTTCTAGTAGTTGGACACCAAATCTAAACTGTCTGAAGTGTTTTTCCAAAGTTATCAACACTTTTATGTTTGGCGTTCCGAAACCCACCTTATCTCAGGCTGAAAAGCGTTTTTGTGCATTGTGCCATAACTTTTCAGGGAAGCTTCAGAACATGAAATTTTAACCTCCCACTATAGCAGAAAGGGTCTTTCTAGTAGGTGCACATCAAATCTAAGCTCTCTGAAGTGTTTTTCGAAAGTTATCAACACTTTTATGTTTGGCGTTCCGAAACCCACCTTATTTCAGGCTGAAAAGCGTTTTTGTGCATTGTGCCATAACTTTTCAGGGAAGCTTCAGAACATGAAATTTTAACCTCCCACTATAGCAGAAAGGGTCTTTCTAGTAGTTGCACATCAAATCTAAGCTGACTGAAGTGTTTTTCCAAAGTTATCAACACTTTTATGTTTGGCGTTCCGAAACCCACCTTATCTCAGGCTGAAAAGCGTTTTTGTGCATTGTGCCATAACTTTTCAGGGAAGCTTCAGAACATGAAATTTTAACCTCCCACTATAGCAGAAAGGGTCTTTCTAGTAGTTGCACATCAAATCTAAACTGTCTGAAGTGTTTTTCCAAAGTTATTAACACTTTTATGTTTGGCGTTCCGAAACCCACCTTATCTCAGGCTGAAAAGCGTTTTTGTGCATTGTGCCATAACTTTTCAGGGAAGCTTCAGAACATGAAATTTTAACCTCCCACTATAGCAGAAAGGGTCTTTCTAGTAGTTGCACATCAAATCTAAACTGTCTGAAGTGTTTTTCCAAAGTTATTAACACTTTTATGTTTGGCGTTCCGAAACCCACCTTATCTCAGGCTGAAAAGCGTTTTTGTGCATTGTGCCATAACTTTTCAGGGAAGCTTCAGAACATGAAATTTTAACCTCCCACTATAGCAGAAAGGGTCTTTCTAGTAGTTGCACATCAAATCTAAGCTGTCTGAAGTGTTTTTCAAAAGTTATCAACACTTTTATGTTTGGCGTTCCGAAACCCACCTTATCTCAGGCTGAAAAGCGTTTTTGTGCATTGTGCCATAACTTTTCAGGAAAGCTTCAGAACATGAAATTTTAACCTCCCACTATAGCAGAAAGGGTCTTTCTAGTAGTTGCACATCAAATCTAAACTGTCTGAAGTGTTTTTCCAAAGTTATTAACACTTTTATGTTTGGCGTTCCGAAACCCACCTTATCTCAGGCTGAAAAGCGTTTTTGTGCATTGTGCCATAACTTTTCAGGGAAGCTTCAGAACATGAAATTTTAACCTCCCACTATAGCAGAAAGGGTCTTTCTAGTAGTTGCACATCAAATCTAAACTGTCTGAAGTGTTTTTCCAAAGTTATCAACAATTTTATGTTTGGCGTTCCGAAACCCACCTTATCTCAGGCTGAAAAGCGTTTTTGTGCATTGTGCCATAACTTTTCAGGGAAGCTTCAGAACATGAAATTTTAACCTCCCACTATAGCAGAAAGGGTCTTTCTAGTAGTTGCACATCAAATCTAAACTGTCTGAAGTGTTTTTCCAAAGTTATTAACACTTTTATGTTTGGCGTTCCGAAACCCACCTTATCTCAGGCTGAAAAGCGTTTTTGTGCATTGTGCCATAACTTTTCAGGGAAGCTTCAGAACATGAAATTTTAACCTCCCACTATAGCAGAAAGGGTCTTTCTAGTAGTTGCACATCAAATCTAAACTGTCTGAAGTGTTTTTCAAAAGTTATCAACACTTTTATGTTTGGCGTTCCGAAACCCACCTTATCTCAGGCTGAAAAGCGTTTTTGTGCATTGTGCCATAACTTTTCAGGAAAGCTTCAGAACATGAAATTTTAACCTCCCACTATAGCAGAAAGGGTCTTTCTAGTAGTTGCACATCAAATCTAAGCTGTCTGAAGTGTTTTTCAAAAGTTATTAACACTTTTATGTTTGGCGTTCCGAAACCCACCTTATCTCAGGCCGAAAAGCGTTTTTGTGCATTGTGCCATAACTTTTCAGGGAAGCTTCAGAACATGAAATTTTAACCTCCCACTATAGCAGAAAGGGTCTTTCTAGTAGTTGCACATCAAATCTAAACTGTCTGAAGTGTTTTTCCAAAGTTATCAACACTTTTATGTTTGGCGTTCCGAAACCCACCTTATCTCAGGCTGAAAAGCGTTTTTGTGCATTGTGCCATAACTTTTCAGGGAAGCTTCAGAACATGAAATTTTAACCTCCCACTATAGCAGAAAGGGTCTTTCTAGTAGTTGCACATCAAATCTAATCTGTCTGAAGTGTTTTTCAAAAGTTATCAACACTTTTATGTTTGGCGTTCCGAAACCCACCTTATCTCAGGCTGAAAAGCGTTTTTGTGCATTGTGCCATAACTTTTCAGGAAAGCTTCAGAACATGAAATTTTAACCTCCCACTATAGCAGAAAGGGTCTTTCTAGTAGTTGCACATCAAATCTAAACTGTCTGAAGTGTTTTTCCAAAGTTATCAACACTTTTATGTTTGGCGTTCCGAAACCCACCTTATCTCAGGCTGAAAAGCATTTTTACGCATTGTGCCATAACTTTTCAGGGAAGCTTCAGAACATGAAATTTTAACCTCCCACTATAGCAGAAAGGGTCTTTCTAGTAGGTGCACATCAAATCTAAGCTCTCTGAAGTGTTTTTCGAAAGTTATCAACACTTTTATGTTTGGCGTTCCGAAACCCACCTTATCTCAGGCTGAAAAGCGTTTTTGTGCATTGTGCCATAACTTTTCAGGGAAGCTTCAGAACATGAAATTTTAACCTCCCACTAAAGCAGAAAGGGTCTTTCTAGTAGTTGCACATCAAATCTAAACTGTCTGAAGTGTTTTTCCAAAGTTATTAACACTTTTATGTTTGGCGTTCCGAAACCCACCTTATCTCAGGCTGAAAGGCGTTTTTGTGCATTGTGCCATAACTTTTCAGGGAAGCTTCAGAACATGAAATTTTAACCTCCCACTATAGCAGAAAGGGTCTTTCTAGTAGTTGCACATCAAATCTAAACTGTCTGAAGTGTTTTTCCAAAGTTATTAACACTTTTATGTTTGGCGTTCCGAAACCCACCTTATCTCAGGCTGAAAAGCGTTTTTGTGCATTGTGCCATAACTTTTCAGGGAAGCTTCAGAACATGAAATTTTAACCTCCCACTATAGCAGAAAGGGTCTTTCTAGTAGTTGCACATCAAATCTAAACTGTCTGAAGTGTTTTTCAAAAGTTATCAACACTTTTATGTTTGGCGTTCCGAAACCCACCTTATCTCAGGCTGAAAAGCGTTTTTGTGCATTGTGCCATAACTTTTCAGGAAAGCTTCAGAACATGAAATTTTAACCTCCCACTATAGCAGAAAGGGTCTTTCTAGTAGTTGCACATCAAATCTAAGCTGTCTGAAGTGTTTTTCAAAAGTTATTAACACTTTTATGTTTGGCGTTCCGAAACCCACCTTATCTCAGGCCGAAAAGCGTTTTTGTGCATTGTGCCATAACTTTTCAGGGAAGCTTCAGAACATGAAATTTTAACCTCCCACTATAGCAGAAAGGGTCTTTCTAGTAGTTGCACATCAAATCTAAACTGTCTGAAGTGTTTTTCCAAAGTTATCAACACTTTTATGTTTGGCGTTCCGAAACCCACCTTATCTCAGGCTGAAAAGCGTTTTTGTGCATTGTGCCATAACTTTTCAGGGAAGCTTCAGAACATGAAATTTTAACCTCCCACTATAGCAGAAAGGGTCTTTCTAGTAGTTGCACATCAAATCTAATCTGTCTGAAGTGTTTTTCAAAAGTTATCAACACTTTTATGTTTGGCGTTCCGAAACCCACCTTATCTCAGGCTGAAAAGCGTTTTTGTGCATTGTGCCATAACTTTTCAGGAAAGCTTCAGAACATGAAATTTTAACCTCCCACTATAGCAGAAAGGGTCTTTCTAGTAGTTGCACATCAAATCTAAACTGTCTGAAGTGTTTTTCCAAAGTTATCAACACTTTTATGTTTGGCGTTCCGAAACCCACCTTATCTCAGGCTGAAAAGCATTTTTACGCATTGTGCCATAACTTTTCAGGGAAGCTTCAGAACATGAAATTTTAACCTCCCACTATAGCAGAAAGGGTCTTTCTAGTAGGTGCACATCAAATCTAAGCTCTCTGAAGTGTTTTTCGAAAGTTATCAACACTTTTATGTTTGGCGTTCCGAAACCCACCTTATCTCAGGCTGAAAAGCGTTTTTGTGCATTGTGCCATAACTTTTCAGGGAAGCTTCAGAACATGAAATTTTAACCTCCCACTAAAGCAGAAAGGGTCTTTCTAGTAGTTGCACATCAAATCTAAACTGTCTGAAGTGTTTTTCCAAAGTTATTAACACTTTTATGTTTGGCGTTCCGAAACCCACCTTATCTCAGGCTGAAAAGCGTTTTTGTGCATTGTGCCATAACTTTTCAGGGAAGCTTCAGAACATGAAATTTTAACCTCCCACTATAGCAGAAAGGGTCTTTCTAGTAGTTGCACATCAAATCTAAGCTGTCTGAAGTGTTTTTCAAAAGTTATCAACACTTTTATGTTTGGCGTTCCGAAACCCACCTTATCTCAGGCTGAAAAGCGTTTTTGTGCATTGTGCCATAACTTTTCAGGAAAGCTTCAGAACATGAAATTTTAACCTCCCACTATAGCAGAAAGGGTCTTTCTAGTAGTTGCACATCAAATCTAAACTGTCTGAAGTGTTTTTCCAAAGTTATCAACACTTTTATGTTTGGCGTTCCGAAACCCACCTTATCTCAGGCTGAAAAGCGTTTTTACGCATTGTGCCATAACTTTTCAGGGAAGCTTCAGAACATGAAATTTTAACCTCCCACTATAGCAGAAAGGGTATTTCTAGTAGTTGCACATCAAATCTAAACTGTCTGAAGTGTTTTTCCAAAGTTATCAACACTTTTATGTTTGGCGTTCCGAAACCCACCTTATCTCAGGCTGAAAAGCGTTTTTGTGCATTGTGCCATAACTTTTCAGGGAAGCTTCAGAACATGAAATTTTAACCTCCCACTATAGCAGAAAGGGTCTTTCTAGTAGTTGCACATCAAATCTAAACTGTCTGAAGTGTTTTTCCAAAGTTATCAACACTTTTATGTTTGGCGTTCCGAAACCCACCTTATCTCAGGCTGAAAAGCGTTTTTGTGCATTGTGCCATAACTTTTCAGGGAAGCTTCAGAACATGAAATTTTAACCTCCCACTATAGCAGAAAGGGTCTTTCTAGTAGTTGCACATCAAATCTAAACTGTCTGAAGTGTTTTTCCAAAGTTATTAACACTTTTATGTTTGGCGTTCCGAAACCCACCTTATCTCAGGCTGAAAAGCGTTTTTGTGCATTGTGCCATAACTTTTCAGGGAAGCTTCAGAACATGAAATTTTAACCTCCCACTATAGCAGAAAGGGTCTTTCTAGTAGTTGCACATCAAATCTAAACTGTCTGAAGTGTTTTTCCAAAGTTATCAACACTTTTATGTTTGGCGTTCCGAAACCCACCTTATCTCAGGCTGAAAAGCGTTTTTACGCATTGTGCCATAACTTTTCAGGGAAGCTTCAGAACATGAAATTTTAACCTCCCACTATAGCAGAAAGGGTCTTTCTAGTAGGTGCACATCAAATCTAAGCTCTCTGAAGTGTTTTTCGAAAGTTATCAACACTTTTATGTTTGGCGTTCCGAAACCCACCATATCTCAGGCTGAAAGGCGTTTTTGTGCATTGTGCCATAACTTTTCAGGAAAGCTTCAGAACATGAAATTTTAACCTCCCACTATAGCAGAAAGGGTCTTTCTAGTAGTTGCACATCAAATCTAAACTGTCTGAAGTGTTTTTCCAAAGTTATTAACACTTTTATGTTTGGCGTTCCGAAACCCACCTTATCTCAGGCTGAAAAGCGTTTTTGTGCATTGTGCCATAACTTTTCAGGGAAGCTTCAGAACATGAAATTTTAACCTCCCACTATAGCAGAAAGGGTCTTTCTAGTAGTTGCACATCAAATCTAAACTGTCTGAAGTGTTTTTCCGAAGTTATTAACACTTTTATGTTTGGCGTTCCGAAACCCACCTTATCTCAGGCTGAAAAGCGTTTTTGTGCATTGTGCCATAACTTTTCAGGGAAGCTTCAGAACATGAAATTTTAACTTCCCACTATAGCAGAAAGGGTCTTTCTAGTAGTTGGACACCAAATCTAAACTGTCTGAAGTGTTTTTCCAAAGTTATCAACACTTTTATGTTTGGCGTTCCGAAACCCACCTTATCTCAGGCTGAAAAGCGTTTTTACGCATTGTGCCATAACTTTTCAGGGAAGCTTCAGAACATGAAATTTTAACCTCCCACTATAGCAGAAAGGGTCTTTCTAGTAGGTGCACATCAAATCTAAGCTCTCTGAAGTGTTTTTCGAAAGTTATCAACACTTTTATGTTTGGCGTTCCGAAACCCACCTTATTTCAGGCTGAAAAGCGTTTTTGTGCATTGTGCCATAACTTTTCAGGGAAGCTTCAGAACATGAAATTTTAACCTCCCACTATAGCAGAAAGGGTCTTTCTAGTAGTTGCACATCAAATCTAAGCTGTCTGAAGTGTTTTTCCAAAGTTATCAACACTTTTATGTTTGGCGTTCCGAAACCCACCTTATCTCAGGCTGAAAAGCGTTTTTGTGCATTGTGCCATAACTTTTCAGGGAAGCTTCAGAACATGAAATTTTAACCTCCCACTATAGCAGAAAGGGTCTTTCTAGTAGTTGCACATCAAATCTAAACTGTCTGAAGTGTTTTTCCAAAGTTATTAACACTTTTATGTTTGGCGTTCCGAAACCCACCTTATCTCAGGCTGAAAAGCGTTTTTGTGCATTGTGCCATAACTTTTCAGGGAAGCTTCAGAACATGAAATTTTAACCTCCCACTATAGCAGAAAGGGTCTTTCTAGTAGTTGCACATCAAATCTAAACTGTCTGAAGTGTTTTTCCAAAGTTATTAACACTTTTATGTTTGGCGTTCCGAAACCCACCTTATCTCAGGCTGAAAAGCGTTTTTGTGCATTGTGCCATAACTTTTCAGGGAAGCTTCAGAACATGAAATTTTAACTTCCCACTATAGCAGAAAGGGTCTTTCTAGTAGTTGGACACCAAATCTAAACTGTCTGAAGTGTTTTTCCAAAGTTATCAACACTTTTATGTTTGGCGTTCCGAAACCCACCTTATCTCAGGCTGAAAAGCGTTTTTACGCATTGTGCCATAACTTTTCAGGGAAGCTTCAGAACATGAAATTTTAACCTCCCACTATAGCAGAAAGGGTCTTTCTAGTAGGTGCACATCAAATCTAAGCTCTCTGAAGTGTTTTTCGAAAGTTATCAACACTTTTATGTTTGGCGTTCCGAAACCCACCTTATTTCAGGCTGAAAAGCGTTTTTGTGCATTGTGCCATAACTTTTCAGGGAAGCTTCAGAACATGAAATTTTAACCTCCCACTATAGCAGAAAGGGTCTTTCTAGTAGTTGCACATCAAATCTAAGCTGACTGAAGTGTTTTTCCAAAGTTATCAACACTTTTATGTTTGGCGTTCCGAAACCCACCTTATCTCAGGCTGAAAAGCGTTTTTGTGCATTGTGCCATAACTTTTCAGGGAAGCTTCAGAACATGAAATTTTAACCTCCCACTATAGCAGAAAGGGTCTTTCTAGTAGTTGCACATCAAATCTAAACTGTCTGAAGTGTTTTTCCAAAGTTATTAACACTTTTATGTTTGGCGTTCCGAAACCCACCTTATCTCAGGCTGAAAAGCGTTTTTGTGCATTGTGCCATAACTTTTCAGGGAAGCTTCAGAACATGAAATTTTAACCTCCCACTATAGCAGAAAGGGTCTTTCTAGTAGTTGCACATCAAATCTAAACTGTCTGAAGTGTTTTTCCAAAGTTATTAACACTTTTATGTTTGGCGTTCCGAAACCCACCTTATCTCAGGCTGAAAAGCGTTTTTGTGCATTGTGCCATAACTTTTCAGGGAAGCTTCAGAACATGAAATTTTAACCTCCCACTATAGCAGAAAGGGTCTTTCTAGTAGTTGCACATCAAATCTAAGCTGTCTGAAGTGTTTTTCAAAAGTTATCAACACTTTTATGTTTGGCGTTCCGAAACCCACCTTATCTCAGGCTGAAAAGCGTTTTTGTGCATTGTGCCATAACTTTTCAGGAAAGCTTCAGAACATGAAATTTTAACCTCCCACTATAGCAGAAAGGGTCTTTCTAGTAGTTGCACATCAAATCTAAACTGTCTGAAGTGTTTTTCCAAAGTTATTAACACTTTTATGTTTGGCGTTCCGAAACCCACCTTATCTCAGGCTGAAAAGCGTTTTTGTGCATTGTGCCATAACTTTTCAGGGAAGCTTCAGAACATGAAATTTTAACCTCCCACTATAGCAGAAAGGGTCTTTCTAGTAGTTGCACATCAAATCTAAACTGTCTGAAGTGTTTTTCCAAAGTTATCAACAATTTTATGTTTGGCGTTCCGAAACCCACCTTATCTCAGGCTGAAAAGCGTTTTTGTGCATTGTGCCATAACTTTTCAGGGAAGCTTCAGAACATGAAATTTTAACCTCCCACTGTAGCAGAAAGGGTCTTTCTAGTAGTTGCACATCAAATCTAAACTGTCTGAAGTGTTTTTCCAAAGTTATCAACACTTTTATGTTTGGCGTTCCGAAACCCACCTTATCTCAGGCTGAAAAGCGTTTTTACGCATTGTGCCATAACTTTTCAGGGAAGCTTCAGAACATGAAATTTTAACCTCCCACTATAGCAGAAAGGGTCTTTCTAGTAGGTGCACATCAAATCTAAGCTGTCTGAAGTGTTTTTCGAAAGTTATCAACACTTTTATGTTTGGCGTTCCGAAACCCACCTTATCTCAGGCTGAAAAGCGTTTTTGTGCATTGTGCCATAACTTTTCAGGGAAGCTTCAGAACATGAAATTTTAACCTCCCACTATAGCAGAAAGGGTCTTTCTAGTAGTTGCACATCAAATCTAAGCTGTCTGAAGTGTTTTTCAAAAGTTATCAACACTTTTATGTTTGGCGTTCCGAAACCCACCTTATCTCAGGCTGAAAAGCGTTTTTGTGGATTGTGCCATAACTTTTCAGGAAAGCTTCAGAACATGAAATTTTAACCTCCCACTATAGCAGAAAGGGTCTTTCTAGTAGTTGCACATCAAATCTAAACTGTCTGAAGTGTTTTTCCAAAGTTATCAACACTTTTATGTTTGGCGTTCCGAAACCCACCTTATCTCAGGCTGAAAAGCGTTTTTGTGCATTGTGCCATAACTTTTCAGGGAAGCTTCAGAACATGAAATTTTAACCTCCCACTATAGCAGAAAGGGTCTTTCTAGTAGTTGCACATCAAATCTAAACTGTCTGAAGTGTTTTTCCAAAGTTATTAACACTTTTATGTTTGGCGTTCCGAAACCCACCTTATCTCAGGCTGAAAAGCGTTTTTGTGCATTGTACCATAACTTTTCAGGGAAGCTTCAGAACATGAAATTTTAACCTCCCACTATAGCAGAAAGGGTCTTTCTAGTAGTTGCACATCAAATCTAAGCTGTCTGAAGTGTTTTTCAAAAGTTATCAACACTTTTATGTTTGGCGTTCCGAAACCCACCTTATCTCAGGCTGAAAAGCGTTTTTGTGCATTGTGCCATAACTTTTCAGGAAAGCTTCAGAACATGAAATTTTAACCTCCCACTATAGCAGAAAGGGTCTTTCTAGTAGTTGCACATCAAATCTAAACTGTCTGAAGTGTTTTTCCAAAGTTATTAACACTTTTATGTTTGGCGTTCCGAAACCCACCTTATCTCAGGCTGAAAAGCGTTTTTGTGCATTGTGCCATAACTTTTCAGGGAAGCTTCAGAACATGAAATTTTAACCTCCCACTATAGCAGAAAGGGTCTTTCTAGTAGTTGCACATCAAATCTAAACTGTCTGAAGTGTTTTTCCAAAGTTATCAACACTTTTATGTTTGGCGTTCCGAAACCCACCTTATCTCAGGCTGAAAAGCGTTTTTACGCATTGTGCCATAACTTTTCAGGGAAGCTTCAGAACATGAAATTTTAACCTCCCACTATAGCAGAAAGGGTCTTTCTAGTAGGTGCACATCAAATCTAAGCTGTCTGAAGTGTTTTTCGAAAGTTATCAACACTTTTATGTTTGGCGTTCCGAAACCCACCTTATCTCAGGCTGAAAAGCGTTTTTGTGCATTGTGCCATAACTTTTCAGGGAAGCTTCAGAACATGAAATTTTAACCTCCCACTATAGCAGAAAGGGTCTTTCTCGTAGTTGCACATCAAATCTAAGCTGTCTGAAGTGTTTTTCCAAAGTTATCAACACTTTTATGTTTGGCGTTCCGAAACCCACCTTATCTCAGGCTGAAAAGCGTTTTTGTGCATTGTGCCATAACTTTTCAGGGAAGCTTCAGAACATGAAATTTTAACCTCCCACTATAGCAGAAAGGGTCTTTCTAGTAGTTGCACATCAAATCTAAACTGTCTGAAGTGTTTTTCCAAAGTTATTAACACTTTTATGTTTGGCGTTCCGAAACCCACCTTATCTCAGGCTGAAAAGCGTTTTTGTGCATTGTGCCATAACTTTTCAGGGAAGCTTCAGAACATGAAATTTTAACCTCCCACTATAGCAGAAAGGGTCTTTCTAGTAGTTGCACATCAAATCTAAACTGTCTGAAGTGGTTTTCCAAAGTTATCAACACTTTTATGTTTGGCGTTCCGAAACCCACCTTATCTCAGGCTGAAAAGCGTTTTTACGCATTGTGCCATAACTTTTCAGGGAAGCTTCAGAACATGAAATTTTAACCTCCCACTATAGCAGAAAGGGTCTTTCTAGTAGGTGCACATCAAATCTAAGCTGTCTGAAGTGTTTTTCGAAAGTTATCAACACTTTTATGTTTGGCGTTCCGAAACCCACCTTATCTCAGGCTGAAAAGCGTTTTTGTGCATTGTGCCATAACTTTTCAGGGAAGCTTCAGAACATGAAATTTTAACCTCCCACTATAGCAGAAAGGGTCTTTCTAGTAGTTGCACATCAAATCTAAACTGTCTGAAGTGTTTTTCCAAAGTTATCAACACTTTTATGTTTGGCGTTCCGAAACCCACCTTATCTCAGGCTGAAAAGCGTTTTTGTGCATTGTGCCATAACTTTTCAGGGAAGCTTCAGAACATGAAATTTTAACCTCCCACTATAGCAGAAAGGGTCTTTCTAGTAGTTGCACATCAAATCTAAACTGTCTGAAGTGTTTTTCCAAAGTTATTAACACTTTTATGTTTGGCGTTCCGAAACCCACCTTATCTCAGGCTGAAAAGCGTTTTTGTGCATTGTGCCATAACTTTTCAGGGAAGCTTCAGAACATGAAATTTTAACCTCCCACTATAGCAGAAAGGGTCTTTCTAGTAGTTGCACATCAAATCTAAACTGTCTGAAGTGTTTTTCCAAAGTTATCAACACTTTTATGTTTGGCGTTCCGAAACCCACCTTATCTCAGGCTGAAAAGCGTTTTTGTGCATTGTGCCATAACTTTTCAGGGAAGCTTCAGAACATGAAATTTTAACCTCCCACTATAGCAGAAAGGGTCTTTCTAGTAGGTGCACATCAAATCTAAGCTGTCTGAAGTGTTTTTCGAAAGTTATCAACACTTTTATGTTTGGCGTTCCGAAACCCACCTTATCTCAGGCTGAAAAGCGTTTTTGTGCATTGTGCCATAACTTTTCAGGAAAGCTTCAGAACATGAAATTTTAACCTCCCACTATAGCAGAAAGGGTCTTTCTAGTAGTTGCACATCAAATCTAAACTGTCTGAAGTGTTTTTCCAAAGTTATCAACACTTTTATGTTTGGCGTTCCGAAACCCACCTTATCTCAGGCTGAAAAGCGTTTTTGTGCATTGTGCCATAACTTTTCAGGGAAGCTTCAGAACATGAAATTTTAACCTCCCACTATAGCAGAAAGGGTCTTTCTAGTAGTTGCACATCAAATCTAAGCTGTCTGAAGTGTTTTTCAAAAGTTATCAACACTTTTATATTTGGCGTTCCGAAACCCACCTTATCTCAGGCTGAAAAGCGTTTTTACGCATTGTGCCATAACTTTTCAGGGAAGCTTCAGAACATGAAATTTTAACCTCCCACTATAGCAGAAAGGGTCTTTCTAGTAGTTGCACATCAAATCTAAACTGTCTGAAGTGTTTTTCCAAAGTTATCAACACTTTTATGTTTGGCGTTCCGAAACCCACCTTATCTCAGGCTGAAAAGCGTTTTTGTGCATTGTGCCATAACTTTTCAGGGAAGCTTCAGAACATGAAATTTTAACCTCCCACTATAGCAGAAAGGGTCTTTCTAGTAGTTGCACATCAAATCTAAACTGTCTGAAGTGTTTTTCCAAAGTTATTAACACTTTTATGTTTGGCGTTCCGAAACCCACCTTATCTCAGGCTGAAAAGCGTTTTTGTGCATTGTGCCATAACTTTTCAGGGAAGCTTCAGAACATGAAATTTTAACCTCCCACTATAGCAGAAAGGGTCTTTCTAGTAGTTGCACATCAAATCTAAACTGTCTGAAGTGTTTTTCGAAAGTTATCAACACTTTTATGTTTGGCGTTCCGAAACCCACCTTATCTCAGGCTGAAAAGCGTTTTGACGCATTGTGCCATAACTTTTCAGGGAAGCTTCAGAACATGAAATTTTAACCTCCCACTATAGCAGAAAGGGTCTTTCTAGTAGGTGCACATCAAATCTAAGCTCTCTGAAGTGTTTTTCGAAAGTTATCAACACTTTTATGTTTGGCGTTCCGAAACCCACCTTATCTCAGGCTGAAAAGCGTTTTTGTGCATTGTGCCATAACTTTTCAGGGAAGCTTCAGAACATGAAATTTTAACCTCCCACTATAGCAGAAAGGGTCTTTCTAGTAGTTGCACATCAAATCTAAACTGTCTGAAGTGTTTTTCCAAAGTTATTAACACTTTTATGTTTGGCGTTCCGAAACCCACCTTATCTCAGGCTGAAAAGCGTTTTTGTGCATTGTGCCATAACTTTTCAGGGAAGCTTCAGAACATGAAATTTTAACCTCCCACTATAGCAGAAAGGGTCTTTCTAGTAGTTGCACATCAAATCTAAGCTGTCTGAAGTGTTTTTCAAAAGTTATCAACACTTTTATGTTTGGCGTTCCGAAACCCACCTTATCTCAGGCTGAAAAGCGTTTTTGTGCATTGTGCCATAACTTTTCAGGAAAGCTTCAGAACATGAAATTTTAACCTCCCACTATAGCAGAAAGGGTCTTTCTAGTAGTTGCACATCAAATCTAAACTGTCTGAAGTGTTTTTCCAAAGTTATCAACACTTTTATGTTTGGCGTTCCGAAACCCACCTTATCTCAGGCTGAAAAGCGTTTTTGTGCATTGTGCCATAACTTTTCAGGGAAGCTTCAGAACATGAAATTTTAACCTCCCACTATAGCAGAAAGGGTCTTTCTAGTAGTTGCACATCAAATCTAAGCTGTCTGAAGTGTTTTTCAAAAGTTATCAACACTTTTATGTTTGGCGTTCCGAAACCCACCTTATCTCAGGCTGAAAAGCGTTTTTGTGCATTGTGCCATAACCTTTCAGGAAAGCTTCAGAACATGAAATTTTAACCTCCCACTATAGCAGAAAGGGTCTTTCTAGTAGTTGCACATCAAATCTAAACTGTCTGAAGTGTTTTTCCAAAGTTATCAACACTTTTATGTTTGGCGTTCCGAAACCCACCTTATCTCAGGCTGAAAAGCGTTTTTACGCATTGTGCCATAACTTTTCAGGGAAGCTTCAGAACATGAAATTTTAACCTCCCACTATAGCAGAAAGGGTCTTTCTAGTAGGTGCACATCAAATCTAAGCTCTCTGAAGTGTTTTTCGAAAGTTATCAACACTTTTATGTTTGGCGTTCCGAAACCCACCTTATCTCAGGCTGAAAAGCGTTTTTGTGCATTGTGCCATAACTTTTCAGGGAAGCTTCAGAACATGAAATTTTAACCTCCCACTATAGCAGAAAGGGTCTTTCTAGTAGTTGCACATCAAATCTAAACTGTCTGAAGTGTGTTTCCAAAGTTATTAACACTTTTATGTTTGGCGTTCCGAAACCCACCTTATCTCTGGCTGAAAAGCGTTTTTGTGCATTGTGCCATAACTTTTCAGGGAAGCTTCAGAACATGAAATTTTAACCTCCCACTATAGCAGAAAGGGTCTTTCTAGTAGTTGCACATCAAATCTAAACTGTCTGAATTGTTTTTCCAAAGTTATTAACACTTTTATGTTTGGCGTTCCGAAACCCACCTTATCTCAGGCTGAAAAGCGTTTTTGTGCATTGTGCCATAACTTTTCAGGGAAGCTTCAGAACATGAAATTTTAACCTCCCACTATAGCAGAAAGGGTCTTTCTAGTAGTTGCACATCAAATCTAAACTGTCTGAAGTGTTTTTCCAAAGTTATCAACACTTTTATGTTTGGCGTTCCGAAACCCACCTTATCTCAGGCTGAAAAGCGTTTTTGTGCATTGTGCCATAACTTTTCAGGAAAGCTTCAGAACATGAAATTTTAACCTCCCACTATAGCAGAAAGGGTCTTTCTAGTAGTTGCACATCAAATCTAAACTGTCTGAAGTGTTTTTCCAAAGTTATCAACACTTTTATGTTTGGCGTTCCGAAACCCACCTTATCTCAGGCTGAAAAGCGTTTTTGTGCATTGTGCCATAACTTTTCAGGGAAGCTTCAGAACATGAAATTTTAACCTCCCACTATAGCAGAAAGGGTCTTTCTAGTAGTTGCACATCAAATCTAAGCTGTCTGAAGTGTTTTTCAAAAGTTATCAACACTTTTATGTTTGGCGTTCCGAAACCCACCTTATCTCAGGCTGAAAAGCGTTTTTGTGCATTGTGCCATAACTTTTCAGGAAAGCTTCAGAACATGAAATTTTAACCTCCCACTATAGCAGAAAGGGTCTTTCTAGTAGTTGCACATCAAATCTAAACTGTCTGAAGTGTTTTTCCAAAGTTATCAACACTTTTATGTTTGGCGTTCCGAAACCCACCTTATCTCAGGCTGAAAAGCGTTTTTACGCATTGTGCCATAACTTTTCAGGGAAGCTTCAGAACATGAAATTTTAACCTCCCACTATAGCAGAAAGGGTCTTTCTAGTAGGTGCACATCAAATCTAAGCTCTCTGAAGTGTTTTTCGAAAGTTATCAACACTTTTATGTTTGGCGTTCCGAAACCCACCTTATCTCAGGCTGAAAAGCGTTTTTGTGCATTGTGCCATAACTTTTCAGGGAAGCTTCAGAACATGAAATTTTAACCTCCCACTATAGCAGAAAGGGTCTTTCTAGTAGTTGCACATCAAATCTAAACTGTCTGAAGTGTGTTTCCAAAGTTATTAACACTTTTATGTTTGGCGTTCCGAAACCCACCTTATCTCTGGCTGAAAAGCGTTTTTGTGCATTGTGCCATAACTTTTCAGGGAAGCTTCAGAACATGAAATTTTAACCTCCCACTATAGCAGAAAGGGTCTTTCTAGTAGTTGCACATCAAATCTAAACTGTCTGAATTGTTTTTCCAAAGTTATTAACACTTTTATGTTTGGCGTTCCGAAACCCACCTTATCTCAGGCTGAAAAGCGTTTTTGTGCATTGTGCCATAACTTTTCAGGGAAGCTTCAGAACATGAAATTTTAACCTCCCACTATAGCAGAAAGGGTCTTTCTAGTAGTTGCACATCAAATCTAAACTGTCTGAAGTGTTTTTCCAAAGTTATCAACACTTTTATGTTTGGCGTTCCGAAACCCACCTTATCTCAGGCTGAAAAGCGTTTTTGTGCATTGTGCCATAACTTTTCAGGAAAGCTTCAGAACATGAAATTTTAACCTCCCACTATAGCAGAAAGGGTCTTTCTAGTAGTTGCACATCAAATCTAAACTGTCTGAAGTGTTTTTCCAAAGTTATCAACACTTTTATGTTTGGCGTTCCGAAACCCACCTTATCTCAGGCTGAAAAGCGTTTTTGTGCATTGTGCCATAACTTTTCAGGGAAGCTTCAGAACATGAAATTTTAACCTCCCACTATAGCAGAAAGGGTCTTTCTAGTAGTTGCACATCAAATCTAAGCTGTCTGAAGTGTTTTTCAAAAGTTATCAACACTTTTATGTTTGGCGTTCCGTAACCCACCTTATCTCAGGCTGAAAAGCGTTTTTGTGCATTGTGCCATAACTTTTCAGGAAAGCTTCAGAACATGAAATTTTAACCTCCCACTATAGCAGAAAGGGTCTTTCTAGTAGTTGCACATCAAATCTAAACTGTCTGAAGTGTTTTTCCAAAGTTATCAACACTTTTATGTTTGGCGTTCCGAAACCCACCTTATCTCAGGCTGAAAAGCGTTTTTACGCATTGTGCCATAACTTTTCAGGGAAGCTTCAGAACATGAAATTTTAACCTCCCACTATAGCAGAAAGGGTCTTTCTAGTAGGTGCACATCAAATCTAAGCTCTCTGAAGTGTTTTTCGAAAGTTATCAACACTTTTATGTTTGGCGTTCCGAAACCCACCTTATCTCAGGCTGAAAAGCGTTTTTGTGCATTGTGCCATAACTTTTCAGGGAAGCTTCAGAACATGAAATTTTAACCTCCCACTATAGCAGAAAGGGTCTTTCTAGTAGTTGCACATCAAATCTAAACTGTCTGAAGTGTTTTTCCAAAGTTATTAACACTTTTATGTTTGGCGTTCCGAAACTCACCTTATCTCAGGCTGAAAAGCGTTTTTGTGCATTGTGCCATAACTTTTCAGGAAAGCTTCAGAACATGAAACTTTAACCTCCCACTATAGCAGAAAGGGTCTTTCTAGTAGTTGCACATCAAATCTAAACTGTCTGAAGTGTTTTTCCAAAGTTATCAACACTTTTATGTTTGGCGTTCCGAAACCCACCTTATCTCAGGCTGAAAAGCGTTTTTGTGCATTGTGCCATAACTTTTCAGGGAAGCTTCAGAACATGAAATTTTAACCTCCCACTATAGCAGAAAGGGTCTTTCTAGTAGGTGCACATCAAATCTAAGCTCTCTGAAGTGTTTTTCGAAAGTTATCAACACTTTTATGTTTGGCGTTCCGAAACCCACCTTATCTCAGGCTGAAAAGCGTTTTTGTGCATTGTGCCATAACTTTTCAGGAAAGCTTCAGAACATGAAATTTTAACCTCCCACTATAGCAGAAAGGGTCTTTCTAGTAGTTGCACATCAAATCTAAACTGTCTGAAGTGTTTTTCCAAAGTTATTAACACTTTTATGTTTGGCGTTCCGAAACCCACCTTATCTCAGGCTGAAAAGCGTTTTTGTGCATTGTGCCATAACTTTTATGGGAAGCTTCAGAACATGAAATTTTAACCTCCCACTATAGCAGAAAGGGTCTTTCTAGTAGTTGCACATCAAATCTAAACTGTCTGAAGTGTTTTTCCAAAGTTATCAACACTTTTATGTTTGGCGTTCCGAAACCCACCTTATCTCAGGCTGAAAAGCGTTTTTGTGCATTGTGCCATAACTTTTCAGGGAAGCTTCAGAACATGAAATTTTAACCTCCCACTATAGCAGAAAGGGTCTTTCTAGTAGTTGCACATCAAATCTAAACTGTCTGAAGTGTTTTTCCAAAGTTATCAACACTTTTATGTTTGGCGTTCCGAAACCCACCTTATCTCAGGCTGAAAAGCGTTTTTGTGCATTGTGCCATAACTTTTCAGGAAAGCTTCAGAACATGAAATTTTAACCTCCCACTATAGCAGAAAGGGTCTTTCTAGTAGTTGCACATCAAATCTAAACTGTCTGAAGTGTTTTTCCAAAGTTATCAACACTTTTATGTTTGGCGTTCCGAAACCCACCTTATCTCAGGCTGAAAAGCGTTTTTACGCATTGTGCCATAACCTTTCAGGGAAGCTTCAGAACATGAAATTTTAACCTCCCACTATAGCAGAAAGGGTCTTTCTAGTAGGTGCACATCAAATCTAAGCTCTCTGAAGTGTTTTTCGAAAGTTATCAACACTTTTATGTTTGGCGTTCCGAAACCCACCTTATCTCAGGCTGAAAAGCGTTTTTGTGCATTGTGCCATAACTTTTCAGGGAAGCTTCAGAACATGAAATTTTAACCTCCCACTATAGCAGAAAGGGTCTTTCTAGTAGTTGCACATCAAATCTAAACTGTCTGAAGTGTTTTTCCAAAGTTATTAACACTTTTATGTTTGGCGTTCCGAAACCCACCTTATCTCAGGCTGAAAAGCGTTTTTGTGCATTGTGCCATAACTTTTCAGGGAAGCTTCAGAACATGAAATTTTAACCTCCCACTATAGCAGAAAGGGTCTTTCTAGTAGTTGCACATCAAATCTAAGCTGTCTGAAGTGTTTTTCAAAAGTTATCAACACTTTTATGTTTGGCGTTCCGAAACCCACCTTATCTCAGGCTGAAAAGCGTTTTTGTGCATTGTGCCATAACTTTTCAGGAAAGCTTCAGAACATGAAATTTTAACCTCCCACTATAGCAGAAAGGGTCTTTCTAGTAGTTGCACATCAAATCTAAACTGTCTGAAGTGTTTTTCCAAAGTTATCAACACTTTTATGTTTGGCGTTCCGAAACCCACCTCATCTCAGGCTGAAAAGCGTTTTTACGCATTGTGCCATAACTTTTCAGGGAAGCTTCAGAACATGAAATTTTAACCTCCCACTATAGCAGAAAGGGTCTTTCTAGTAGGTGCACATCAAATCTAAGCTCTCTGAAGTGTTTTTCGAAAGTTATCAACACTTTTATGTTTGGCGATCCGAAACCCACCTTACCTCAGGCTGAAAAGCGTTTTTGTGCATTGTGCCATAACTTTCCAGGGAAGCTTCAGAACATGAAATTTTAACCTCCCACTATAGCAGAAAGGGTCTTTCTAGTAGTTGCAAATCAAATCTAAACTGTCTGAAGTGTTTTTCCAAAGTTATCAACACTTTTATGTTTGGCGTTCCGAAACCCATCTTATCTCAGGCTGAAAAGCGTTTTTACGCATTGTGCCATAACTTTTCAGGGAAGCTTCAGAACATGAAATTTTAACCTCCCACTATAGCAGAAAGGGTCTTTCTAGTAGGTGCACATCAAATCTAAGCTCTCTGAAGTGTTTTTCGAAAGTTATCAACACTTTTATGTTTGGCGTTCCGAAACCCACCTTATCTCAGGCTGAAAAGCGTTTTTGTGCATTGTGCCATAACTTTTCAGGGAAGCTTCAGAACATGAAATTTTAACCTCCCACTATAGCAGAAAGGGTCTTTCTAGTAGTTGCACATCAAATCTAAACTGTCTGAAGTGTTTTTCCAAAGTTATTAACACTTTTATGTTTGGCGTTCCGAAACCCACCTTATCTCAGGCTGAAAAGCGTTTTTGTGCATTGTGCCATATCTTTTCAGGGAAGCTTCAGAACATGAAATTTTAACCTCCCACTATAGCAGAAAGGGTCTTTCTAGTAGGTGCACATCAAATCTAAGCTGTCTGAAGTGTTTTTCGAAAGTTATCAACACTTTTATGTTTGGCGTTCCGAAACCCACCTTATCTCAGGCTGAAAAGCGTTTTTGTGCATTGTGCCATAACTTTTCAGGGAAGCTTCAGAACATGAAAATTTAACCTCCCACTATAGCAGAAAGGGTCTTTCTCGTAGTTGCACATCAAATCTAAGCTGTCTGAAGTGTTTTTCCAAAGTTATCAACACTTTTATGTTTGGCGTTCCGAAACCCACCTTATCTCAGGCTGAAAAGCGTTTTTGTGCATTGTGCCATAACTTTTCAGGGAAGCTTCAGAACATGAAATTTTAACCTCCCACTATAGCAGAAAGGGTCTTTCTAGTAGTTGCACATCAAATCTAAACTGTCTGAAGTGTTTTTCCAAAGTTATTAACACTTTTATGTTTGGCGTTCCGAAACCCACCTTATCTCAGGCTGAAAAGCGTTTTTGTGCATTGTGCCATAACTTTTCAGGGAAGCTTCAGAACATGAAATTTTAACCTCCCACTATAGCAGAAAGGGTCTTTCTAGTAGTTGCACATCAAATCTAAACTGTCTGAAGTGGTTTTCCAAAGTTATCAACACTTTTATGTTTGGCGTTCCGAAACCCACCTTATCTCAGGCTGAAAAGCGTTTTTACGCATTGTGCCATAACTTTTCAGGGAAGCTTCAGAACATGAAATTTTAACCTCCCACTATAGCAGAAAGGGTCTTTCTAGTAGGTGCACATCAAATCTAAGCTGTCTGAAGTGTTTTTCGAAAGTTATCAACACTTTTATGTTTGGCGTTCCGAAACCCACCTTATCTCAGGCTGAAAAGCGTTTTTGTGCATTGTGCCATAACTTTTCAGGGAAGCTTCAGAACATGAAATTTTAACCTCCCACTATAGCAGAAAGGGTCTTTCTAGTAGTTGCACATCAAATCTAAGCTGTCTGAAGTGTTTTTCCAAAGTTATCAACACTTTTATGTTTGGCGTTCCGAAACCCACCTTATCTCAGGCTGAAAAGCGTTTTTGTGCATTGTGCCATAACTTTTCAGGGAAGCTTCAGAACATGAAATTTTAACCTTCCACTATAGCAGAAAGGGTCTTTCTAGTAGTTGCACATCAAATCTAAACTGTCTGAAGTGTTTTTCCAAAGTTATCAACACTTTTATGTTTGGCGTTCCGAAACCCACCTTATCTCAGGCTGAAAAGCGTTTTTGTGCATTGTGCCATAACTTTTCAGGGAAGCTTCAGAACATGAAATTTTAACCTCCCACTATAGCAGAAAGGGTCTTTCTAGTAGTTGCACATCAAATCTAAACTGTCTGAAGTGTTTTTCCAAAGTTATTAACACTTTTATGTTTGGCGTTCCGAAACCCACCTTATCTCAGGCTGAAAAGCGTTTTTGTGCATTGTGCCATAACTTTTCAGGGAAGCTTCAGAACATGAAATTTTAACCTCCCACTATAGCAGAAAGGGTCTTTCTAGTAGTTGCACATCAAATCTAAACTGTCTGAAGTGTTTTTCCAAAGTTATCAACACTTTTATGTTTGGCGTTCCGAAACCCACCTTATCTCAGGCTGAAAAGCGTTTTTACGCATTGTGCCATAACTTTTCAGGGAAGCTTCAGAACATGAAATTTTAACCTCCCACTATAGCAGAAAGGGTCTTTCTAGTAGGTGCACATCAAATCTAAGCTGTCTGAAGTGTTTTTCGAAAGTTATCAACACTTTTATGTTTGGCGTTCCGAAACCCACCTTATCTCAGGCTGAAAAGCGTTTTTGTGCATTGTGCCATAACTTTTCAGGGAAGCTTCAGAACATGAAATTTTAACGTCCCACTATAGCAGAAAGGGTCTTTCTAGTAGTTGCACATCAAATCTAAGCTGTCTGAAGTGTTTTTCAAAAGTTATCAACACTTTTATGTTTGGCGTTCCGAAACCCACCTTATCTCAGGCTGAAAAGCGTTTTTGTGCATTGTGCCATAACTTTTCAGGAAAGCTTCAGAACATGAAATTTTAACCTCCCACTATAGCAGAAAGGGTCTTTCTAGTAGTTGCACATCAAATCTAAACTGTCTGAAGTGTTTTTCCAAAGTTATCAACACTTTTATGTTTGGCGTTCCGAAACCCACCTTATCTCAGGCTGAAAAGCGTTTTTACGCATTGTGCCATAACTTTTCAGGGAAGCTTCAGAACATGAAATTTTAACCTCCCACTATAGCAGAAAGGGTCTTTCTAGTAGGTGCACATCAAATCTAAGCTCTCTGAAGTGTTTTTCGAAAGTTATCAACACTTTTATGTTTGGCGTTCCGAAACCCACCTTATCTCAGGCTGAAAAGCGTTTTTGTGCATTGTGCCATAACTTTTCAGGGAAGCTTCAGAACATGAAATTTTAACCTCCCACTATAGCAGAAAGGGTCTTTCTAGTAGTTGCACATCAAATCTAAGCTGTCTGAAGTGTTTTTCAAAAGTTATCAACACTTTTATGTTTGGCGTTCCGAAACCCACCTTATCTCAGGCTGAAAAGCGTTTTTGTGCATTGTGCCATAACTTTTCAGGAAAGCTTCAGAACATGAAATTTTAACCTCCCACTATAGCAGAAAGGGTCTTTCTAGTAGTTGCACATCAAATCTAAACTGTCTGAAGTGTTTTTCCAAAGTTATCAACACTTTTATGTTTGGCGTTCCGAAACCCACCTTATCTCAGGCTGAAAAGCGTTTTTGTGCATTGTGCCATAACTTTTCAGGGAAGCTTCAGAACATGAAATTTTAACCTCCCACTATAGCAGAAAGGGTCTTTCTAGTAGTTGCACATCAAATCTAAGCTGTCTGAAGTGTTTTTCAAAAGTTATCAACACTTTTATGTTTGGCGTTCCGAAACCCACCTTATCTCAGGCTGAAAAGCGTTTTTACGCATTGTGCCATAACTTTTCAGGGAAGCTTCAGAACATGAAATTTTAACCTCCCACTATAGCAGAAAGGGTCTTTCTAGTAGTTGCACATCAAATCTAAACTGTCTGAAGTGTTTTTCCAAAGTTATCAACACTTTTATGTTTGGCGTTCCGAAACCCACCTTATCTCAGGCTGAAAAGCGTTTTTGTGCATTGTGCCATAACTTTTCAGGGAAGCTTCAGAACATGAAATTTTAACCTCCCACTATAGCAGAAAGGGTCTTTCTAGTAGTTGCACATCAAATCTAAACTGTCTGAAGTGTTTTTCCAAAGTTATTAACACTTTTATGTTTGGCGTTCCGAAACCCACCTTATCTCAGGCTGAAAAGCGTTTTTGTGCATTGTGCCATAACTTTTCAGGGAAGCTTCAGAACATGAAATTTTAACCTCCCACTATAGCAGAAAGGGTCTTTCTAGTAGTTGCACATCAAATCTAAACTGTCTGAAGTGTTTTTCGAAAGTTATCAACACTTTTATGTTTGGCGTTCCGAAACCCACCTTATCTCAGGCTGAAAAGCGTTTTTACGCATTGTGCCATAACTTTTCAGGGAAGCTTCAGAACATGAAATTTTAACCTCCCACTATAGCAGAAAGGGTCTGTCTAGTAGGTGCACATCAAATCTAAGCTGTCTGAAGTGTTTTTCGAAAGTTATCAACACTTTTATGTTTGGCGTTCCGAAACCCACCTTATCTCAGGCTGAAAAGCGTTTTTGTGCATTGTGCCATAACTTTTCAGGGAAGCTTCAGAACATGAAATTTTAACCTCCCACTATAGCAGAAAGGGTCTTTCTAGTAGTTGCACATCAAATCTAAGCTGTCTGAAGAGTTTTTCAAAAGTTATCAACACTTTTATGTTTGGCGTTCCGAAACCCACCTTATCTCAGGCTGAAAAGCGTTTTTGTGCATTGTGCCATAACTTTTCAGGAAAGCTTCAGAACATGAAATTTTAACCTCCCACTATAGCAGAAAGGGTCTTTCTAGTAGTTGCACATCAAATCTAAACTGTCTGAAGTGTTTTTCCAAAGTTATCAACACTTTTATGTTTGGCGTTCCGAAACCCACCTTATCTCAGGCTGAAAAGCGTTTTTACGCATTGTGCCATAACTTTTCAGGGAAGCTTCAGAACATGAAATTTTAACCTCCCACTATAGCAGAAAGGGTCTGTCTAGTAGGTGCACATCAAATCTAAGCTGTCTGAAGTGTTTTTCGAAAGTTATCAACACTTTTATGTTTGGCGTTCCGAAACCCACCTTATCTCAGGCTGAAAAGCGTTTTTGTGCATTGTGCCATAACTTTTCAGGGAAGCTTCAGAACATGAAATTTTAACCTCCCACTATAGCAGAAAGGGTCTTTCTAGTAGTTGCACATCAAATCTAAGCTGTCTGAAGAGTTTTTCAAAAGTTATCAACACTTTTATGTTTGGCGTTCCGAAACCCACCTTATCTCAGGCTGAAAAGCGTTTTTGTGCATTGTGCCATAACTTTTCAGGAAAGCTTCAGAACATGAAATTTTAACCTCCCACTATAGCAGAAAGGGTCTTTCTAGTAGTTGCACATCAAATCTAAACTGTCTGAAGTGTTTTTCCAAAGTTATCAACACTTTTATGTTTGGCGTTCCGAAACCCACCTTATCTCAGGCTGAAAAGTGTTTTGACGCATTGTGCCATAACTTTTCAGGGAAGCTTCAGAACATGAAATTTTAACCTCCCACTATAGCAGAAAGGGTCTTTCTAGTAGGTGCACATCAAATCTAAGCTCTCTGAAGTGTTTTTCGAAAGTTATCAACACTTTTATGTTTGGCGTTCCGAAACCCACCTTATCTCAGGCTGAAAAGCGTTTTTGTGCATTGTGCCATAACTTTTCAGGGAAGCTTCAGAACATGAAATTTTAACCTCCCACTATAGCAGAAAGGGTCTTTCTAGTAGTTGCACATCAAATCTAAACTGTCTGAAGTGTTTTTCCAAAGTTATTAACACTTTTATGTTTGGCGTTCCGAAACCCACCTTATCTCAGGCTGAAAAGCGTTTTTGTGCATTGTGCCATAACTTTTCAGGGAAGCTTCAGAACATGAAATTTTAACCTCCCACTATAGCAGAAAGGGTCTTTCTAGTAGTTGCACATCAAATCTAAGCTGTCTGAAGTGTTTTTCAAAAGTTATCAACACTTTTATGTTTGGCGTTCCGAAACCCACCTTATCTCAGGCTGAAAAGCGTTTTTGTGCATTGTGCCATAACTTTTCAGGAAAGCTTCAGAACATGAAATTTTAACCTCCCACTATAGCAGAAAGGGTCTTTCTAGTAGTTGCACATCAAATCTAAACTGTCTGAAGTGTTTTTCCAAAGTTATCAACACTTTTATGTTTGGCGTTCCGAAACCCACCTTATCTCAGGCTGAAAAGCGTTTTTGTGCATTGTGCCATAACTTTTCAGGGAAGCTTCAGAACATGAAATTTTAACCTCCCACTATAGCAGAAAGGGTCTTTCTAGTAGTTGCACATCAAATCTAAGCTGTCTGAAGTGTTTTTCAAAAGTTATCAACACTTTTATGTTTGGCGTTCCGAAACCCACCTTATCTCAGGCTGAAAAGCGTTTTTGTGCATTGTGCCATAACCTTTCAGGAAAGCTTCAGAACATGAAATTTTAACCTCCCACTATAGCAGAAAGGGTCTTTCTAGTAGTTGCACATCAAATCTAAACTGTCTGAAGTGTTTTTCCAAAGTTATCAACACTTTTATGTTTGGCGTTCCGAAACCCACCTTATCTCAGGCTGAAAAGCGTTTTTACGCATTGTGCCATAACTTTTCAGGGAAGCTTCAGAACATGAAATTTTAACCTCCCACTATAGCAGAAAGGGTCTTTCTAGTAGGTGCACATCAAATCTAAGCTCTCTGAAGTGTTTTTCGAAAGTTATCAACACTTTTATGTTTGGCGTTCCGAAACCCACCTTATCTCAGGCTGAAAAGCGTTTTTGTGCATTGTGCCATAACTTTTCAGGGAAGCTTCAGAACATGAAATTTTAACCTCCCACTATAGCAGAAAGGGTCTTTCTAGTAGTTGCACATCAAATCTAAACTGTCTGGAGTGTTTTTCCAAAGTTATTAACACTTTTATGTTTGGCGTTCCGAAACCCACCTTATCTCTGGCTGAAAAGCGTTTTTGTGCATTGTGCCATAACTTTTCAGGGAAGCTTCAGAACATGAAATTTTAACGTCCCACTATAGCAGAAAGGGTCTTTCTAGTAGTTGCACATCAAATCTAAACTGTCTGAAGTGTTTTTCCAAAGTTATCAACACTTTTATGTTTGGCGTTCTGAAACCCACGTTATCTCAGGCTGAAAAGCGTTTTTGTGCATTGTGCCATAACTTTTCAGGGAAGCTTCAGAACATGAAATTTTAACCTCCCACTAAAGCAGAAAGGGTCTTTCTAGTAGTTGCACATCAAATCTAAACTGTCTGAAGTGTTTTTCCAAAGTTATTAACACTTTTATGTTTGGCGTTCCGAAACCCACCTTATCTCAGGCTGAAAAGCGTTTTTGTGCATTGTGCCATAACTTTTCAGGGAAGCTTCAGAACATGAAATTTTAACCTCCCACTATAGCAGAAAGGGTCTTTCTAGTAGTTGCACATCAAATCGAAACTGTCTGAAGTGTTTTTCGAAAGTTATTAACACTTTTATGTTTGGCGTTCCGAAACCCACCTTATCTCAGGCTGAAAAGCGTTTTTGTGCATTGTGCCATAACTTTTCAGGGAAGCTTCAGAACATGAAATTTTAACCTCCCACTATAGCAGAAAGGGTCTTTCTAGTAGTTGCACATCAAATCTAAACTGTCTGAAGTGTTTTTCCAAAGTTATCAACACTTTTATGTTTGGCGTTCCGAAACCCACCTTATCTCAGGCTGAAAAGCGTTTTTGTGCATTGTGCCATAACTTTTCAGGAAAGCTTCAGAACATGAAATTTTAACCTCCCACTATAGCAGAAAGGGTCTTTCTAGTAGTTGCACATCAAATCTAAACTGTCTGAAGTGTTTTTCCAAAGTTATCAACACTTTTATGTTTGGCGTTCCGAAACCCACCTTATCTCAGGCTGAAAAGCGTTTTTGTGCATTGTGCCATAACTTTTCAGGGAAGCTTCAGAACATGAAATTTTAACCTCCCACTATAGCAGAAAGGGTCTTTCTAGTAGTTGCACATCAAATCTAAGCTGTCTGAAGTGTTTTTCAAAAGTTATCAACACTTTTATGTTTGGCGTTCCGAAACCCACCTTATCTCAGGCTGAAAAGCGTTTTTGTGCATTGTGCCATAACTTTTCAGGAAAGCTTCAGAACATGAAATTTTAACCTCCCACTATAGCAGAAAGGGTCTTTCTAGTAGTTGCACATCAAATCTAAACTGTCTGAAGTGTTTTTCCAAAGTTATCAACACTTTTATGTTTGGCGTTCCGAAACCCACCTTATCTCAGGCTGAAAAGCGTTTTTACGCATTGTGCCATAACTTTTCAGGGAAGCTTCAGAACATGAAATTTTAACCTCCCACTATAGCAGAAAGGGTCTTTCTAGTAGGTGCACATCAAATCTAAGCTCTCTGAAGTGTTTTTCGAAAGTTATCAACACTTTTATGTTTGGCGTTCCGAAACCCACCTTATCTCAGGCTGAAAAGCGTTTTTGTGCATTGTGCCATAACTTTTCAGGGAAGCTTCAGAACATGAAATTTTAACCTCCCACTATAGCAGAAAGGGTCTTTCTAGTAGTTGCACATCAAATCTAAACTGTCTGGAGTGTTTTTCCAAAGTTATTAACACTTTTATGTTTGGCGTTCCGAAACCCACCTTATCTCTGGCTGAAAAGCGTTTTTGTGCATTGTGCCATAACTTTTCAGGGAAGCTTCAGAACATGAAATTTTAACGTCCCACTATAGCAGAAAGGGTCTTTCTAGTAGTTGCACATCAAATCTAAACTGTCTGAAGTGTTTTTCCAAAGTTATCAACACTTTTATGTTTGGCGTTCTGAAACCCACGTTATCTCAGGCTGAAAAGCGTTTTTGTGCATTGTGCCATAACTTTTCAGGGAAGCTTCAGAACATGAAATTTTAACCTCCCACTAAAGCAGAAAGGGTCTTTCTAGTAGTTGCACATCAAATCTAAACTGTCTGAAGTGTTTTTCCAAAGTTATTAACACTTTTATGTTTGGCGTTCCGAAACCCACCTTATCTCAGGCTGAAAAGCGTTTTTGTGCATTGTGCCATAACTTTTCAGGGAAGCTTCAGAACATGAAATTTTAACCTCCCACTATAGCAGAAAGGGTCTTTCTAGTAGTTGCACATCAAATCTAAACTGTCTGAAGTGTTTTTCCAAAGTTATTAACACTTTTATGTTTGGCGTTCCGAAACCCACCTTATCTCAGGCTGAAAAGCGTTTTTGTGCATTGTGCCATAACTTTTATGGGAAGCTTCAGAACATGAAATTTTAACCTCCCACTATAGCAGAAAGGGTCTTTCTAGTAGTTGCACATCAAATCTAAACTGTCTGAAGTGTTTTTCCAAAGTTATCAACACTTTTATGTTTGGCGTTCCGAAACCCACCTTATCTCAGGCTGAAAAGCGTTTTTGTGCATTGTGCCATAACTTTTCAGGGAAGCTTCAGAACATGAAATTTTAACCTCCCACTATAGCAGAAAGGGTCTTTCTAGTAGTTGCACATCAAATCTAAACTGTCTGAAGTGTTTTTCCAAAGTTATCAACACTTTTATGTTTGGCGTTCCGAAACCCACCTTATCTCAGGCTGAAAAGCGTTTTTGTGCATTGTGCCATAACTTTTCAGGAAAGCTTCAGAACATGAAATTTTAACCTCCCACTATAGCAGAAAGGGTCTTTCTAGTAGTTGCACATCAAATCTAAACTGTCTGAAGTGTTTTTCCAAAGTTATCAACACTTTTATGTTTGGCGTTCCGAAACCCACCTTATCTCAGGCTGAAAAGCGTTTTTACGCATTGTGCCATAACCTTTCAGGGAAGCTTCAGAACATGAAATTTTAACCTCCCACTATAGCAGAAAGGGTCTTTCTAGTAGGTGCACATCAAATCTAAGCTCTCTGAAGTGTTTTTCGAAAGTTATCAAAACTTTTATGTTTGGCGTTCCGAAACCCACCTTATCTCAGGCTGAAAAGCGTTTTTGTGCATTGTGCCATAACTTTTCAGGGAAGCTTCAGAACATGAAATTTTAACCTCCCACTATAGCAGAAAGGGTCTTTCTAGTAGTTGCACATCAAATCTAAACTGTCTGAAGTGTTTTTCCAAAGTTATTAACACTTTTATGTTTGGCGTTCCGAAACCCACCTTATCTCAGGCTGAAAAGCGTTTTTGTGCATTGTGCCATAACTTTTCAGGGAAGCTTCAGAACATGAAATTTTAACCTCCCACTATAGCAGAAAGGGTCTTTCTAGTAGTTGCACATCAAATCTAAGCTGTCTGAAGTGTTTTTCAAAAGTTATCAACACTTTTATGTTTGGCGTTCCGAAACCCACCTTATCTCAGGCTGAAAAGCGTTTTTGTGCATTGTGCCATAACTTTTCAGGAAAGCTTCAGAACATGAAATTTTAACCTCCCACTATAGCAGAAAGGGTCTTTCTAGTAGTTGCACATCAAATCTAAACTGTCTGAAGTGTTTTTCCAAAGTTATCAACACTTTTATGTTTGGCGTTCCGAAACCCACCTTATCTCAGGCTGAAAAGCGTTTTTACGCATTGTGCCATAACTTTTCAGGGAAGCTTCAGAACATGAAATTTTAACCTCCCACTATAGCAGAAAGGGTCTTTCTAGTAGGTGCACATCAAATCTAAGCTCTCTGAAGTGTTTTTCGAAAGTTATCAACACTTTTATGTTTGGCGATCCGAAACCCACCTTACCTCAGGCTGAAAAGCGTTTTTGTGCATTGTGCCATAACTTTCCAGGGAAGCTTCAGAACATGAAATTTTAACCTCCCACTATAGCAGAAAGGGTCTTTCTAGTAGTTGCAAATCAAATCTAAACTGTCTGAAGTGTTTTTCCAAAGTTATCAACACTTTTATGTTTGGCGTTCCGAAACCCATCTTATCTCAGGCTGAAAAGCGTTTTTACGCATTGTGCCATAACTTTTCAGGGAAGCTTCAGAACATGAAATTTTAACCTCCCACTATAGCAGAAAGGGTCTTTCTAGTAGGTGCACATCAAATCTAAGCTCTCTGAAGTGTTTTTCGAAAGTTATCAACACTTTTATGTTTGGCGTTCCGAAACCCACCTTATCTCAGGCTGAAAAGCGTTTTTGTGCATTGTGCCATAACTTTTCAGGGAAGCTTCAGAACATGAAATTTTAACCTCCCACTATAGCAGAAAGGGTCTTTCTAGTAGTTGCACATCAAATCTAAACTGTCTGAAGTGTTTTTCCAAAGTTATTAACACTTTTATGTTTGGCGTTCCGAAACCCACCTTATCTCAGGCTGAAAAGCGTTTTTGTGCATTGTGCCATATCTTTTCAGGGAAGCTTCAGAACATGAAATTTTAACCTCCCACTATAGCAGAAAGGGTCTTTCTAGTAGGTGCACATCAAATCTAAGCTGTCTGAAGTGTTTTTCGAAAGTTATCAACACTTTTATGTTTGGCGTTCCGAAACCCACCTTATCTCAGGCTGAAAAGCGTTTTTGTGCATTGTGCCATAACTTTTCAGGGAAGCTTCAGAACATGAAATTTTAACCTCCCACTATAGCAGAAAGGGTCTTTCTCGTAGTTGCACATCAAATCTAAGCTGTCTGAAGTGTTTTTCCAAAGTTATCAACACTTTTATGTTTGGCGTTCCGAAACCCACCTTATCTCAGGCTGAAAAGCGTTTTTGTGCATTGTGCCATAACTTTTCAGGGAAGCTTCAGAACATGAAATTTTAACCTCCCACTATAGCAGAAAGGGTCTTTCTAGTAGTTGCACATCAAATCTAAACTGTCTGAAGTGTTTTTCCAAAGTTATTAACACTTTTATGTTTGGCGTTCCGAAACCCACCTTATCTCAGGCTGAAAAGCGTTTTTCTGCATTGTGCCATAACTTTTCAGGGAAGCTTCAGAACATGAAATTTTAACCTCCCACTATAGCAGAAAGGGTCTTTCTAGTAGTTGCACATCAAATCTAAACTGTCTGAAGTGGTTTTCCAAAGTTATCAACACTTTTATGTTTGGCGTTCCGAAACCCACCTTATCTCAGGCTGAAAAGCGTTTTTACGCATTGTGCCATAACTTTTCAGGGAAGCTTCAGAACATGAAATTTTAACCTCCCACTATAGTAGAAAGGGTCTTTCTAGTAGGTGCACATCAAATCTAAGCTGTCTGAAGTGTTTTTCGAAAGTTATCAACACTTTTATGTTTGGCGTTCCGAAACCCACCTTATCTCAGGCTGAAAAGCGTTTTTGTGCATTGTGCCATAACTTTTCAGGGAAGCTTCAGAACATGAAATTTTAACCTCCCACTATAGCAGAAAGGGTCTTTCTAGTAGTTGCACATCAAATCTAAGCTGTCTGAAGTGTTTTTCCAAAGTTATCAACACTTTTATGTTTGGCGTTCCGAAACCCACCTTATCTCAGGCTGAAAAGCGTTTTTGTGCATTGTGCCATAACTTTTCAGGGAAGCTTCAGAACATGAAATTTTAACCTCCCACTATAGCAGAAAGGGTCTTTCTAGTAGTTGCACATCAAATCTAAACTGTCTGAAGTGTTTTTCCAAAGTTATCAACACTTTTATGTTTGGCGTTCCGAAACCCACCTTATCTCAGGCTGAAAAGCGTTTTTGTGCATTGTGCCATAACTTTTCAGGGAAGCTTCAGAACATGAAATTTTAACCTCCCACTATAGCAGAAAGGGTCTTTCTAGTAGTTGCACATCAAATCTAAACTGTCTGAAGTGTTTTTCCAAAGTTATTAACACTTTTATGTTTGGCGTTCCGAAACCCACCTTATCTCAGGCTGAAAAGCGTTTTTGTGCATTGTGCCATAACTTTTCAGGGAAGCTTCAGAACATGAAATTTTAACCTCCCACTATAGCAGAAAGGGTCTTTCTAGTAGTTGCACATCAAATCTAAACTGTCTGAAGTGTTTTTCCAAAGTTATCAACACTTTTATGTTTGGCGTTCCGAAACCCACCTTATCTCAGGCTGAAAAGCGTTTTTACGCATTGTGCCATAACTTTTCAGGGAAGCTTCAGAACATGAAATTTTAACCTCCCACTATAGCAGAAAGGGTCTTTCTAGTAGGTGCACATCAAATCTAAGCTGTCTGAAGTGTTTTTCGAAAGTTATCAACACTTTTATGTTTGGCGTTCGGAAACCCACCTTATCTCAGGCTGAAAAGCGTTTTTGTGCATTGTGCCATAACTTTTCAGGGAAGCTTCAGAACATGAAATTTTAACGTCCCACTATAGCAGAAAGGGTCTTTCTAGTAGTTGCACATCAAATCTAAGCTGTCTGAAGTGTTTTTCAAAAGTTATCAACACTTTTATGTTTGGCGTTCCGAAACCCACCTTATCTCAGGCTGAAAAGCGTTTTTGTGCATTGTGCCATAACTTTTCAGGAAAGCTTCAGAACATGAAATTTTAACCTCCCACTATAGCAGAAAGGGTCTTTCTAGTAGTTGCACATCAAATCTAAGCTCTCTGAAGTGTTTTTCGAAAGTTATCAACACTTTTATGTTTGGCGTTCCGAAAACCACCTTATCTCAGGCTGAAAAGCGTTTTTGTGCATTGTGCCATAACTTTTCAGGGAAGCTTCAGAACATGAAATTTTAACCTCCCACTATAGCAGAAAGGGTCTTTCTAGTAGTTGCACATCAAATCTAAACTGTCTGAAGTGTTTTTCCAAAGTTATTAACACTTTTATGTTTGGCGTTCCGAAACCCACCTTATCTCAGGCTGAAAAGCGTTTTTGTGCATTGTGCCATAACTTTTCAGGGAAGCTTCAGAACATGAAATTTTAACCTCCCACTATAGCAGAAAGGGTCTTTCTAGTAGTTGCACATCAAATCTAAGCTGTCTGAAGTGTTTTTCAAAAGTTATCAACACTTTTATGTTTGGCGTTCCGAAACCCACCTTATCTCAGGCTGAAAAGCGTTTTTGTGCATTGTGCCATAACTTTTCAGGAAAGCTTCAGAACATGAAATTTTAACCTCCCACTATAGCAGAAAGGGTCTTTCTAGTAGTTGCACATCAAATCTAAACTGTCTGAAGTGTTTTTCCAAAGTTATCAACACTTTTATGTTTGGCGTTCCGAAACCCACGTTATCTCAGGCTGAAAAGCGTTTTTGTGCATTGTGCCATAACTTTTCAGGGAAGCTTCAGAACATGAAATTTTAACCTCCCACTATAGCAGAAAGGGTCTTTCTAGTAGTTGCACATCAAATCTAAGCTGTCTGAAGTGTTTTTCAAAAGTTATCAACACTTTTATGTTTGGCGTTCCGAAACCCACCTTATCTCAGGCTGAAAAGCGTTTTTGTGCATTGTGCCATAACTTTTCAGGGAAGCTTCAGAACATGAAATTTTAACCTTCCACTATAGCAGAAAGGGTCTTTCTAGTAGTTGCACATCAAATCTAAACTGTCTGAAGTGTTTTTCCAAAGTTATCAACACTTTTATGTTTGGCGTTCTGAAACCCACCTTATCTCAGGCTGAAAAGCGTTTTTGTGCATTGTGCCATAACTTTTCAGGGAAGCTTCAGAACATGAAATTTTAACCTCCCACTAAAGCAGAAAGGGTCTTTCTAGTAGTTGCACATCAAATCTAAACTGTCTGAAGTGTTTTTCCAAAGTTATTAACACTTTTATGTTTGGCGTTCCGAAACCCACCTTATCTCAGGCTGAAAAGCGATTTTGTGCATTGTGCCATAACTTTTCAGGGAAGCTTCAGAACATGAAATTTTAAACTCCCACTATAGCAGAAAGGGTCTTTCTAGTAGTTGCACATCAAATCGAAACTGTCTGAAGTGTTTTTCGAAAGTTATCAACACTTTTATGTTTGGCGTTCCGAAACCCACCTTATCTCAGGCTGAAAAGCGTTTTTACGCATTGTGCCATAACTTTTCAGGGAAGCTTCAGAACATGAAATTTTAACCTCCCACTATAGCAGAAAGGGTCTTTCTAGTAGGTGCACATCAAATCTAAGCTGTCTGAAGTGTTTTTCGAAAGTTATCAACACTTTTATGTTTGGCGTTCCGAAACCCACCTTATCTCAGGCTGAAAAGCGTTTTTGTGCATTGTGCCATAACTTTTCAGGGAAGCTTCAGAACATGAAATTTTAACCTCCCACTATAGCAGAAAGGGTCTTTCTAGTAGTTGCACATCAAATCTAAGCTGTCTGAAGTGTTTTTCAAAAGTTATCAACACTTTTATGTTTGGCGTTCCGAAACCCACCTTATCTCAGGCTGAAAAGCGTTTTTGTGCATTGTGCCATAACTTTTCAGGAAAGCTTCAGAACATGAAATTTTAACCTCCCACTATAGCAGAAAGGGTCTTTCTAGTAGTTGCACATCAAATCTAAACTGTCTGAAGTGTTTTTCCAAAGTTATCAACACTTTTATGTTTGGCGTTCCGAAACCCACCTTATCTCAGGCTGAAAAGCGTTTTGACGCATTGTGCCATAACTTTTCAGGGAAGCTTCAGAACATGAAATTTTAACCTCCCACTATAGCAGAAAGGGTCTTTCTAGTAGGTGCACATCAAATCTAAGCTCTCTGAAGTGTTTTTCGAAAGTTATCAACACTTTTATGTTTGGCGTTCCGAAACCCACCTTATCTCAGGCTGAAAAGCGTTTTTGTGCATTGTGCCATAACTTTTCAGGGAAGCTTCAGAACATGAAATTTTAACCTCCCACTATAGCAGAAAGGGTCTTTCTAGTAGTTGCACATCAAATCTAAACTGTCTGAAGTGTTTTTCCAAAGTTATTAACACTTTTATGTTTGGCGTTCCGAAACCCACCTTATCTCAGGCTGAAAAGCGTTTTTGTGCATTGTGCCATAACTTTTCAGGGAAGCTTCAGAACATGAAATTTTAACCTCCCACTATAGCAGAAAGGGTCTTTCTAGTAGTTGCACATCAAATCTAAGCTGTCTGAAGTGTTTTTCAAAAGTTATCAACACTTTTATGTTTGGCGTTCCGAAACCCACCTTATCTCAGGCTGAAAAGCGTTTTTGTGCATTGTGCCATAACTTTTCAGGAAAGCTTCAGAACATGAAATTTTAACCTCCCACTATAGCAGAAAGGGTCTTTCTAGTAGTTGCACATCAAATCTAAACTGTCTGAAGTGTTTTTCCAAAGTTATCAACACTTTTATGTTTGGCGTTCCGAAACCCACCTTATCTCAGGCTGAAAAGCGTTTTTGTGCATTGTGCCATAACTTTTCAGGGATGCTTCAGAACATGAAATTTTAACCTCCCACTATAGCAGAAAGGGTCTTTCTAGTAGTTGCACATCAAATCTAAACTGTCTGAAGTGTTTTTCCAAAGTTATCAACACTTTTATGTTTGGCGTTCCGAAACCCACCTTATCTCAGGCTGAAAAGCGTTTTTACGCATTGTGCCATAACTTTTCAGGGAAGCTTCAGAACATGAAATTTTAACCTCCCACTATAGCAGAAAGGGTCTTTCTAGTAGGTGCACATCAAATCTAAGCTGTCTGAAGTGTTTTTCGAAAGTTATCAACACTTTTATGTTTGGCGTTCCGAAACCCACCTTATCTCAGGCTGAAAAGCGTTTTTGTGCATTGTGCCATAACTTTTCAGGGAAGCTTCAGAACATGAAATTTTAACCTCCCACTATAGCAGAAAGGGTCTTTCTAGTAGTTGCACATCAAATCTAAACTGTCTGAAGTGTTTTTCCAAAGTTATCAACACTTTTATGTTTGGCGTTCTGAAACCCACCTTATCTCAGGCTGAAAAGCGTTTTTGTGCATTGTGCCATAACTTTTCAGGGAAGCTTCAGAACATGAAATTTTAACCTCCCACTAAAGCAGAAAGGGTCTTTCTAGTAGTTGCACATCAAATCTAAACTGTCTGAAGTGTTTTTCCAAAGTTATTAACACTTTTATGTTTGGCGTTCCGAAACCCACCTTATCTCAGGCTGAAAAGCGTTTTTGTGCATTGTGCCATAACTTTTCAGGGAAGCTTCAGAACATGAAATTTTAACCTCCCACTATAGCAGAAAGGGTCTTTCTAGTAGTTGCACATCAAATCGAAACTGTCTGAAGTGTTTTTCGAAAGTTATCAACACTTTTATGTTTGGCGTTCCGAAACCCACCTTATCTCAGGCTGAAAAGCGTTTTTACGCATTGTGCCATAACTTTTCAGGGAAGCTTCAGAACATGAAATTTTAACCTCCCACTATAGCAGAAAGGGTCTTTCTAGTACGTGCACATCAAATCTAAGCTGTCTGAAGTGTTTTTCGAAAGTTATCAACACTTTTATGTTTGGCGTTCCGAAACCCACCTTATCTCAGGCTGAAAAGCGTTTTTGTGCATTGTGCCATAACTTTTCAGGGAAGCTTCAGAACATGAAATTTTAACCTCCCACTATAGCAGAAAGGGTCTTTCTAGTAGTTGCACATCAAATCTAAGCTGTCTGAAGTGTTTTTCAAAAGTTATCAACACTTTTATGTTTGGCGTTCCGAAACCCACCTTATCTCAGGCTGAAAAGCGTTTTTGTGCATTGTGCCATAACTTTTCAGGAAAGCTTCAGAACATGAAATTTTAACCTCCCACTATAGCAGAAAGGGTCTTTCTAGTAGTTGCACATCAAATCTAAACTGTCTGAAGTGTTTTTCCAAAGTTATCAACACTTTTATGTTTGGCGTTCCGAAACCCACCTTATCTCAGGCTGAAAAGCGTTTTGACGCATTGTGCCATAACTTTTCAGGGAAGCTTCAGAACATGAAATTTTAACCTCCCACTATAGCAGAAAGGGTCTTTCTAGTAGGTGCACATCAAATCTAAGCTCTCTGAAGTGTTTTTCGAAAGTTATCAACACTTTTATGTTTGGCGTTCCGAAACCCACCTTATCTCAGGCTGAAAAGCGTTTTTGTGCATTGTGCCATAACTTTTCAGGGAAGCTTCAGAACATGAAATTTTAACCTCCCACTATAGCAGAAAGGGTCTTTCTAGTAGTTGCACATCAAATCTAAACTGTCTGAAGTGTTTTTCCAAAGTTATTAACACTTTTATGTTTGGCGTTCCGAAACCCACCTTATCTCAGGCTGAAAAGCGTTTTTGTGCATTGTGCCATAACTTTTCAGGGAAGCTTCAGAACATGAAATTTTAACCTCCCACTATAGCAGAAAGGGTCTTTCTAGTAGTTGCACATCAAATCTAAGCTGTCTGAAGTGTTTTTCAAAAGTTATCAACACTTTTATGTTTGGCGTTCCGAAACCCACCTTATCTCAGGCTGAAAAGCGTTTTTGTGCATTGTGCCATAACTTTTCAGGAAAGCTTCAGAACATAAAATTTTAACCTCCCACTATAGCAGAAAGGGTCTTTCTAGTAGTTGCACATCAAATCTAAACTGTCTGAAGTGTTTTTCGAAAGTTATCAACACTTTTATGTTTTGCGTTCCGAAACCCACCTTATCTCAGGCTGAAAAGCGTTTTTGTGCATTGTGCCATAACTTTTCAGGGAAGCTTCAGAACATGAAATTTTAACCTCCCACTATAGCAGAAAGGGTCTTTCTAGTAGTTGCACATCAAATCTAAACTGTCTGAAGTGTTTTTCCAAAGTTATTAACACTTTTATGTTTGGCGTTCCGAAACCCACCTTATCTCTGGCTGAAAAGCGTTTTTGTGCATTGTGCCATAACTTTTCAGGGAAGCTTCGGAACATGACATTTTAACCTCCCACTATAGCAGAAAGGGTCTTTCTAGTAGTTGCACATCAAATCTAAACTGTCTGAAGTGTTTTTCCAAAGTTATTAACACTTTGATGTTTGGCGTTCCGAAACCCACCTTATCTCAGGCTGAAAAGCGTTTTTGTGCATTGTGCCATAACTTTTCAGGGAAGCTTCAGAACATGAAATTTTAACCTCCCACTATAGCAGAAAGGGTCTTTCTAGTAGTTGCACATCAAATCTAAACTGTCTGAAGTGTTTTTCCAAAGTTATCAACACTTTTATGTTTGGCGTTCCGAAACCCACCTTATCTCAGGCTGAAAAGCGTTTTTGTGCATTGTGCCATAACTTTTCAGGAAAGCTTCAGAACATGAAATTTTAACCTCCCACTATAGCAGAAAGGGTCTTTCTAGTAGTTGCACATCAAATCTAAACTGTCTGAAGTGTTTTTCCAAAGTTATCAACACTTTTATGTTTGGCGTTCCGAAACCCACCTTATCTCAGGCTGAAAAGCGTTTTTGTGCATTGTGCCATAACTTTTCAGGGAAGCTTCAGAACATGAAATTTTAACCTCCCACTATAGCAGAAAGGGTCTTTCTAGTAGTTGCACATCAAATCTAAGCTGTCTGAAGTGTTTTTCAAAAGTTATCAACACTTTTATGTTTGGCGTTCCGAAACCCACCTTATCTCAGGCTGAAAAGCGTTTTTGTGCATTGTGCCATAACTTTTCAGGAAAGCTTCAGAACATGAAATTTTAACCTCCCACTATAGCAGAAAGGGTCTTTCTAGTAGTTGCACATCAAATCTAAACTGTCTGAAGTGTTTTTCCAAAGTTATCAACACTTTTATGTTTGGCGTTCCGAAACCCACCTTATCTCAGGCTGAAAAGCGTTTTTACGCATTGTGCCATAACTTTTCAGGGAAGCTTCAGAACATGAAATTTTAACCTCCCACTATAGCAGAAAGGGTCTTTCTACTAGGTGCACATCAAATCTAAGCTCTCTGAAGTGTTTTTCGAAAGTTATCAACACTTTTATGTTTGGCGTTCCGAAACCCACCTTATCTCAGGCTGAAAAGCGTTTTTACGCATTGTGCCATAACTTTTCAGGGAAGCTTCAGAACATGAAATTTTAACCTCCCACTATAGCAGAAAGGGTCTTTCTAGTAGGTGCACATCAAATCTAAGCTCTCTGAAGTGTTTTTCGAAAGTTATCAACACTTTTATGTTTGGCGTTCCGAAACCCACCTTATCTCAGGCTGAAAAGCGTTTTTGTGCATTGTGCCATAACTTTTCAGGGAAGCTTCAGAACATGAAATGTTAACCTCCCACTATAGCAGAAAGGGTCTTTCTAGTAGTTGCACATCAAATCTAAACTGTCTGAAGTGTTTTTCCAAAGTTATTAACACTTTTATGTTTGGCGTTCCGAAACCCACCTTATCTCAGGCTGAAAAGCGTTTTTGTGCATTGTGCCATAACTTTTCAGGGAAGCTTCAGAACATGAAATTTTAACCTCCCACTATAGCAGAAAGGGTCTTTCTAGTAGTTGCACATCAAATCTAAACTGTCTGAAGTGTTTTTCCAAAGTTATCAACACTTTTATGTTTGGCGTTCCGAAACCCACCTTATCTCAGGCTGAAAAGCGTTTTTGTGCATTGTTCCATAACTTTTCAGGAAAGCTTCAGAACATGAAATTTTAACCTCCCACTATAGCAGAAATGGTCTGTCTAGTAGTTGCACATCAAATCTAAGCTGTCTGAAGTGTTTTTCAAAAGTTATCAACACTTTTATGTTTGGCGTTCCGAAACCCACCTTATCTCAGGCTGAAAGGCGTTTTTGTGCATTGTGCCATAACTTTTCAGGAAAGCCTCAGAACATGAAATTTTAACCTCCCACTATAGCAGAAAGGGTCTTTCTAGTAGGTGCACATCAAATCTAAGCTCTCTGAAGTGTTTTTCGAAAGTTATCAACACTTTTATGTTTGGCGTTCCGAAACCCACCTTATCTCAGGCTGAAAAGCGTTTTTGTGCATTGTGCCATAACTTTTCAGGGAAGCTTCAGAACATGAAATTTTAACCTCCCACTATAGCAGAAAGGGTCTTTCTAGTAGTTGCACATCAAATCTAAACTGTCTGAAGTGTTTTTCCAAAGTTATCAACACCTTTATGTTTGGCGTTCCGAAACCCACCTTATCTCAGGCTGAAAAGCGTTTTTGTGCATTGTGCCATAACTTTTCAGGGAAGCTTCAGAACATGAAATTTTAACCTCCCACTATAGCAGAAAGGGTCTTTCTAGTAGTTGCACATCAAATCTAAACTGTCTGAAGTGTTTTTCCAAAGTTATTAACACTTTTATGTTTGGCGTTCCGAAACCCACCTTATCTCAGGCTGAAAAGCGTTTTTGTGCATTGTGCCATAACTTTTCAGGGAAGCTTCAGAACATGAAATTTTAACCTCCCACTATAGCAGAAAGGGTCTTTCTAGTAGTTGCACATCAAATCTAAACTGTCTGAAGTGTTTTTCCAAAGTTATCAACACTTTTATGTTTGGCGTTCCGAAACCCACCTTATCTCAGGCTGAAAAGCGTTTTTACGCATTGTGCCATAACTTTTCAGGGAAGCTTCAGAACATGAAATTTTAACCTCCCACTATAGCAGAAAGGGTCTTTCTAGTAGGTGCACATCAAATCTAAGCTGTCTGAAGTGTTTTTCGAAAGTTATCAACACTTTTATGTTTGGCGTTCCGAAACCCACCTTATCTCAGGCTGAAAAGCGTTTTTGTGCATTGTGCCATAACTTTTCAGGAAAGCTTCAGAACATGAAATTTTAACCTCCCACTATAGCAGAAAGGGTCTTTCTAGTAGTTGCACATCAAATCTAAGCTCTCTGAAGTGTTTTTCGAAAGTTATCAACACTTTTATGTTTGGCGTTCCGAAACCCACCTTATCTCAGGCTGAAAAGCGTTTTTGTGCATTGTGCCATAACTTTTCAGGGAAGCTTCAGAACATGAAATTTTAACCTCCCACTATAGCAGAAAGGGTCTTTCTAGTAGTTGCACATCAAATCTAAACTGTCTGAAGTGTTTTTCCAAAGTTATTAACACTTTTATGTTTGGCGTTCCGAAACCCACCTTATCTCAGGCTGAAAAGCGTTTTTGTGCATTGTGCCATAACTTTTCAGGGAAGCTTCAGAACATGAAATTTTAACCTCCCACTATAGCAGAAAGGGTCTTTCTAGTAGTTGCACATCAAATCTAAGCTGTCTGAAGTGTTTTTCAAAAGTTATCAACACTTTTATGTTTGGCGTTCCGAAACCCAACTTATCTCAGGCTGAAAAGCGTTTTTGTGCATTGTGCCATAACTTTTCAGGAAAGCTTCAGAACATGAAATTTTAACCTCCCACTATAGCAGAAAGGGTCTTTCTAGTAGTTGCACATCAAATCTAAACTGTCTGAAGTGTTTTTCCAAAGTTATCAACACTTTTATGTTTGGCGTTCCGAAACCCACCTTATCTCAGGCTGAAAAGCGTTTTTGTGCATTGTGCCATAACTTTTCAGGGAAGCTTCAGAACATGAAATTTTAACCTCCCACTATAGCAGAAAGGGTCTTTCTAGTAGTTGCACATCAAATCTAAGCTGTCTGAAGTGTTTTTCAAAAGTTATCAACACTTTTATGTTTGGCGTTCCGAAACCCACCTTATCTCAGGCTGAAAAGCGTTTTTACGCATTGTGCCATAACTTTTCAGGGAAGCTTCAGAAAATGAAATTTTAACCTCCCACTATAGCAGAAAGGGTCTTTCTAGTAGTTGCACATCAAATCTAAACTGTCTGAAGTGTTTTTCCAAAGTTATCAACACTTTTATGTTTGGCGTTCCGAAACCCACCTTATCTCAGGCTGAAAAGCGTTTTTGTGCATTGTGCCATAACTTTTCAGGGAAGCTTCAGAACATGAAATTTTAACCTTCCACTATAGCAGAAAGGGTCTTTCTAGTAGTTGCACATCAAATCTAAACTGTCTGAAGTGTTTTTCCAAAGTTATCAACACTTTTATGTTTGGCGTTCTGAAACCCACCTTATCTCAGGCTGAAAAGCGTTTTTGTGCATTGTGCCATAACTTTTCAGGGAAGCTTCAGAACATGAAAGTTTAACCTCCCACTAAAGCAGAAAGGGTCTTTCTAGTAGTTGCACATCAAATCTAAACTGTCTGAAGTGTTTTTCCAAAGTTATTAACACTTTTATGTTTGGCGTTCCGAAACCCACCTTATCTCAGGCTGAAAAGCGTTTTTGTGCATTGTGCCATAACTTTTCAGGGAAGCTTCAGAACATGAAATTTTAACCTCCCACTATAGCAGAAAGGGTCTTTCTAGTAGTTGCACATCAAATCTAAACTGTCTGAAGTGTTTTTCGAAAGTTATCAACACTTTTATGTTTGGCGTTCCGAAACCCACCTTATCTCAGGCTGAAAAGCGTTTTTACGCATTGTGCCATAACTTTTCAGGGAAGCTTCAGAACATGAAATTTTAACCTCCCACTATAGCAGAAAGGGTCTTTCTAGTAGGTGCACATCAAATCTAAGCTGTCTGAAGTGTTTTTCGAAAGTTATCAACACTTTTATGTTTGGCGTTCCGAAACCCACCTTATCTCAGGCTGAAAAGCGTTTTTGTGCATTGTGCCATAACTTTTCAGGGAAGCTTCAGAACATGAAATTTTAACCTCCCACTATAGCAGAAAGGGTCTTTCTAGTAGTTGCACATCAAATCTAAGCTGTCTGAAGTGTTTTTCAAAAGTTATCAACACTTTTATGTTTGGCGTTCCGAAACCCACCTTATCTCAGGCTGAAAAGCGTTTTTGTGCATTGTGCCATAACTTTTCAGGAAAGCTTCAGAACATGAAATTTTAACCTCCCACTATAGCAGAAAGGGTCTTTCTAGTAGTTGCACATCAAATCTAAACTGTCTGAAGTGTTTTTCCAAAGTTATCAACACTTTTATGTTTGGCGTTCCGAAACCCACCTTATCTCAGGCTGAAAAGCGTTTTGACGCATTGTGCCATAACTTTTCAGGGAAGCTTCAGAACATGAAATTTTAACTTCCCACTATAGCAGAAATGGTCTTTCTAGTAGGTGCACATCAAATCTAAGCTCTCTGAAGTGTTTTTCGAAAGTTATCAACACTTTTGTGTTTGGCGTTCCGAAACCCACCTTATCTCAGGCTGAAAAGCGTTTTTGTGCATTGTGCCATAACTTTTCAGGGAAGCTTCAGAATATGAAATTTTAACCTCCCACTATAGCAGAAAGGGTCTTTCTAGTAGTTGCACATCAAATCTAAACTGTCTGAAGTGTTTTTCCAAAGTTATTAACACTTTTATGTTTGGCGTTCCGAAACCCACCTTATCTCAGGCTGAAAAGCGTTTTTGTGCATTGTGCCATAACTTTTCAGGGAAGTTTCAGAACATGAAATTTTAACCTCCCACTATAGCAGAAAGGGTATTTCTAGTAGTTGCACATCAAATCTAAGCTGTCTGAAGTGTTTTTCAAAAGTTATCAACACTTTTATGTTTGGCGTTCCGAAACCCACCTTATCTCAGGCTGAAAAGCGTTTTTACGCATTGTGCCATAACTTTTCAGGGAAGCTTCAGAACATGAAATTTTAACCTCCCACTATAGCAGAAAGGGTCTTTCTAGTAGGTGCACATCAAATCTAAGCTGTCTGAAGTGTTTTTCGAAAGTTATCAACACTTTTATGTTTGGCGTTCCGAAACCCACCTTATCTCAGGCTGAAAAGCGTTTTTGTGCATTGTGCCATAACTTTTCAGGGAAGCTTCAGAACATGAAATTTTAACCTCCCACTATAGCAGAAAGGGTCTTTCTAGTAGTTGCACATCAAATCTAAGCTGTCTGAAGTGTTTTTCAAAAGTTATCAACACTTTTATGTTTGGCGTTCCGAAACCCACCTTATCTCAGGCTGAAAAGCGTTTTTGTGCATTGTGCCATAACTTTTCAGGAAAGCTTCAGAACATGAAATTTTAACCTCCCACTATAGCAGAAAGGGTCTTTCTAGTAGTTGCACATCAAATCTAAACTGTCTGAAGTGTTTTTCCAAAGTTATCAACACTTTTATGTTTGGCGTTCCGAAACCCACCTTATCTCTGGCTGAAAAGCGTTTTGACGCATTGTGCCATAACTTTTCAGGGAAGCTTCAGAACATGAAATTTTAACCTCCCACTATAGCAGAAATGGTCTTTCTAGTAGGTGCACATCAAATCTAAGCTCTCTGAAGTGTTTTTCGAAAGTTATCAACACTTTTATGTTTGGCGTTCCGAAACCCACCTTATCTCAGGCTGAAAAGCGTTTTTGTGCATTGTGCCATAACTTTTCAGGGAAGCTTCAGAATATGAAATTTTAACCTCCCACTATAGCAGAAAGGGTCTTTCTAGTAGTTGCACATCAAATCTAAACTGTCTGAAGTGTTTTTCCAAAGTTATTAACACTTTTATGTTTGGCGTTCCGAAACCCACCTTATCTCAGGCTGAAAAGCGTTTTTGTGCATTGTGCCATAACTTTTCAGGGAAGTTTCAGAACATGAAATTTTAACCTCCCACTATAGCAGAAAGGGTATTTCTAGTAGTTGCACATCAAATCTAAGCTGTCTGAAGTGTTTTTCAAAAGTTATCAACACTTTTATGTTTGGCGTTCCGAAACCCAACTTATCTCAGGCTGAAAAGCGTTTTTGTGCATTGTGCCATAACTTTTCAGGGAAGCTTCAGAACATGAAATTTTAACCTCCCACTATAGCAGAAAGGGTCTTTCTAGTAGTTGCACATCAAATCTAAACTGTCTGAAGTGTTTTTCCAAAGTTATTAACACTTTTATGTTTGGCGTTCCGAAACCCACCTTATCTCAGGCTGAAAAGCGTTTTTGTGCATTGTGCCATAACTTTTCAGGGAAGCTTCAGAACATGAAATTTTAACCTCCCACTATAGCAGAAAGGGTCTTTCTAGTAGGTGCACATCAAATCTAAGCTCTCTGAAGTGTTTTTCGAAAGTTATCAACACTTTTATGTTTGGCGTTCCGAAACCCACCTTATCTCAGGCTGAAAAGCGTTTTTGTGCATTGTGCCATAACTTTTCAGGGAAGCTTCAGAACATGAAATTTTAACCTCCCACTATAGCAGAAAGGGTCTTTCTAGTAGTTGCACATCAAATCTAAACTGTCTGAAGTGTTTTTCCAAAGTTATTAACACTTTTATGTTTGGCGTTCCGAAACCCACCTTATCTCTGGCTGAAAAGCGTTTTTGTGCATTGTGCCATAACTTTTCAGGGAAGCTTCAGAACATGAAATTTTAACCTCCCACTATAGCAGAAAGGGTATTTCTAGTAGTTGCACATCAAATCTAAACTGTCTGAAGTGTTTTTCCAAAGTTATTAACACTTTTATGTTTGGCGTTCCGAAACCCACCTTATCTCAGGCTGAAAAGCGTTTTTGTGCATTGTGCCATAACTTTTCAGGGAAGCTTCAGAACATGAAATTTTAACCTCCCACTATAGCAGAAAGGGTCTTTCTAGTAGTTGCACATCAAATCTAAACTGTCTGAAGTGTTTTTCCAAAGTTATCAACACTTTTATGTTTGGCGTTCCGAAACCCACCTTATCTCAGGCTGAAAAGCGTTTTTGTGCATTGTGCCATAACTTTTCAGGAAAGCTTCAGAACATGAAATTTTAACCTCCCACTATAGCAGAAAGGGTCTTTCTAGTAGTTGCACATCAAATCTAAACTGTCTGAAGTGTTTTTCCAAAGTTATCAACACTTTTATGTTTGGCGTTCCGAAACCCACCTTATCTCAGGCTGAAAAGCGTTTTTGTGCATTGTGCCATAACTTTTCAGGGAAGCTTCAGAACATGAAATTTTAACCTCCCACTATAGCAGAAAGGGTCTTTCTAGTAGTTGCACATCAAATCTAAGCTGTCTGAAGTGTTTTTCAAAAGTTATCAACACTTTTATGTTTGGCGTTCCGAAACCCACCTTATCTCAGGCTGAAAAGCGTTTTTGTGCATTGTGCCATAACTTTTCAGGAAAGCTTCAGAACATGAAATTTTAACCTCCCACTATAGCAGAAAGGGTCTTTCTAGTAGTTGCACATCAAATCTAAACTGTCTGAAGTGTTTTTCCAAAGTTATCAACACTTTTATGTTTGGCGTTCCGAAACCCACCTTATCTCAGGCTGAAAAGCGTTTTTACGCATTGTGCCATAACTTTTCAGGGAAGCTTCAGAACATGAAATTTTAACCTCCCACTATAGCAGAAAGGGTCTTTCTAGTAGGTGCACATCAAATCTAAGCTCTCTGAAGTGTTTTTCGAAAGTTATCAACACTTTTATGTTTGGCGTTCCGAAACCCACCTTATCTCAGGCTGAAAAGCGTTTTTGTGCATTGTGCCATAACTTTTCAGGGAAGCTTCAGAACATGAAATTTTAACCTCCCACTATAGCAGAAAGGGTCTTTCTAGTAGTTGCACATCAAATCTAAACTGTCTGAAGTGTTTTTCCAAAGTTATTAACACTTTTATGTTTGGCGTTCCGAAACCCACCTTATCTCAGGCTGAAAAGCGTTTTTGTGCATTGTGCCATAACTTTTCAGGAAAGCTTCAGAACATGAAATTTTAACCTCCCACTATAGCAGAAAGGGTCTTTCTAGTAGTTGCACATCAAATCTAAACTGTCTGAAGTGTTTTTCCAAAGTTATCAACACTTTTATGTTTGGCGTTCAGAAACCCACCTTATCTCAGGCTGAAAAGCGTTTTTGTGCATTGTGCCATAACTTTTCAGGGAAGCTTCAGAACATGAAATTTTAACCTCCCACTATAGCAGAAAGGGTCTTTCTAGTAGTTGCACATCAAATCTAAGCTGTCTGAAGTGTTTTTCAAAAGTTATCAACACTTTTATGTTTGGCGTTCCGAAACCCACCTTATCTCAGGCTGAAAAGCGTTTTTGTGCATTGTGCCATAACTTTTCAGGAAAGCTTCAGAACATGAAATTTTAACCTCCCACTATAGCAGAAAGGGTCTTTCTAGTAGTTGCACATCAAATCTAAACTGTCTGAAGTGTTTTTACAAAGTTATCAACACTTTTATGTTTGGCGTTCCGAAACCCACCTTATCTCAGGCTGAAAAGCGTTTTTACGCATTGTGCCATAACTTTTCAGGGAAGCTTCAGAACATGAAATTTTAACGTCCCACTATAGCAGAAAGGGTCTTTCTAGTAGGTGCACATCAAATCTAAGCTCTCTGAAGTGTTTTTCGAAAGTTATCAACACTTTTATGTTTGGCGTTCCGAAACCCACCTTATCTCAGGCTGAAAAGCGTTTTTGTGCATTGTGCCATAACTTTTCAGGGAAGCTTCAGAACATGAAATTTTAACCTCCCACTATAGCAGAAAGGGTCTTTCTAGTAGTTGCACATCAAATCTAAACTGTCTGAAGTGTTTTTCCAAAGTTATTAACACTTTTATGTTTGGCGTTCCGAAACCCACCTTATCTCAGGCTGAAAAGCGTTTTTGTGCATTGTGCCATAACTTTTCAGGGAAGCTTCAGAACATGAAATTTTAACCTCCCACTATAGCAGAAAGGGTCTTTCTAGTAGTTGCACATCAAATCTAAACTGTCTGAAGTGTTTTTCCAAAGTTATCAACACTTTTATGTTTGGCGTTCCGAAACCCACCTTATCTCAGGCTGAAAAGCGTTTTTGTGCATTGTGCCATAACTTTTCAGGAAAGCTTCAGAACATGAAATTTTAACCTCCCACTATAGCAGAAAGGGTCTTTCTAGTAGTTGCACATCAAATCTAAGCTGTCTGAAGTGTTTTTCAAAAGTTATCAACACTTTTATGTTTGGCGTTCCGAAACCCACCTTATCTCAGGCTGAAAAGCGTTTTTGTGCATTGTGCCATAACTTTTCAGGGAAGCTTCAGAACATGAAATTTTAACCTCCCACTATAGCAGAAAGGGTCTTTCTAGTAGGTGCACATCAAATCTAAGCTCTCTGAAGTGTTTTTCGAAAGTTATCAACACTTTTATGTTTGGCGTTCCCAAACCCACCTTATCTCAGGCTGAAAAGCGTTTTTGTGCATTATGCCATAACTTTTCAGGAAAGCTTCAGAACATGAAATTTTAACCTCCCACTATAGCAGAAAGGGTCTTTCTAGTAGTTGCACATCAAATCTAAGCTGTCTGAAGTGTTTTTCAAAAGTTATCAACACTTTTATGTTTGGCGTTCCGAAACCCACCTTATCTCAGGCTGAAAAGCGTTTTTGTGCATTGTGCCATAACTTTTCAGGAAAGCTTCAGAACATGAAATTTTAACCTCCCACTATAGCAGAAAGGGTCTTTCTAGTAGTTGCACATCAAATCTAAACTGTCTGAAGTGTTTTTCCAAAGTTATCAACACTTTTATGTTTGGCGTTCCGAAACCCACCTTATCTCAGGCTGAAAAGCGTTTTTACGCATTGTGCCATAACTTTTCAGGGACGCTTCAGAACATGAAATTTTAACCTCCCACTATAGCAGAAAGGGTCTTTCTAGTAGTTGCACATCAAATCTAAACTGTCTGAAGTGTTTTTCCAAAGTTATCAACACTTTTATGTTTGGCGTTCCGAAACCCACCTTATCTCAGGCTGAAAAGCGTTTTTACGCATTGTGCCATAACTTTTCAGGGAAGCTTCAGAACATGAAATTTTAACCTCCCACTATAGCAGAAAGGGTCTTTCTAGTAGTTGCACATCAAATCTAAGCTGTCTGAAGTGTTTTTCAAAAGTTATCAACACTTTTATGTTTGGCGTTCCGAAACCCACCTTATCTCAGGCTGAAAAGCGTTTTTGTGCATTGTGCCATAACTTTTCAGGGAAGCTTCAGAACATGAAATTTTAACCTCCCACTATAGCAGAAAGGGTCTTTCTAGTAGTTGCACATCAAATCGAAACTGTCTGAAGTGTTTTTCCAAAGTTATCAACACTTTTATGTTTGGCGTTCCGAAACCCACCTTATCTCAGGCTGAAAAGCGTTTTTACGCATTGTGCCATAACTTTTCAGGGAAGCTTCAGAACATGAAATTTTAACCTCCCACTATAGCAGAAAGGGTCTTTCTAGTAGTTGCACATCAAATCTAAACTGTCTGAAGTGTTTTTCGAAAGTTATCAACACTTTTATGTTTGGCGTTCCGAAACCCACCTTATCTCAGGCTGAAAAGCGTTTTTGTGCATTGTGCTATAACTTTTCAGGGAAGCTTCAGAACATGTAATTTTAACCTCCCACTATAGCAGAAAGGGTCTTTCTAGTAGTTGCACATCAAATCTAAACTGTCTGAAGTGTTTTTCCAAAGTTATCAACACTTTTATGTTTGGCGTTCCGAAACCCACCTTATCTCAGGCTGAAAAGCGTTTTTACGCATTGTGCCATAACTTTTCAGGGAAGCTTCAGAACATGAAATTTTAACCTCCCACTATAGCAGAAAGGGTCTTTCTAGTAGGTGCACATCAAATCTAAGCTCTCTGAACTGTTTTTCGAAAGTTATCAACACTTTTATGTTTGGCGTTCCGAAACCCACCTTATCTCTGGCTGAAAAGCGTTTTTGTGCATTGTGCCATAACTTTTCAGGGAAGCTTCAGAACATGAAATTTTAACCTCCCACTATAGCAGAAAGGGTATTTCTAGTAGTTGCACATCAAATCTAAACTGTCTGAAGTGTTTTTCCAAAGTTATTAACACTTTTATGTTTGGCGTTCCGAAACCCACCTTATCTCAGGCTGAAAAGCGTTTTTGTGCATTGTGCCATAACTTTTCAGGGAAGCTTCAGAACATGAAATTTTAACCTCCCACTATAGCAGAAAGGGTCTTTCTAGTAGTTGCACATCAAATCTAAACTGTCTGAAGTGTTTTTCCAAAGTTATCAACACTTTTATGTTTGGCGTTCCGAAACCCACCTTATCTCAGGCTGAAAAGCGTTTTTGTGCATTGTGCCATAACTTTTCAGGAAAGCTTCAGAACATGAAATTTTAACCTCCCACTATAGCAGAAAGGGTCTTTCTAGTAGTTGCACATCAAATCTAAACTGTCTGAAGTGTTTTTCCAAAGTTATCAACACTTTTATGTTTGGCGTTCCGAAACCCACCTTATCTCAGGCTGAAAAGCGTTTTTGTGCATTGTGCCATAACTTTTCAGGGAAGCTTCAGAACATGAAATTTTAACCTCCCACTATAGCAGAAAGGGTCTTTCTAGTAGTTGCACATCAAATCTAAGCTGTCTGAAGTGTTTTTCAAAAGTTATCAACACTTTTATGTTTGGCGTTCCGAAACCCACCTTATCTCAGGCTGAAAAGCGTTTTTGTGCATTGTGCCATAACTTTTCAGGAAAGCTTCAGAACATGAAATTTTAACCTCCCACTATAGCAGAAAGGGTCTTTCTAGTAGTTGCACATCAAATCTAAACTGTCTGAAGTGTTTTTCCAAAGTTATCAACACTTTTATGTTTGGCGTTCCGAAACCCACCTTATCTCAGGCTGAAAAGCGTTTTTACGCATTGTGCCATAACTTTTCAGGGAAGCTTCAGAACATGAAATTTTAACCTCCCACTATAGCAGAAAGGGTCTTTCTAGTAGGTGCACATCAAATCTAAGCTCTCTGAAGTGTTTTTCGAAAGTTATCAACACTTTTATGTTTGGCGTTCCGAAACCCACCTTATCTCAGGCTGAAAAGCGTTTTTGTGCATTGTGCCATAACTTTTCAGGGAAGCTTCAGAACATGAAATTTTAACCTCCCACTATAGCAGAAAGGGTCTTTCTAGTAGTTGCACATCAAATCTAAACTGTCTGAAGTGTTTTTCCAAAGTTATTAACACTTTTATGTTTGGCGTTCCGAAACCCACCTTATCTCAGGCTGAAAAGCGTTTTTGTGCATTGTGCCATAACTTTTCAGGAAAGCTTCAGAACATGAAATTTTAACCTCCCACTATAGCAGAAAGGGTCTTTCTAGTAGTTGCACATCAAATCTAAACTGTCTGAAGTGTTTTTCCAAAGTTATCAACACTTTTATGTTTGGCGTTCAGAAACCCACCTTATCTCAGGCTGAAAAGCGTTTTTGTGCATTGTGCCATAACTTTTCAGGGAAGCTTCAGAACATGAAATTTTAACCTCCCACTATAGCAGAAAGGGTCTTTCTAGTAGTTGCACATCAAATCTAAGCTGTCTGAAGTGTTTTTCAAAAGTTATCAACACTTTTATGTTTGGCGTTCCGAAACCCACCTTATCTCAGGCTGAAAAGCGTTTTTGTGCATTGTGCCATAACTTTTCAGGAAAGCTTCAGAACATGAAATTTTAACCTCCCACTATAGCAGAAAGGGTCTTTCTAGTAGTTGCACATCAAATCTAAACTGTCTGAAGTGTTTTTACAAAGTTATCAACACTTTTATGTTTGGCGTTCCGAAACCCACCTTATCTCAGGCTGAAAAGCGTTTTTACGCATTGTGCCATAACTTTTCAGGGAAGCTTCAGAACATGAAATTTTAACGTCCCACTATAGCAGAAAGGGTCTTTCTAGTAGGTGCACATCAAATCTAAGCTCTCTGAAGTGTTTTTCGAAAGTTATCAACACTTTTATGTTTGGCGTTCCGAAACCCACCTTATCTCAGGCTGAAAAGCGTTTTTGTGCATTGTGCCATAACTTTTCAGGGAAGCTTCAGAACATGAAATTTTAACCTCCCACTATAGCAGAAAGGGTCTTTCTAGTAGTTGCACATCAAATCTAAACTGTCTGAAGTGTTTTTCCAAAGTTATTAACACTTTTATGTTTGGCGTTCCGAAACCCACCTTATCTCAGGCTGAAAAGCGTTTTTGTGCATTGTGCCATAACTTTTCAGGGAAGCTTCAGAACATGAAATTTTAACCTCCCACTATAGCAGAAAGGGTCTTTCTAGTAGTTGCACATCAAATCTAAACTGTCTGAAGTGTTTTTCCAAAGTTATCAACACTTTTATGTTTGGCGTTCCGAAACCCACCTTATCTCAGGCTGAAAAGCGTTTTTGTGCATTGTGCCATAACTTTTCAGGAAAGCTTCAGAACATGAAATTTTAACCTCCCACTATAGCAGAAAGGGTCTTTCTAGTAGTTGCACATCAAATCTAAGCTGTCTGAAGTGTTTTTCAAAAGTTATCAACACTTTTATGTTTGGCGTTCCGAAACCCACCTTATCTCAGGCTGAAAAGCGTTTTTGTGCATTGTGCCATAACTTTTCAGGGAAGCTTCAGAACATGAAATTTTAACCTCCCACTATAGCAGAAAGGGTCTTTCTAGTAGGTGCACATCAAATCTAAGCTCTCTGAAGTGTTTTTCGAAAGTTATCAACACTTTTATGTTTGGCGTTCCCAAACCCACCTTATCTCAGGCTGAAAAGCGTTTTTGTGCATTATGCCATAACTTTTCAGGAAAGCTTCAGAACATGAAATTTTAACCTCCCACTATAGCAGAAAGGGTCTTTCTAGTAGTTGCACATCAAATCTAAGCTGTCTGAAGTGTTTTTCAAAAGTTATCAACACTTTTATGTTTGGCGTTCCGAAACCCACCTTATCTCAGGCTGAAAAGCGTTTTTGTGCATTGTGCCATAACTTTTCAGGAAAGCTTCAGAACATGAAATTTTAACCTCCCACTATAGCAGAAAGGGTCTTTCTAGTAGTTGCACATCAAATCTAAACTGTCTGAAGTGTTTTTCCAAAGTTATCAACACTTTTATGTTTGGCGTTCCGAAACCCACCTTATCTCAGGCTGAAAAGCGTTTTTACGCATTGTGCCATAACTTTTCAGGGACGCTTCAGAACATGAAATTTTAACCTCCCACTATAGCAGAAAGGGTCTTTCTAGTAGTTGCACATCAAATCTAAACTGTCTGAAGTGTTTTTCCAAAGTTATCAACACTTTTATGTTTGGCGTTCCGAAACCCACCTTATCTCAGGCTGAAAAGCGTTTTTACGCATTGTGCCATAACTTTTCAGGGAAGCTTCAGAACATGAAATTTTAACCTCCCACTATAGCAGAAAGGGTCTTTCTAGTAGTTGCACATCAAATCTAAGCTGTCTGAAGTGTTTTTCAAAAGTTATCAACACTTTTATGTTTGGCGTTCCGAAACCCACCTTATCTCAGGCTGAAAAGCGTTTTTGTGCATTGTGCCATAACTTTTCAGGGAAGCTTCAGAACATGAAATTTTAACCTCCCACTATAGCAGAAAGGGTCTTTCTAGTAGTTGCACATCAAATCGAAACTGTCTGAAGTGTTTTTCCAAAGTTATCAACACTTTTATGTTTGGCGTTCCGAAACCCACCTTATCTCAGGCTGAAAAGCGTTTTTACGCATTGTGCCATAACTTTTCAGGGAAGCTTCAGAACATGAAATTTTAACCTCCCACTATAGCAGAAAGGGTCTTTCTAGTAGTTGCACATCAAATCTAAACTGTCTGAAGTGTTTTTCGAAAGTTATCAACACTTTTATGTTTGGCGTTCCGAAACCCACCTTATCTCAGGCTGAAAAGCGTTTTTGTGCATTGTGCTATAACTTTTCAGGGAAGCTTCAGAACATGTAATTTTAACCTCCCACTATAGCAGAAAGGGTCTTTCTAGTAGTTGCACATCAAATCTAAACTGTCTGAAGTGTTTTTCCAAAGTTATCAACACTTTTATGTTTGGCGTTCCGAAACCCACCTTATCTCAGGCTGAAAAGCGTTTTTACGCATTGTGCCATAACTTTTCAGGGAAGCTTCAGAACATGAAATTTTAACCTCCCACTATAGCAGAAAGGGTCTTTCTAGTAGGTGCACATCAAATCTAAGCTCTCTGAACTGTTTTTCGAAAGTTATCAACACTTTTATGTTTGGCGTTCCGAAACCCACCTTATCTCAGGCTGAAAAGCGTTTTTGTGCATTGTGCCATAACTTTTCAGGGAAGCTTCAGAACATGAAATTTTAACCTCCCACTATAGCAGAAAGGGTCTTTCTAGTAGTTGCACATCAAATCTAAACTGTCTGAAGTGTTTTTCCAAAGTTATTAACACTTTTATGTTTGGCGTTCCGAAACCCACCTTATCTCAGGCTGAAAAGCGTTTTTGTGCATTGTGCCATAACTTTTCAGCAAAGCTTCAGAACATGAAATTTTAACCTCCCACTATAGCAGAAAGGGTCTTTCTAGTAGTTGCACATCAAATCTAAACTGTCTGAAGTGTTTTTCCAAAGTTATTAACACTTTTATGTTTGGCGTTCCGAAACCCACCTTATCTCAGGCTGAAAAGCGTTTTTGTGCATTGTGCCATAACTTTTCAGGGAAGCTTCAGAACATGAAATTTTAACCTCCCACTATAGCAGAAAGGGTCTTTCTAGTAGTTGCACATCAAATCTAAACTGTCTGAAGTGTTTTTCCAAAGTTATTAACACTTTTATGTTTGGCGTTCCGAAACCCACCTTATCTCAGGCTGAAAAGCGTTTTTGTGTATTGTGCCATAACTTTTCAGGGAAGCTTCAGAACATGAAATTTTAACCTCCCACTATAGCAGAAAGGGTCTTTCTAGTAGTTGCACATCAAATCTAAGCTGTCTGAAGTGTTTTTCAAAAGTTATCAACACTTTTATGTTTGGCGTTCCGAAACCCACCTTATCTCAGGCTGAAAAGCGTTTTTGTGCATTGTGCCATAACTTTTCAGGAAAGCTTCAGAACATGAAATTTTAACCTCCCACTATAGCAGAAATGGTCTTTCTAGTAGTTGCACATCAAATCTAAACTGTCTGAAGTGTTTTTCCAAAGTTATCAACACTTTTATGTTTGGCGTTCCGAAACCCACCTTATCTCAGGCTGAAAAGCGTTTTTGTGCATTGTGCCATAACTTTTCAGGGAAGCTTCAGAACATGAAATTTTAACCTCCCACTATAGCAGAAAGGGTCTTTCTAGTAGTTGCACATCAAATCTAAGCTGTCTGAAGTGTTTTTCAAAAGTTATCAACACTTTTATGTTTGGCGTTCCGAAACCCACCTTATCTCAGGCTGAAAAGCGTTTTTACGCATTGTGCCATAACTTTTCAGGGAAGCTTCAGAACATGAAATTTTAACCTCCCACTATAGCAGAAAGGGTCTTTCTAGTAGGTGCACATCAAATCTAAGCTCTCTGAAGTGTTTTTCGAAAGTTATCAACACTTTTATGTTTGGCGTTCCGAAACCCACCTTATCTCAGGCTGAAAAGCGTTTTTGTGCATTGTGCCATAACTTTTCAGGGAAGCTTCAGAACATGAAATTTTAACCTCCCACTATAGCAGATAGGGTCTTTCTAGTAGTTGCACATCAAATCTAAACTGTCTGAAGTGTTTTTCCAAAGTTATTAACACTTTTATGTTTGGCGTTCCGAAACCCACCTTATCTCTGGCTGAAAAGCGTTTTTGTGCATTGTGCCATAACTTTTCAGGGAAGCTTCAGAACATGAAATTTTAACCTCCCACTATAGCAGAAAGGGTATTTCTAGTAGTTGCACATCAAATCTAAACTGTCTGAAGTGTTTTTCCAAAGTTATTAACACTTTTATGTTTGGCGTTCCGAAACCCACCTTATCTCAGGCTGAAAAGCGTTTTTGTGCATTGTGCCATAACTTTTCAGGGAAGCTTCAGAACATGAAATTTTAACCTCCCACTATAGCAGAAAGGGTCTTTCTAGTAGTTGCACATCAAATCTAAACTGTCTGAAGTGTTTTTCCAAAGTTATCAACACTTTTATGTTTGGCGTTCCGAAACCCACCTTATCTCAGGCTGAAAAGCGTTTTTGTGCATTGTGCCATAACTTTTCAGGAAAGCTTCAGAACATGAAATTTTAACCTCCCACTATAGCAGAAAGGGTCTTTCTAGTAGTTGCACATCAAATCTAAACTGTCTGAAGTGTTTTTCCAAAGTTATCAACACTTTTATGTTTGGCGTTCCGAAACCCACCTTATCTCAGGCTGAAAAGCGTTTTTGTGCATTGTGCCATAACTTTTCAGGGAAGCTTCAGAACATGAAATTTTAACCTCCCACTATAGCAGAAAGGGTCTTTCTAGTAGTTGCACATCAAATCTAAGCTGTCTGAAGTGTTTTTCAAAAGTTATCAACACTTTTATGTTTGGCGTTCCGAAACCCACCTTATCTCAGGCTGAAAAGCGTTTTTGTGCATTGTGCCATAACTTTTCAGGAAAGCTTCAGAACATGAAATTTTAACCTCCCACTATAGCAGAAAGGGTCTTTCTAGTAGTTGCACATCAAATCTAAACTGTCTGAAGTGTTTTTCCAAAGTTATCAACACTTTTATGTTTGGCGTTCCGAAACCCACCTTATCGCAGGCTGAAAAGCGTTTTTACGCATTGTGCCATAACTTTTCAGGGAAGCTTCAGAACATGAAATTTTAACCTCCCACTATAGCAGAAAGGGTCTTTCTAGTAGGTGCACATCAAATCTAAGCTCTCTGAAGTGTTTTTCGAAAGTTATCAACACTTTTATGTTTGGCGTTCCGAAACCCACCTTATCTCAGGCTGAAAAGCGTTTTTGTGCATTGTGCCATAACTTTTCAGGGAAGCTTCAGAACATGAAATTTTAACCTCCCACTATAGCAGAAACGGTCTTTCTAGTAGTTGCACATCAAATCTAAACTGTCTGAAGTGTTTTTCCAAAGTTATTAACACTTTTATGTTTGGCGTTCCGAAACCCACCTTATCTCAGGCTGAAAAGCGTTTTTGTGCATTGTGCCATAACTTTTCAGGAAAGCTTCAGAACATGAAATTTTAACCTCCCACTATAGCAGAAAGGGTCTTTCTAGTAGTTGCACATCAAATCTAAACTGTCTGAAGTGTTTTTCCAAAGTTATCAACACTTTTATGTTTGGCGTTCCGAAACCCACCTTATCTCAGGCTGAAAAGCGTTTTTGTGCATTGTGCCATAACTTTTCAGGGAAGCTTCAGAACATGAAATTTTAACCTCCCACTATAGCAGAAAGGGTCTTTCTAGTAGTTGCACATCAAATCTAAGCTGTCTGAAGTGTTTTTCCAAAGTTATCAACACTTTTATGTTTGGCGTTCCGAAACCCACCTTATCTCAGGCTGAAAAGCGTTTTTGTGCATTGTGCCATAACTTTTCAGGAAAGCTTCAGAACATGAAATTTTAACCTCCCACTATAGCAGAAAGGGTCTTTCTAGTAGTTGCACATCAAATCTAAACTGTCTGAAGTGTTTTTACAAAGTTATCAACACTTTTATGTTTGGCGTTCCGAAACCCACCTTATCTCAGGCTGAAAAGCGTTTTTACGCATTGTGCCATAACTTTTCAGGGAAGCTTCAGAACATGAAATTTTAACGTCCCACTATAGCAGAAAGGGTCTTTCTAGTAGGTGCACATCAAATCTAAGCTCTCTGAAGTGTTTTTCGAAAGTTATCAACACTTTTATGTTTGGCGTTCCGAAACCCACCTTATCTCAGGCTGAAAAGCGTTTTTGTGCATTGTGCCATAACTTTTCAGGGAAGCTTCAGAACATGAAATTTTAACCTCCCACTATAGCAGAAAGGGTCTTTCTAGTAGTTGCACATCAAATCTAAACTGTCTGAAGTGTTTTTCCAAAGTTATTAACACTTTTATGTTTGGCGTTCCGAAACCCACCTTATCTCAGGCTGAAAAGCGTTTTTGTGCATTGTGCCATAACTTTTCAGGGAAGCTTCAGAACATGAAATTTTAACCTCCCACTATAGCAGAAAGGGTCTTTCTAGTAGTTGCACATCAAATCTAAACTGTCTGAAGTGTTTTTCCAAAGTTATCAACACTTTTATGTTTGGCGTTCCGAAACCCACCTTATCTCAGGCTGAAAAGCGTTTTTGTGCATTGTGCCATAACTTTTCAGGAAAGCTTCAGAACATGAAATTTTAACCTCCCACTATAGCAGAAAGGGTCTTTCTAGTAGTTGCACATCAAATCTAAGCTGTCTGAAGTGTTTTTCAAAAGTTATCAACACTTTTATGTTTGGCGTTCCGAAACCCACCTTATCTCAGGCTGAAAAGCGTTTTTGTGCATTGTGCCATAACTTTTCAGGAAAGCTTCAGAACATGAAATTTTAACCTCCCACTATAGCAGAAAGGGTCTTTCTAGTAGGTGCACATCAAATCTAAGCTCTCTGAAGTGTTTTTCGAAAGTTATCAACACTTTTATGTTTGGCGTTCCGAAACCCACCTTATCTCAGGCTGAAAAGCGTTTTTGTGCATTGTGCCATAACTTTTCAGGGAAGCTTCAGAACATGAAATTTTAACCTCCCACTATAGCAGAAAGGGTCTTTCTAGTAGTTGCACATCAAATCTAAACTGTCTGAAGTGTTTTTCCAAAGTTATCAACACTTTTATGTTTGGCGTTCCGAAACCCACCTTATCTCAGGCTGAAAAGCGTTTTTGTGCATTGTGCCATAACTTTTCAGGAAAGCTTCAGAACATGAAATTTTAACCTCCCACTATAGCAGAAAGGGTCTTTCTAGTAGTTGCACATCAAATCTAAACTGTCTGAAGTGTTTTTCCAAAGTTATCAACACTTTTATGTTTGGCGTTCCGAAACCCACCTTATCTCAGGCTGAAAAGCGTTTTTACGCATTGTGCCATAACTTTTCAGGGAAGCTTCAGAACATGAAATTTTAACCTCCCACTATAGCAGAAAGGGTCTTTCTAGTAGGTGCACATCAAATCTAAGCTCTCTGAAGTGTTTTTCGAAAGTTATCAACACTTTTATGTTTGGCGTTCCGAAACCCACCTTATCTCAGGCTGAAAAGCGTTTTTGTGCATTGTGCCATAACTTTTCAGGGAAGCTTCAGAACATGAAATTTTAACCTCCCACTATAGCAGAAAGGGTCTTTCTAGTAGTTGCACATCAAATCTAAACTGTCTGAAGTGTTTTTCCAAAGTTATTAACACTTTTATGTTTGGCGTTCCGAAACCCACCTTATCTCAGGCTGAAAAGCGTTTTTGTGCATTGTGCCATAACTTTTCAGGGAAGCTTCAGAACATGAAATTTTAACCTCCCACTATAGCAGAAAGGGTCTTTCTAGTAGTTGCACATCAAATCTAAACTGTCTGAAGTGTTTTTCCAAAGTTATCAACACTTTTATGTTTGGCGTTCCGAAACCCACCTTATCTCAGGCTGAAAAGCGTTTTTGTGCATTGTGCCATAACTTTTCAGGAAAGCTTCAGAACATGAAATTTTAACCTCCCACTATAGCAGAAAGGGTCTTTCTAGTAGTTGCACATCAAATCTAAGCTGTCTGAAGTGTTTTTCAAAAGTTATCAACACTTTTATGTTTGGCGTTCCGAAACCCACCTTATCTCAGGCTGAAAAGCGTTTTTGTGCATTGTGCCACAACTTTTCAGGAAAGCTTCAGAACATGAAATTTTAACCTCCCACTATAGCAGAAAGGGTCTTTCTAGTAGTTGCACATCAAATCTAAACTGTCTGAAGTGTTTTTCCAAAGTTATCAACACTTTTATGTTTGGCGTTCCGAAACCCACCTTATCTCAGGCTGAAAAGCGTTTTTACGCATTGTGCCATAACTTTTCAGGGAAGCTTCAGAACATGAAATTTTAACCTCCCACTATAGCAGAAAGGGTCTTTCTAGTAGTTGCACATCAAATCTAAGCTGTCTGAAGTGTTTTTCAAAAGTTATCAACACTTTTATGTTTGGCGTTCCGAAACCCACCTTATCTCAGGCTGAAAAGCGTTTTTGTGCATTGTGCCATAACTTTTCAGGGAAGCTTCAGAACATGAAATTTTAACCTCCCACTATAGCAGAAAGGGTCTTTCTAGTAGTTGCACATCAAATCTAAACTGTCTGAAGTGTTTTTCCAAAGTTATCAACACTTTTATGTTTGGCGTTCCGAAACCCACCTTATCTCAGGCTGAAAAGCGTTTTTACGCATTGTGCCATAACTTTTCAGGGAAGCTTCAGAACATGAAATTTTAACCTCCCACTATAGCAGAAAGGGTCTTTCTAGTAGTTGCACATCAAATCTAAACTGTCTGAAGTGTTTTTCGAAAGTTATCAACACTTTTATGTTTGGCGTTCCGAAACCCACCTTATCTCAGGCTGAAAAGCGTTTTTGTGCATTGTGCCATAACTTTTCAGGGAAGCTTCAGAACATGTAATTTTAACCTCCCACTATAGCAGAAAGGGTCTTTCTAGTAGTTGCACATCAAATCTAAACTGTCTGAAGTGTTTTTCCAAAGTTATCAACACTTTTATGTTTGGCGTTCCGAAACCCACCTTATCTCAGGCTGAAAAGCGTTTTTACGCATTGTGCCATAACTTTTCAGGGAAGCTTCAGAACATGAAATTTTAACCTCCCACTATAGCAGAAAGGGTCTTTCTAGTAGGTGCACATCAAATCTAAGCTCTCTGAACTGTTTTTCGAAAGTTATCAACACTTTTATGTTTGGCGTTCCGAAACCCACCTTATCTCAGGCTGAAAAGCGTTTTTGTGCATTGTGCCATAACTTTTCAGGGAAGCTTCAGAACATGAAATTTTAACCTCCCACTATAGCAGAAAGGGTCTTTCTAGTAGTTGCACATCAAATCTAAACTGTCTGAAGTGTTTTTCCAAAGTTATTAACACTTTTATGTTTGGCGTTCCGAAACCCACCTTATCTCAGGCTGAAAAGCGTTTTTGTGCATTGTGCCATAACTTTTCAGCAAAGCTTCAGAACATGAAATTTTAACCTCCCACTATAGCAGAAAGGGTCTTTCTAGTAGTTGCACATCAAATCTAAGCTGTCTGAAGTGTTTTTCGAAAGTTATCAACACTTTTATGTTTGGCGTTCCGAAACCCACCTTATCTCAGGCTGAAAAGCGTTTTTGTGCATTGTGCCATAACTTTTCAGGGAAGCTTCAGAACATGAAATTTTAACCTCCCACTATAGCAGAAAGGGTCTTTCTAGTAGTTGCACATCAAATCTAAACTGTCTGAAGTGTTTTTCCAAAGTTATCAACACTTTTATGTTTGGCGTTCCGAAACCCACCTTATCTCAGGCTGAAAAGCGTTTTTACGCATTGTGCCATAACTTTTCAGGGAAGCTTCAGAACATGAAATTTTAACCTCCCACTATAGCAGAAAGGGTCTTTCTAGTAGGTGCACATCAAATCTAAGCTCTCTGAACTGTTTTTCGAAAGTTATCAACACTTTTATGTTTGGCGTTCCGAAACCCACTTTATCTCAGGCTGAAAAGCGTTTTTGTGCATTGTGCCATAACTTTTCAGGGAAGCTTCAGAACATGAAATTTTAACCTCCCACTATAGCAGAAAGGGTCTTTCTAGTAGTTGCACATCAAATCTAAACTGTCTGAAGTGTTTTTCCAAAGTTATCAACACTTTTATGTTTGGCGTTCCGAAACCCACCTTATCTCAGGCTGAAAAGCGTTTTTGTGCATTGTGCCATAACTTTTCAGGAAAGCTTCAGAACATGAAATTTTAACCTCCCACTATAGCAGAAAGGGTCTTTCTAGTAGGTGCACATCAAATCTAAGCTCTCTGAAGTGTTTTTCGAAAGTTATCAACACTTTTATGTTTGGCGTTCCGAAACCCACCTTATCTCAGGCTGAAAAGCGTTTTTGTGCATTGTGCCATAACTTTTCAGGGAAGCTTCAGAACATGAAATTTTAACCTCCCACTATAGCAGAAAGGGTCTTTCTAGTAGTTGCACATCAAATCTAAACTGTCTGAAGTGTTTTTCCAAAGTTATTAACACTTTTATGTTTGGCGTTCCGAAACCCACCTTATCTCAGGCTGAAAAGCGTTTTTGTGCATTGTGCCATAACTTTTCAGGAAAGCTTCAGAACATGAAATTTTAACCTCCCACTATAGCAGAAAGGGTCTTTCTAGTAGTTGCACATCAAATCTAAACTATCTGAAGTGTTTTTCCAAAGTTATCAACACTTTCATGTTTGGCGTTCCGAAACCCACCTTATCTCAGGCTGAAAAGCGTTTTTGTGCATTGTGCCATAACTTTTCAGGAAAGCTTCAGAACATGAAATTTTAACCTCCCACTATAGCAGAAAGGGTCTTTCTAGTAGTTGCACATCAAATCTAAACTGTCTGAAGTGTTTTTCCAAAGTTATCAACACTTTTATGTTTGGCGTTCCGAAACCCACCTTATCTCAGGATGAAAAGCGTTTTTACGCATTGTGCCATAACTTTTCAGGGAAGCTTCAGAACATGAAATTTTAACCTCCCACTATAGCAGAAAGGGTCTTTCTAGTAGGTGCACATCAAATCTAAGCTCTCTGAAGTGTTTTTCGAAAGTTATCAACACTTTTATGTTTGGCGTTCCGAAACCCACCTTATCTCAGGCTTAAAAGCGTTTTTGTGCATTGTGCCATAACTTTTCAGGAAAGCTTCAGAACATGAAATTTTAACCTCCCACTATAGCAGAAAGGGTCTTTCTAGTAGGTGCACATCAAATCTAAGCTCTCTGAAGTGTTTTTCGAAAGTTATCAACACTTTTATGTTTGGCGTTCCGAAACCCACCTTATCTCAGGCTGAAAAGCGTTTTTGTGCATTGTGCCATAACTTTTCAGGGAAGCTTCAGAACATGAAATTTTAACCTCCCACTATAGCAGAAAGGGTCTTTCTAGTAGTTGCACATCAAATCTAAGCTGTCTGAAGTGTTTTTCAAAAGTTATCAACACTTTTATGTTTGGCGTTCCGAAACCCACCTTATCTCAGGCTGAAAAGCGTTTTTACGCATTGTGCCATAACTTTTCAGGGAAGCTTCAGAACATGAAATTTTAACCTCCCACTATAGCAGAAAGGGACTTTCTAGTAGGTGCACATCAAATCTAAGCTCTCTGAAGTGTTTTTCGAAAGTTATCAACACTTTTATGTTTGGCGTTCCGAAACCCACCTTATCTCAGGCTGAAAAGCGTTTTTGTGCATTGTGCCATAACTTTTCAGGGAAGCTTCAGAACATGAAATTTTAACCTCCCACTATAGCAGAAAGGGTCTTTCTAGTAGTTGCACATCAAATCTAAGCTGTCTGAAGTGTTTTTCAAAAGTTATCAACACTTTTATGTTTGGCGTTCCGAAACCCACCTTATCTCAGGCTGAAAAGCGTTTTTACGCATTGTGCCATAACTTTTCAGGGAAGCTTCAGAACATGAAATTTTAACCTCCCACTATAGCAGAAAGGGTCTTTCTAGTAGGTGCACATCAAATCTAAGCTCTCTGAAGTGTTTTTCGAAAGTTATCAACACTTTTATGTTTGGCGTTCCGAAACCCACCTTATCTCAGGCTGAAAAGCGTTTTTGTGCATTGTGCCATAACTTTTCAGGGAAGCTTCAGAACATGAAATTTTAACCTCCCACTATAGCAGAAAGGGTCTTTCTAGTAGTTGCACATCAAATCTAAACTGTCTGAAGTGTTTTTCCAAAGTTATCAACACTTTCATGTTTGGGGTTCCGAAACCCACCTTATCTCAGGCTGAAAAGCGTTTTTGTGCATTGTGCCATAACTTTTCAGGGAAGCTTCAGAACATGAAATTTTAACCTCCCACTATAGCAGAAAGGGTCTTTCTAGTAGGTGCACATCAAATCTAAGCTCTCTGAAGTGTTTGTCGAAAGTTATCAACACTTTTATGTTTGGCGTTCCGAAACCCACCTTATCTCAGGCTGAAAAGCGTTTTTGTGCATTGTGCCATAACTTTTCAGGGAAGCTTCAGAACATGAAATTTTAACCTCCCACTATAGCAGAAAGGGTCTTTCTAGTAGTTGCACATCAAATCTAAACTGTCTGAAGTGTTTTTCCAAAGTTATCAACACTTTTATGTTTGGCGTTCCGAAACCCACCTTATCTCAGGCTGAAAAGCGTTTTTACGCATTGTGCCATAACTTTTCAGGGAAGCTTCAGAACATGAAATTTTAACCTCCCACTATAGCAGAAAGGGTCTTTCTAGTAGGTGCACATCAAATCTAAGCTCTCTGAAGTGTTTTTCGAAAGTTATCAACACTTTTATGTTTGGCGTTCCGAAACCCACCTTATCTCAGGCTGAAAAGCGTTTTTGTGCATTGTGCCATAACTTTTCAGGGAAGCTTCAGAACATGAAATTTTAACCTCCCACTATAGCAGAAAGGGTCTTTCTAGTAGTTGCACATCAAATCTAAACTGTCTGAAGTGTTTTTCCAAAGTTATTAACACTTTTATGTTTGGCGTTCCGAAACCCACCTTATCTCAGGCTGAAAAGCGTTTTTGTGCATTGTGCCATAACTTTTCAGGGAAGCTTCAGAACATGAAATTTTAACCTCCCACTATAGCAGAAAGGGTCTTTCTAGTAGTTGCACATCAAATCTAAGCTGTCTGAAGTGTTTTTCAAAAGTTATCAACACTTTTATGTTTGGCGTTCCGAAACCCACCTTATCTCAGGCTGAAAAGCGTTTTTGTGCATTGTGCCATAACTTTTCAGGAAAGCTTCAGAACATGAAATTTTAACCTCCCACTATAGCAGAAAGGGTCTTTCTAGTAGTTGCACATCAAATCTAAACTGTCTGAAGTGTTTTTCCAAAGTTATCAACACTTTTATGTTTGGCGTTCCGAAACCCACCTTATCTCAGGCTGAAAAGCGTTTTTGTGCATTGTGCCATAACTTTTCAGGGAAGCTTCAGAACATGAAATTTTAACCTCCCACTATAGCAGAAAGGGTCTTTCTAGTAGTTGCACATCAAATCTAAACTGTCTGAAGTGTTTTTCCAAAGTTATTAACACTTTTATGTTTGGCGTTCCGAAACCCACCTTATCTCAGGCTGAAAAGCGTTTTTGTGCATTGTGCCATAACTTTTCAGGGAAGCTTCAGAACATGAAATTTTAACCTCCCACTATAGCAGAAAGGGTCTTTCTAGTAGTTGCACATCAAATCTAAGCTGTCTGAAGTGTTTTTCAAAAGTTATCAACACTTTTATGTTTGGCGTTCCGAAACCCACCTTATCTCAGGCTGAAAAGCGTTTTTGTGCATTGTGCCATAACTTTTCAGGAAAGCTTCAGAACATGAAATTTTAACCTCCCACTATAGCAGAAAGGGTCTTTCTAGTAGTTGCACATCAAATCTAAACTGTCTGAAGTGTTTTTCCAAAGTTATCAACACTTTTATGTTTGGCGTTCCGAAACCCACCTTATCTCAGGCTGAAAAGCGTTTTTACGCATTGTGCCATAACTTTTCAGGGAAGTTTCAGAACATGAAATTTTAACCTCCCACTATAGCAGAAAGGGTCTTTCTAGTAGGTGCACATCAAATCTAAGCTCTCTGAAGTGTTTTTCGAAAGTTATCAACACTTTTATGTTTGGCGTTCCGAAACCCACCTTATCTCAGGCTGAAAAGCGTTTTTGTGCATTGTGCCATAACTTTTCAGGGAAGCTTCAGAACATGAAATTTTAACCTCCCACTATAGCAGAAAGGGTCTTTCTAGTAGTTGCACATCAAATCTAAACTGTCTGAAGTGTTTTTCCAAAGTTATCAACACTTTTATGTTTGGCGTTCCGAAACCCACCTTATCTCAGGCTGAAAAGCGTTTTTGTGCATTGTGCCATAACTTTTCAGGGAAGCTTCAGAACATGAAATTTTAACCTCCCACTATAGCAGAAAGGGTCTTTCTAGTAGTTGCACATCAAATCTAATCTGTCTGAAGTGTTTTTCAAAAGTTATCAACACTTTTATGTTTGGCGTTCCGAAACCCACCTTATCTCAGGCTGAAAAGCGTTTTTGTGCATTGTGCCATAACTTTTCAGGAAAGCTTCAGAACATGAAATTTTAACCTCCCACTATAGCAGAAAGGGTCTTTCTAGTAGTTGCACATCAAATCTAAACTGTCTGAAGTGTTTTTCCAAAGTTATCAACACTTTTATGTTTGGCGTTCCGAAACCCACCTTATCTCAGGCTGAAAAGCGTTTTTGTGCATTGTGCCATAACTTTTCAGGGAAGCTTCAGAACATGAAATTTTAACCTCCCACTATAGCAGAAAGGGTCTTTCTAGTAGTTGCACATCAAATCTAAACTGTCTGAAGTGTTTTTCCAAAGTTATCAACACTTTTATGTTTGGCGTTCCGAAACCCACCTTATCTCAGGCTGAAAAGCGTTTTTGTGCATTGTGCCATAACTTTTCAGGAAAGCTTCAGAACATGAAATTTTAACCTCCCACTATAGCAGAAAGGGTCTTTCTAGTAGTTGCACATCAAATCTAAACTGTCTGAAGTGTTTTTCCAAAGTTATCAACACTTTTATGTTTGGCGTTCCGAAACCCACCTTATCTCAGGCTGAAAAGCGTTTTTACGCATTGTGCCATAACTTTTCAGGGAAGCTTCAGAACATGAAATTTTAACCTCCCACTATAGCAGAAAGGGTCTTTCTAGTAGGTGCACATCAAATCTAAGCTCTCTGAAGTGTTTTTCGAAAGTTATCAACACTTTTATGTTTGGCGTTCCGAAACCCACCTTATCTCAGGCTGAAAAGCGTTTTTGTGCATTGTGCCATAACTTTTCAGGGAAGCTTCAGAACATGAAATTTTAACCTCCCACTATAGCAGAAAGGGTCTTTCTAGTAGTTGCACATCAAATCTAAACTGTCTGAAGTGTTTTTCCAAAGTTATCAACACTTTTATGTTTGGCGTTCCGAAACCCACCTTATCTCAGGCTGAAAAGCGTTTTTGTGCATTGTGCCATAACTTTTCAGGAAAGCTTCAGAACATGAAATTTTAACCTCCCACTATAGCAGAAAGGGTCTTTCTAGTAGTTGCACATCAAATCTAAACTGTCTGAAGTGTTTTTCCAAAGTTATCAACACTTTTATGTTTGGCGTTCCGAAACCCACCTTATCTCAGGCTGAAAAGCGTTTTTACGCATTGTGCCATAACTTTTCAGGGAAGCTTCAGAACATGAAATTTTAACCTCCCACTATAGCAGAAAGGGTCTTTCTAGTAGGTGCACATCAAATCTAAGCTCTCTGAAGTGTTTTTCGAAAGTTATCAACACTTTTATGTTTGGCGTTCCGAAACCCACCTTATCTCAGGCTGAAAAGCGTTTTTGTGCATTGTGCCATAACTTTTCAGGGAAGCTTCAGAACATGAAATTTTAACCTCCCACTATAGCAGAAAGGGTCTTTCTAGTAGTTGCACATCAAATCTAAACTGTCTGAAGTGTTTTTCCAAAGTTATTAACACTTTTATGTTTGGCGTTCCGAAACCCACCTTATCTCAGGCTGAAAAGCGTTTTTACGCATTGTGCCATAACTTTTCAGGGAAGCTTCAGAACATGAAATTTTAACCTCCCACTATAGCAGAAAGGGTCTTTCTAGTAGGTGCACATCAAATCTAAGCTCTCTGAAGTGTTTTTCGAAAGTTATCAACACTTTTATGTTTGGCGTTCCGAAACCCACCTTATCTCAGGCTGAAAAGCGTTTTTGTGCATTGTGCCATAACTTTTCAGGGAAGCTTCAGAACATGAAATTTTAACCTCCCACTATAGCAGAAAGGGTCTTTCTAGTAGTTGCACATCAAATCTAAACTGTCTGAAGTGTTTTTCCAAAGTTATTAACACTTTTATGTTTGGCGTTCCGAAACCCATCTTATCTCAGGCTGAAAAGCGTTTTTGTGCATTGTGCCATAACTTTTCAGGGAAGCTTCAGAACATGAAATTTTAACCTCCCACTATAGCAGAAAGGGTCTTTCTAGTAGTTGCACATCAAATCTAAACTGTCTGAAGTGTTTTTCCAAAGTTATTAACACTTTTATGTTTGGCGTTCCGAAACCCACCTTATCTCAGGCTGAAAAGCGTTTTTGTGCATTGTGCCATAACTTTTCAGGGAAGCTTCAGAACATGAAATTTTAACCTCCCACTATAGCAGAAAGGGTCTTTCTAGTAGTTGCACATCAAATCTAAGCTGTCTGAAGTGTTTTTCAAAAGTTATCAACACTTTTATGTTTGGCGTTCCGAAACCCACCTTATCTCAGGCTGAAAAGCGTTTTTGTGCATTGTGCCATAACTTTTCAGGAAAGCTTCAAAACATGAAATTTTAACCTCCCACTATAGCAGAAAGGGTCTTTCTAGTAGTTGCACATCAAATCTAAACTGTCTGAAGTGTTTTTCCAAAGTTATCAACACTTTTATGTTTGGCGTTCCGAAACCCACCTTATCTCAGGCTGAAAAGCGTTTTTGTGCATTGTGCCATAACTTTTCAGGGAAGCTTCAGAACATGAAATTTTAACATCCCACTATAGCAGAAAGGGTCTTTCTAGTAGTTGCACATCAAATCTAAGCTGTCTGAAGTGTTTTTCAAAAGTTATCAACACTTTTATGTTTGGCGTTCCGAAACCCACCTTATCTCAGGCTGAAAAGCGTTTTTGTGCATTGTGCCATAACTTTTCAGGGAAGCTTCAGAACATGAAATTTTAACCTCCCACTATAGCAGAAAGGGTCTTTCTAGTAGTTGCACATCAAATCTAAACTGTCTGAAGTGTTTTTCCAAAGTTATTAACACTTTTATGTTTGGCGTTCCGAAACCCACCTTATCTCTGGCTGAAAAGCGTTTTTGTGCATTGTGCCATAACTTTTCAGGGAAGCTTCAGAACATGAAATTTTAACCTCCCACTATAGCAGAAAGGGTCTTTCTAGTAGTTGCACATCAAATCTAAACTGTCTGAAGTGTTTTTCCAAAGTTATTAACACTTTTATGTTTGGCGTTCCGAAACCCACCTTATCTCAGGCTGAAAAGCGTTTTTGTGCATTGTGCCATAACTTTTCAGGGAAGCTTCAGAACATGAAATTTTAACCTCCCACTATAGCAGAAAGGGTCTTTCTAGTAGTTGCACATCAAATCTAAACTGTCTGAAGTGTTTTTCCAAAGTTATCAACACTTTTATGTTTGGCGTTCCGAAACCCACCTTATCTCAGGCTGAAAAGCGTTTTTGTGCATTGTGCCATAACTTTTCAGGAAAGCTTCAGAACATGAAATTTTAACCTCCCACTATAGCAGAAAGGGTCTTTCTAGTAGTTGGACATCAAATCTAAACTGTCTGAAGTGTTTTTCCAAAGTTATCAACACTTTTATGTTTGGCGTTCCGAAACCCACCTTATCTCAGGCTGAAAAGCGTTTTTGTGCATTGTGCCATAACTTTTCAGGGAAGCTTCAGAACATGAAATTTTAACCTCCCACTATAGCAGAAAGGGTCTTTCTAGTAGTTGCACATCAAATCTAAGCTGTCTGAAGTGTTTTTCAAAAGTTATCAACACTTTTATGTTTGGCGTTCCGAAACCCACCTTATCTCAGGCTGAAAAGCGTTTTTGTGCATTGTGCCATAACTTTACAGGAAAGCTTCAGAACATGAAATTTTAACCTCCCACTATAGCAGAAAGGGTCTTTCTAGTAGTTGCACATCAAATCTAAACTGTCTGAAGTGTTTTACCAAAGTTATCAACACTTTTATGTTTGGCGTTCCGAAACCCACCTTATCTCAGGCTGAAAAGCGTTTTTACGCATTGTGCCATAACTTTTCAGGGAAGCTTCAGAACATGAAATTTTAACCTCCCACTATAGCAGAAAGGGTCTTTCTAGTAGGTGCACATCAAATCTAAGCTCTCTGAAGTGTTTTTCGAAAGTTATCAACACTTTTATGTTTGGCGTTCCGAAACCCACCTTATCTCAGGCTGAAAAGCGTTTTTGTGCATTGTGCCATAACTTTTCAGGGAAGCTTCAGAACATGAAATTTTAACCTCCCACTATAGCAGAAAGGGTCTTTCTAGTAGTTGCACATCAAATCTAAACTGTCTGAAGTGTTTTTCCAAAGTTATTAACACTTTTATGTTTGGCGTTCCGAAACCCACCTTATCTCAGGCTGAAAAGCGTTTTTGTGCATTGTGCCATAACTTTTCAGGAAAGCTTCAGAACATGAAATTTTAACCTCCCACTATAGCAGAAAGGGTCTTTCTAGTAGTTGCACATCAAATCTAAACTGTCTGAAGTGTTTTTCCAAAGTTATCAACACTTTTATGTTTGGCGTTCTGAAACCCACCTTATCTCAGGCTGAAAAGCGTTTTTGTGCATTGTGCCATAACTTTTCAGGGAAGCTTCAGAACATGAAATTTTAACCTCCCACTATAGCAGAAAGGGTCTTTCTAGTAGTTGCACATCAAATCTAAGCTGTCTGAAGTGTTTTTCAAAAGTTATCAACACTTTTATGTTTGGCGTTCCGAAACCCACCTTATCTCAGGCTGAAAAGCGTTTTTGTGCATTGTGCCATAACTTTTCAGGAAAGCTTCAGAACATGAAATTTTAA